>NC_066317.1:43206902-43513309 GCF_022539315.1 Serinus canaria
TGTTTTAAGGAAGTATTAATAGAAAGTCCTTTAGCAGTTTGCAAATGGTATGGTTACTGCTTGCTTGTGTGTGAGAAGAATTTAAACTAGTTCAGGAGTTCAACCGATTATAATTGTATCCATCTCTTAAAGGGAAAAATGTGGGTTTGTTTTGTTTTTTCTTCTTTTTTTGTAAAATAAGGAGGCATGTATTGTAGCATCAATTGTTAATTTAATTTGCTAGGTGTAAAAACTTCATTTATGAAAGATCTATTTTAGAAAGGCGAGATTTTTCTTCTATTTGTACAAGAATGTACTGGCTGTAAGCTATATGAAGAAAATTTCTGTTATCTCAGCCAAAACCAGTACAAAAGAAAAGGTTCATGACTCTTTTTCTCCAGAACCAAATTTTGCTGAACGATCTTATAACGGACAATAAAAAAAAAATTCAGAATTAAAGTGCAAAATACATGTATGGATTACTTCTATATTTTTAATAGTTTCTTGCTGATAAATTTGAAATGCAAATCCAATTTGAAATAGAAACCAAAGGTTTACTTGAAATTCATAAAATCCATCAAATTCATGCTAAATTCCTAGTACATATTACATTGATGTGATTAAGGCTGGATGAATGTATCTCTTCTGTGCCCATAGTAATTTATTTTCGATACATCCTGAGATAATTTTCATGTAATATTACATGTGAAAAACAGACCTCTCATTTCCTTACTTATACTTACATCTTTTTTTTTCAGATGACACGAGAGCAGTATATATTAGCAACACAACAGAACAGCCTTCCAAGGACTGAACATCCTCAGTTCTACCCAGTAGGGATTTATGGATGGCGAAAGAGGTGCTTATACTTCTTTGTCCTTCTGCTGTTGGTTACCATGATTGTTAATTTAGCAATGACAATATGGATTTTGAAGGTTATGAATTTCACAGTGGTAAGTATTACAGTAACTTTATGTACTTCATTTCTTCAAGTACGAACTTCTAGGTTTTATCTTTTTAACCATGTTATATAAAAATCTTATAATTTTAAAGGAAAAAACGTATGTACTTATTTGAATGTTAGCTCAGATATTTATACTTTTTATATATATATTCTGCAGTGAGTGGACTGGTGCCCTATGTATTCTGATGTTTTTGGTTAACAAACATATCTTATGAAATTATATCTGGGTCTTAGATTTTTTTTGTTTGCCCGAATCATAAGTGTCATGATGACTGCCCCAAGCATCTTTTGATTTTTTGTCAGCACTACATAACAAACATGAACAGTTTACTGTATCTGTTCTATATAGTATCTTTCTTAGGAGGGAACTGTGCTGGTCATGTCAATGTATACTTTTTATTTTCTTTTGTTCTTTATATTTTTTTAAAGTTTTCTGGCAATTTGGACTGTGTTTCACCTAGAACTTAGAGTAGCTGTTTTGGTGTTGATGTGGGGTAGGTGTGTCTAAAAGCCACATGCTTTAATGAGTCAATCTCTGGCTGGAATCTTTAATATCAGCAAAGTATTTCAGATGTACACTGAAGAAACATCTGCATTCAATGGAAACTGTGGTAGGAGTGTGCACTGGCTGGCAGCAGAGTAGTGACTTTTTGTATATCAAAAGAAAAGACAGAACTTCTACACAGTTCAAAATAGCAGTGTTTCTGCTAGGACTAGTGCAGTCTTCCCCTCTGGATTTTATCCTTCATAATCCATATCTTGATGCATTTAGTTATAAAATTCCAATTCCTATTTCACAGCACATTTCTTCAATAATTTATCAGAAATAAAAGAATAGCCAGCAAATCCAACATAAAACCTATGTCTAAAACTGTTCTATATCTGTTGATGATCTGTAATGCATTGAATTATCTAAAACTGTTGTCTGGTGAGACATATTGAGCAAATACATTTATTCTTCTGCGTTTCCACTAGTGGGTGAACATGTTTAATTAATATTTTGACAACTGTATGATTTTAATATTCATGTACAGCAAAATTTGTGAGAATTTTTGGAAGGTTGCCTTTTTTCAGAGGGGGCTTTTTTTTGTTCTTTTTTGGTTTGTTTTTTTTTAGCAGAATGTGCTTTTAAAATAGGACACCCCTATGTGTTTTAACTTATTAGAATATTTATTCATTTGTACTGGAAAAATATTTAGGCATAACTCTTCAAGCAATTTTAAAATTTAGCCTTTAAAAAGCACAGGTTTTTTTTCTGTGCAGAAGATTGCATTCCAATAGAATATTTGAAAGTACTGTTTCCATAACTAGGGATTTTTTGACCATCCATGCTACCAGCTATTTTAACACTATCCAAACACTATCCAGTGTAAATCTTTTTGAATTTGATCAAGCAGTTTTTAAAATAAAACAAAAAGATAAATTTTTCTTTCCTGCACATCAAAGTTTGTTGGAAAGTTAAAAGTTTATGGTGAATTACTAAAACAGTGCAGGAATCTAGTGCAGAAAACAAACAGATCATTGCAGCACTTATAATAAAACATTTTCTGCTTGATCATATTCAAATACATTTTTTAAATTATGTGCTGAAGAATGAATTTACTTCTGCAGACTCATGGAATGGTTGGTATTGTTCTACTTTGAGTAGTTAGTATTCACATTGGAATCTCTGTGTGCTAGAAGATTGACACGTTAAAAGCTGAGTAACATCTTCACACTCATGTTCTTCCATGCACCTTTGAGCAAGAGTGGGAAATTTGTATTAAGTCTGAAGGAGTCCCATTCTTAGGGGCAGGTGTTTGACAGTATAATCATTTAGTTTATGAACCTAAAGTTCATGCAGTCAGAAAGGCAATGGTTTTGAAATACAAATATATTTCTTCCATGTGTATGTATATATGTGCAGATAGGTATAAACAAAGGAATTATATTTGAATAACTGCAGAGTAATAGAAAATCAGAAGTGCAGCTAGAAATCTCGAGTGTTTGCTCAAAAGAGGAACACAAAAGTAATTGCTATGATAAAAGTAATTGCAGAAATTGGCCTGCTTTGACATTTTGACAATATTTTAAAATATTTCCTGTTTTAGCACAAGTCAGTGTTGAGCTTTCTATGAAGACAATAGTAATTGCAACATTTCAAGGGGTCATGAAGGGCCACGTCATGGTTTGTCGTTGCTGTCTGATGATTGCAACACTGTTAATTTGTATTAGTTGTTGCCTTTCTATTTTTAACTGTGAAGTTACAGCCACTGACAATTTGGCATATTAAAAACCTTGCTGTGATCAAGTTTATGGCTGGAAAAGTTTTCTGAATATACTGACCTTGAACATAAAAGTCACATTCAGAATCTGAGCAGTTATCCCATGTTCTTTTTGTACTCAGAGTGTAAAAACAGGGTCTTGTGTAAAGTGTTCATCTCATAGTAAGATATGAGATTAATGTCAGCAACTGATATAAATTTTTCTTATGGATAAATGTTGAATAGCTTATCAAAGAAGTAATTAAAAAAAAAGTTTCTTTGCAATTGTGTAAAAACAGTACAGGCAAGGCGTGCAAGTCTCCTTTTATCAGATTACATAATGTAACTGGGGAACATAGAGAAATGTTCAGGGATACAATCTCTTCTTCCAGTGTCCAAGAAACTTGAAAGGTAACAAATAATTGAAATTACCTTGAAAGTTACAAATAATTTCCCTGATATATAATATGTATCAGATGAGCAAAACTAAAAGTAATTAATATCTGTGTAGCAGGATTATTAGCTGGAGGAGTCATAGATCTAGTAATAATTTTTGAAGGATATTTTCCCACTGGTATCTTGATCTTCGTGTCCTTTGATCCTGTCTAGTTGAGCTTTTTAATATCACTGTTCAATTTTATTTTTAGAAAGATGTGGCCAAGGACGCCAATGCCATCTTGGCCTGTATCAAGAACAGTGTGGCCAGCAGGACTTGGGAGATGATTATGCCCCTGTACTTGGCACTGGTGAGGTCACACCTCAAGTACCACGTTCAGTTTTGGGCCCCTCACTTCTAGCAGGACATTGAGGTGCATGTCTGGAGACAGGCAATGGGAGTGGCAAATGGTCTAGAAAACATGTCTTATGAGGAATGGCTGAGGGAGCAGGGTGTGTTTAGCCTGGAGAAGAAGAGGCTGCTGGGGAGACCTCATCACTCTCTACAACTCCCTGAAAGGAGGGTTGATGCATTGTTCACAGGGGTCTTAGGATGAAGGAAGAGACGAGAAAGTTGACTCCATGTTCAGAAGGCTTGGTTTATTATTTTATGATATATATTATGTTAAAACTAAACTAAAAGAATAGAAGAAAGGATTTCATCAGAAGGCTTAGCTAAGAATAGAAAAGGAATGAACAACAAAGGCTTGTCTCTGACCGAGACAGTCTGGACACGTGGACTGTGATTGGCTATTAATTGGAAACAACCAAATGAGACCAATCACAGATCCACCTGTTGCATTCCACAGCAGCAGATAAGAATTGTTTGCAGTTTGTTCTTGCGGCCTCTCAGCTTCTCAGGAGGGAAAAATACTAAGGAAAGGATTTTTCATAAAACATGTCGGTGACAGAGGGTGTAGTGAGATAGGGGTTGTTTTCTTCTGCCATGTCTCAAACAAACGGATGAGAAGAAATGTCCTTAAGCTGTGCCAGGGGAGGTTCAGATTACATATTAATTTCTTTTTCAATGAGGAAGTAGTTAGACATTCAAATAAGTTGCCCAGGCAAGGTGTGAAGTCATAGTCTCTGGAAGTGTTCAAAGGGCATCTGTATGGTTCAGGGGTGGTTGTGGTGGTACTGGGTGGATGGTTGTACTGGATAATCCTGAAGGTCTGATTTTCAAAGGAGACATGCAAAGTATCTTGGAAAAGTCAAGCCAGGAATTAAAATCTGTAAATTTTTCCAGTATATAAAATAATAGCCTTAGGGGACTTGGGCTTCATGGAACACTTATAGTTTCCTTTCCTTGTACTAACCTTGGCATGGTTCACAGACTACCCCATGGAAAGCTCTATCTTTCACTTTCCATCAGGATGTAATTACCTCTCACTTAGTCTATGTTGTATGAGTTTAATGAAGCTCAGAGCAGTTAGTCACTCTTTTCTGTCTGTACAGTTACTATACTAGGGATTTCAGGAGGGATGGACACTCAAGTCATGACTTGATACCAGAGACAAGGGCTAATATATTATTGGTTTTGTGTTTAGAATGTCCCAGTTATTTCATATATGTAATATATGAGAATTTTAAAGGCTTGTGAAGAAATAAATATTTTTTTACTGTGCCTGCATTCTTGTCATCCTGTATTTACATGGACCACAGCATAAGTAATTAGCTGACTTTTTTTAAAGGTCTAATCACTATAGCATTATTCTCCAATATTTTTTTTATCATCTTTAAGGTATTTTAACCTCAACAGAACTATAATTTTGTATAATTTATTCTTCATAGAGCTGTTAATGAATAAGGCATATTGATACTCTGTCAATCTGTTTAATTACTTTGTGAAAGAGACTTACTGTATATTTTTGTTACTAACCAAATGCCAGTGTAGCGATACGTGACTGAAAGTTTTCTGCATGTATTTCAAATTAGCTTTAAAAAACGGGAATTCAAACTCTTATTCTTGGGATGTGACATTGTGAGATAACATGGAGCAACAAGCACAGACATGTAGGTCCAGCTTTTGGTGAAGGAAGCATTTAATAACACCTTTCTTATGCATTTTCTAATATGTGCACAATTGGCATTGATATTGACACATTTAATATTATGTTGTTCCTTTGCTTATTACATGACATTGATGTCTGGAGTTTACTAAAGCTAAAAAAAAATGGTACTGTTAGAAAAAATGCTCATGTAATTCTTAGATCTCTTTTTGTGTCCTGTAACAGCCATATAGCGCCAAGCTATTTTGCTGGGTTTTGTTGTACATCTTGTTTTGTGTGTCTTCATATTCTGATTACCCCTAGGAATCCATATATAAAAAGACATTTTGTGATCCCCTGTAAGAATGCAGCCACCTACTTCAGATGTTTTCTCTTGCTGTAGCTGCAGTGTTGCAGTCAGTTTTGACTGCTGGTATGATATCAATACAGTGCTGTCTGTATTGATCCATGTTAAACTCCTCTTGCCAGTACTACCATGGGAATTACTTTTAAGATCAGGGGCCAGACAATTTATCTGGGTAGTAACAGTTTATTTCTCCAGGGACTTTGAAGAACTCTTTAGCTTCAGACATAAGCAGAGTGTAAAGAGCAATTTGAATTTCCTGGCTTGAACACTTGTGCTTCATGCCCCCAGCTGAGCATACTCTCTTCGCTGGCTGCCTAGCTCTGGATTCATGTTGTAAGGACAGCAGGTAGATTGCAGGGGGAATGTCTGCCTGAATTCCACCTATTCCATGTTTAAAAGCCAAGTGAACATTATTTTTTTCTTATGTGACAGAATGTATAATAAGGCAGAAACATGCAAACATTAATCCCCCCCATGTGCATCATAACAGATTATCCCTATATTCCTTTACAAGTTTCAGGTTTACAATTGGAAACTTTCAGTAAACAATATTTTCCTGGGTTTTGGTTAATGTGCAAGAATGTGGAAATCTTCCAAATATTTAGGTCTCTGTCTTGGGACAGACACAAGCTTCTGATTTTGATATCCAATATGGAGACAACACTCATAATTTCTTAAAAAGTACAATTGCTACATTAAAGTATAATTTGATGCCTAAATTTTTAGTGGTACAGAACCAAATCAGCTCTTTTCAATGCTTTTATCTAGCTGTAGACCAAACTGTCTTGGCATACTGAGACAAAACAAAATCTATTTGTGAAACAATACTGTAATGGACATTATCCATTTCTCAACAACCATGTCAGTGATATGTGTAGTTACCTTTCTAATATTCTTTGGCCACCCATAAGTCCTTATTTGATGGTCAGAACAGTATTTGGTTATCAGTTCAGTTAGTTCTGCTGAACTATGTGATGAAGATAGCATTTTCACATCATAATTAATACAATTTCAAGTACAACTAGGTAAAGGGTCTTTTCCATTTCTTAGACAATCTTTGAGATGTGTCCAATTTGTAGCAGGTTGGCATTTCAAAATGATGAAGTTTTGTAATTGTACTTATCTCAAAAACAATTTCATCATTTGGCGAACAGAAAACTTCTTTCATTTGACGAGGGCAGTAGTTTGTTATTAGGTTTTGAGTAAATATGAATAGAAGCAGTTGATGTATATTTAATAAATATATTCTGTCACATCTCCAGGTTTAATTTACTTCAATGGCAAAAATTTATTGTCAATAAATTTTTAAAAACTGTAAATTATCTAATTTTTAAAATGTTTTTACCTTATTAACTAGGTAGACAATTATTCCCCTAGATCCATCAGTGTGTGATTTTATGTTTTGGGATGAATGTCAGAAAACTCTGGTTTCCTTTTTGCTGTTTTGTTTTGTTTTTTTGTTTTATCTTTGCCAGCCTGGACTGACAAAGTTCAGAGTTCCAGTCTAGAGCAGGCAATATAATTAACTTTTAATGATTATGAGACTTAGCCAAGATATGAGAAACCAAGGCTCAAATTCTCTCCAATGTAGATCATGTTCCAGATAATGTTTTACCCATAGGTAAAAACATAGTCTTTATCATTTCTGGCATTTCCTTTTAATAGATACATGTCATCTCTCTTACTATTTCTTAATCTCAGACAAAACATATCAACCTTGTAACAAATTGTATTGAAAATTCCAATGAAATGCCTGTATATTCCTCAACAATATTTTCTGCACAGATTTAAAACTCTTTTAAAATTTTGACTTTTTAATTATTTGAAAAAATTATTTAGAAAATCTTCAGCTAAAATGTATATTAGACTACAGATGATTGCCCATGGACATGTATACATGTATGCACAAAGTCTTATTTATATAGCCATGTTCTCATATCTTTATGGTGCACTGGAAATCAGAAATGTCAGCTTCTTGAATGAACCTGTTAGCTCTGTGAATAATTCAACAACTTACCCATGGAATGTCAGCAAATTACTCTTGCTGTGAGTTAATTTTGCTTGGACTTTTTATCACATATTTTAACATTCATAGGAAAGCACAACTTTAGAGAGCTGGAGGGTGTTTTGTACAGCTCGTGTCCCTTTTCATTTTCAGTGCCATAGGCAAGAATGAACTGATTTAGTCTTACTCTCTTTTGAGCATTTCATATATTTGCTGTCCTGAGCACAATGAAAACTCATTTTAAATATTTCTAGTACCATTCCTCTGAATCACTTTTTTATGTCCTCTTGCATGTGTACCTCCTGTATTGTATACCCCTTTTCCTAGTCCTTATGGGGAGGAAAAAAAATTGGTGTCAGTTTAAGCATGGTGTAGGTTTACTTGACTGTACAATAATATAAAATCTGTTGTGTCACAGGGGAAAGGTGACTGATCCATCACCACATTTGTGATACATAAGTCAACAGCTTGTATGAACAGTCAAGCCACTGTTAAACATACTTTGTTAGGTATTTTATAGTACTGGACCTCTCATGGAAAGATATCTTTCAGTAAAAAGTAGAAAGGTATTGTTTAAAACAATCCTCTTTAAGAGCACTTCTCAGCAAACATTGACTCCCTTGCTTAATGTGCGGGTTACATTATTGATTCTGTGTGACTGAATGCAGATCTTAAATGATTTATTTTATTCTGAGATGATATGTCTGTACATTTTGGGGTTTGTTTGATCAAATAATCTCTCATGAAGAAGGAATGAGATAAAAATATTTTCTCATTTTTATATTTGTTTGATCATTCAGATTTAATGGCAGAGTACTAGTAGAGTTCCCAATAGGAAAAGGAAGCAAACACACTGCTCCTCATAAAGTCTGGTAAAAATGTGCCAGCAAAAACAGTTTAAAAATTCATGTAATAGGTTAGCTGAAAATGTATATATACATATATAGACATGTTGTATATATCTGTATCTATTCAGTTTGCTGACGTTTACCTTCTCTGAAATAACCATGTGCTCAAGCTGAGTGAGCAATGTTTACCAGACAGCTTGTTCTTAATCATTCACTGTGTAAATGGGCTGGAACAAGTATCTCAGAATTTTTTTCAAATATTGAGTTTTATGAAAATGGAATTAACCTAATTTCCATTAAAGGCTTTTTGTTTCCTTTCTGAGTGTATTCTAGCATGACATAGGTGTTTATAGAAAATGAGATTTTCAATAGAATATTACATAAATATAATTTTAAATTCTTAAAGGTTTATTGAGTAAGAGAGTTCTGACACTTATATTTTTCCAACTGCATACCTTGAATAGCAGATATTTGAAGAATGGTTTTGGTGTGCAGTTTTTTTTAATGAGGGGGGAAAAGGCAGAACAAATTAATTTTGTATACTAGGTTTCATGAAAATAATCAACAGAAAGTCATAAGAAGGAAAAAAGGCTAATGCATCAGCATGTTTGTCTCAAGTGGAGCAGCTAAATCAGAGTTAATTTTATAGTTCAGGCCAAGCAGTACTATTTTGTATGTTTATTTAGCAGTGATTAGAGAGATATCAAACCACAAATTTAGTTACTTAAAAGCACCAACAGTCTGTATGAATAATGAAATGTGTGATTCTTACTTCCTTTCTATTATTGGGATGACTTAACTGAGTAAAGAGTGCAAAAAAAATTACATTCTCTGCTTGGAATTTGTACAAATCTTCCATCCTGAAATAAATACAAGTCTGTGTATTAAGTATAATAGCAGAATGTACCTATGTAAATCTAGCCTAAATTAGACCTAGCACATTTAGGAATTATAACAAAAAAGAAACATGAGGATAAGATAGAATATGTAATGATAAATGTCTTACATGGCAGAGTATTTCCTCTTCTTTCCTTTAAGTCAGGATATTAAATGTGCGGTTGGAATCCCAGACAGGATTAAATGATTAATTAAATGTTTCACTGATGAAGAAGCCAGGACATTTTTAAATAAAAAAATGCGAATGAAGGGTTTTTCTGTCCTGCAGCAAACAAGGAGAAAAGTTTTCAAGACTTTTACCCAAAAGACACAACACTGATGGAGGTGTCATTTCTATGCCTGGCAAACATAGTTTACTACTGCTAGGTACAATCAAGGCATGAAAATCAAGAAGTCCCATAAAATTAGGGGATTACAAAATTACATAAAATTACAGATTATAAATGGCATTGCCAGGGACAATATAGAAGTAGTGGAAATACCACAAAATAGAAGTCAATTAATACACAGTCCTAAACCTATTAATCGTAATCTAAATTTGGCTGGCTTTTCTGTAAAAGCCATCAAAGCTTGTCCAATGATTTGTTATTCAGGCAGCATGGTGCATACCCTGTTTGTCACATCATTGTCCATCAATGATGTGAGGATTACATTATTTTACTGTGACATTCAGTTCAGTACAACAAGTTGTGCACAGCTTTGTGCGAAATCTTGAGTTTTGAGCTTATGGCATCTTACAAAACAAAACTCCCAAAAACTCCAGATACATATTTTAGTGTCTCTAATAATGAAATCAGCATTTTTGTGATGCAAAATCACTACCTGTACAGTTCTTTTTAGTTCTAGATCTTCCTATCCTCTCACCTCATTGACATCTACTTACACAACTGAGCAACATCACAAAATGTTTTCCCAAAGAGAAATTTTTGACTGTGTTGATTTTTCTTAATATCTTTAAGGCTCAGTTTTATAACAGCAAGGATGTGCAAGAGGGTAACAGATTTCTGTCTACATCAACAAAAAGATAAAATTGAATAAATATTTTAAAAAATACAATAGGAATTAATATATATTAACTTTGGTTCAAATTTTAACACATGTTTCTTCTCATATACTAGAATGGCACAAGTCAAACAATTATAAGCAATTCTTTTTATAAAATGAAAATCAAAATTGCTATCATACTCTCCTCAGTTGAGATGATACTTTAATAGTAAAGGTAGATGAAAGCATATGTAAAGATAGAAATTAAAAAATATATACTTGATCATCTTCAAATCATTCTTCCATCTTTTAGAGATGGAGCTTTCTCATTTCCTTCAGTGTGTTCAGGATTATAAAATTCTTATCAGACATCTTTCAGGTTCTGGTCATGCTACACAGAAGTAACAGAGACAAATATCTATATTAGTTTTATTGTCTGAACAAGCAATATAAAAGACACAATTTAAATTTGATTTGTCACATATTCTAATATTTATTTACCAAAATATGATAATCACTATTAAAAAGTCTTCATTTTTTTACAGTAGTCAATTCAGAATTAAAATGTAGTATGCCAACAATTTGCCTGTGGATTTGTTCCTCAGACTGTTTGATATCAGCTTATGTGTCTATAAATATCCAAATTTATTTTTCTCAAGAGGGATGTAAACTATTTCCATTTGAATTTCCTGATAGTTTTTATATTTTTTTTGTTCTTCACTTATTTGGTTCTTCACTAATTAAAATGCTAACTATAAAGGAAGAGGATTGATTTTTAAGCTTAGTTCTACGTCATCTTGCTCTTACTTTCAAACATCATTAATTATTTGCAAAATTATTTTAAATAAATATTATCTACAGGATGCTACTATGGAAATCCTTTTGTCATGATCGCAAAAAGGTCACACTCTTGTGGTACCTAAGGAGGACCTGTTGGACAGAAAAAAAGAGGCAAAGAGTATGGAAACACAAAGTCTCTGTCAGGTATAAAACTTTGGGGGAATTTGCTTGCTCTAAACTCTCATGTCACCTTTTATATTAAGCAGGAGTGTTATGGTCTGCAGTTCTTAATATGAACCGTGGAAAAATAAATATCCTGTTATGGATTGTTATCTGAGCTTTTGTCTAACTGTCAAAGGGCTCTTATACTTCTGTTTTAAGGTTTAATAAAGCTGTAACCCGGAGCTTGCTGAATGTTAACACATTTATTTCAAGAAAATAAAATTCAATGGCAGATAAGGGCATTTATTACTGCACAAATAAAAAAATAGTTTTTGTAGTCTAAAGGGAAACATTAATGGATTTTGGATTCATGGTGTGTGTGAATAAAATTACTTCAGATATACCCTAAGGTTCAGGTGAAACTTGAGTCATATGTAAAGTAATAATATAATAAAATGCCTGATAATTCTTACCCATTCTTAAAAATTCTGAACACACTTAAACCGCTGCCTTAATCAAATTAAAATAACTATAGATTTTGTAATAAGGTATAGTATAATCACAGGTTCTCAAAGGTACAAGCTCAGCTAAAATATTCTGCAGACTACTACTGTTTGTTGACAGAAGATCTGAGGAGTTCATCTAAGCAGTCCAGTCATATAAATATTTCACAACACTCTTTTCTAGTTAACTGAAATTTTTTAGAAGAGTTATACTGAATATTCCGTAAGCTTACAGTGTATAAATTTACACACACACAAAAAGATATTCCTAAATAATTATTTTACATCAAGTAATCTTTCTGTATTTCAGAGAACATTTCTGAAATCTTACTTGACAGCTTTTAGTTTACTGGGCATTAAAATCTCTCACTACCTGGTAGTGCACTCTATTGGATGTAATTAGAAGTTTATGACTGTGTTTCCTTTTTTCACTTTTATAAATGAATCATAGAATCATCATAGACTCATAGAATGGTTTGGGTTGGAAGGGGACCTTGATCATCTAGTTTCAACCCCACTGCCATGGGCAGGGGCACGTTCAGTTAGATCAGGTGCTCAAAGCCCCATCCAACCTGGCCTTGAGCAGGGATTAGGCACTTACAGTTTCTCAGGGCAACCTGTTCCAGTGCCTCACAGCCCTCACAGTCAAGAGTTTTTCCCTAATGTCTAATCTAAATCCACTCTTCTTCAGTTTGAACCCATTTCCCTGTGTTCTTTCACCACACACTTTTGTAAATAATTTCTCGCCATCTTTCCTATAAGTTCCCTTCAGATACTGGAAGGATGCACTTAGGTCATCCTGAAGTCTTCCCTTTTCAAGGCTGAACCATCCCAGTTCTGTCAGTCTTTGCTCTTATGAGAGGTGCTCCATCCCTCTGATCAACTTGGTGTCCCTCCTCTGGACCAAGTGCTCACTCTGTTCCTGTTTTTCCCCAATCCATTGCCTTCATCACTGTCACTCATGGTTACCAATCACCCTATGTGGTTATCTCAGTGTAACTGATATTACTTGCATCTTACTTTAATGTAGTCACACTGCAGTGATGAGCATGAGGACAGAAACCCCAAGAAAGAAATGCTTTAACTACTCCAGTTTTATGTGAGTAGCATTATTCATGTAACTATATTTCAGAATTGATTGTATATATTTGAATTTTTTCATGCTGCAAAGTGAAAGCTTAAAGGTGTACAAGAAAGGATGTATAGGCAAGGGAAAAAGAAATAGGAGAAAAAAGAAAAGACTAATAAAATATGGTAAAATTATAAGATTAAAAAGAATTATGAGATAGAAAAATTGAAATAAAGAAAAAAGGCCATTTATGTTTCATATGAAAGAGGTTTCTTAGCTAGCAGATGTATTAGCTGCAGGCAGCAATAAATTTTAAAAATGAAAAACAATGCATAATTTTTAGATCCCTAAAATTAAAATGGTGACAGCACTAGCAGAGATGATATATTGCAAAGAAGTATTCTACTCTTCTGAATAAATCACTGAATGAGGACTCTGAAAATCAGGGTTTGATTTTTAGCACTCTTTGCAGTTGTCTAGTTGAGAATGTTGATGATTACTGCTAAATGGAAGTTGTTGGAAAACCAACTTGAATGAGAGCAGTTCTGAGAGGGATGTGGGGATTCTGGTGGCTGAGAATCTTGGCATGACCCATCAGGGAGCAGCTCAGAGAGCCAGCTGTACCTTGAGCTGCATGAAAAGGAGCGAGGCCAGCAGGTTGAGGGAGGTGATTCTACCCCTCTACTCCATCCTTGTGAAACCCCACCTAAAATACCAGAACAAGTATCTATTTTTTCTTTTTTTTTATTTCCTGGATTTTGTCATTCTTGCTGGTAATAGACTGTTTTAAAATAAACATTGTTATACATTGTTATAAAGAAAATATTTTCTGATAGTAATCAACTTAATTATGGAAACCAGCTTTTTTAATACATGGCTTTGGAAAGGGAAGAAAAGGAAATGAGAGTCAAGAAAAAATGTGGGTAGAGGAAGGAACAGAAAAAAAAAAGATAAAAAAAGACATGAAAATCAAGACAAAACCAAAAACTGTACTCCTTTTTTTTTTTTTTTTTAAGTGTCTAATGAAGAACTATGCAAATTTTACAAGGGCAGAGATCTACTCTGAAATGTACCTAAAAAACTAGGCTCTTAGAGAGGTTCTGGCATTTTATTCATGTGGAACTATACTGAATATATTTTATTACCTCTCAAGGAAATAGGCACTTGGTTTATTTTCTCTGAAAATCTTTGCTAGAGGAACTATAAATTTATTCTTAAAAATTATGGTTACCTTTCACATCAGTGGAAGATTAATTCTAGCATATTTAGTAATAACAGCAAGGTGTTATTTATGCAGGTGTGACTTTTAACAGTTCCACTACAGATGCAGCATGTGTGTATTAGCAGAGAGGCATGAAGTACATAGCACATTCATTTTTATATGATTTATAGGTTTAAATGTATCTTGAAATATTTAAGTATGTTAAAAGTGTTTGAAATATCTAGCAGGTACTCATTAGTTGTCTTTTTATTACTTTTTTCAATTAATGGAGGGCTATAAATCTTATATTAATTTAGAAATGCTTTTGGTCTCAAAGGGTTATGATCTTTTGTGATGTGCTAGTGACATTAAATAAAAACAATTGCTGGATGCTGGAATTCTTTTAAGAAATATTTATTACTTATAATAAAACTGTCTCTAAACTCTATAATGATACTGTAAAAAATTACAGTACCAGGAGAGAATGGTTTTTCGGAAGAAGTGGTTTCAGGCTCATACTAAGGCAGAGCAATACAGGCCAAGTCTTGAAAATGAGAGTAGAGAAGGGAAGAAAAGGAGGGAAGGGGAAAGGGAAAAAAACATCTCTTCAATGCAAATTATGTTGGCATTTTCTGGTTGTTGATCTGAGATACATTAGCTGGGTATTGACAGCTAAATCAGCTTCAAGGAGTATAACTGGTGAGGCAAAATACAGGTAAAAGCAGATGGATTAGCACAGCATTATTGATGCTGACAGCCCTGTGTTTTCCAGGGAAACTCTGGTGTCAAGTAAGGAACAGATGCTGAGCAATATGGCACATCTGATTTCATGCTGCTTCTGCAAACTGACCCTGGACATTCTGTATGAGGTCAAAAGATTTGTGAAATTTCAGTGAACAGGCACTGTGGGCATGAAGGTTGGCAGATCAAATCAGGTGTGTGTTTTGCCTTTCAGCAAATATCTGATGATCGTGGGTGAAATAAAATCTAAGGCTCAGCAGAGAGTGACTGAAATGCCATTTGTTGTAGAATTTTACATCTGTTAAAGATGTGTTATATAATCTGTCATCATTTATTCCTGATCTATTTTTATTCTCTTCATTTGAAGGGTAGAAACTATTATTGAAAGGTATTCTCACTACTGAAAATTGATTTCAACAAAGCAACTTGTAATGCACATTTTAGGAAAGGATGTGTAGAACTAAACTATGAGCTAGAATTACATTTCTTACTTGATGTACTATATATTTTTTTTAGTCACATAGGAAAAATGATGATACATCCAAATAAAGTTCCAATTTTCATTTAAAACTTAAATAACTGTTCTTCCTGTCCCAATAATCTGCATGCTGATTTTTAACATTTAAATACTGTTATTTAACCAAACCCACTGTTCAGAATCTAGCTGTTAACAAAGATCTTTGTCTTTAACTACTTTGTTTCATACACTTTTGCTACAGAATAATTAATCAGTAGATAAGTTCAGTGTCACCTCAGTTAAGAATTATGAGAGATTTATGAGAAAATGCATGTGATTTAAACACACTGGAGTGTGGGGTATCCAGCTTCAGATGTAATTTTACATGTTTAATGTGTAACAAACATGTACAAACTGAGCTGCTCAGACTAAGCAATAGGGATCCTTTTGATCCTTTGAGAAATAATCTCTTGAAAGTACATCCCATCTGAGTCAATAAACATGTCTTCTGAATGTGTTTTCAATAGGAGTAAAATTCAATAAAAATAAAGTTAAATGTAATAATAGATTGATGCAATCTGACTAGATCTGATAGTGATTATGTGATTGATTTTCTTGAAATAAGCTACGGGAATGCCTGACATGAGTGGAAACAAAAATTTATTCTGGACTGGGAACATCAGCATGCAGGAAACGACTGGTACCTTTTGCAAAGGGTTCAGTCAGCCTCACTGTCCCAGAAAGGTTAAAGACCTGGATGTGGTGACAAATATTAATTGTTTGAGAGGTTTATTTCTTTACACAAACAGATTTATAAATAAAAAAGCTAATTAGGTAATAAAAAGGATTCACATAGAACAACAATAATGTTATGCTTTTGTATTCAAAACAAGGCAGTAAATACAATGAAATGCCACAAAAAGCTAACTCCTGTTCAGTATTAATTTTTTTACCGTAGATGGCTAATTTCATGCCTGATGATCTGGTTTATGATAATTATTTTTAAAATTGTCATGCAGTATTACTGTTTTGGCTATACATTGAGCATTTGCCAGAAAAGGCAAAAAACTACTTTCTCAAAATTTGCAATATTTATTTCAATAGTCTTCACAATGATCAAAATAAGAACAGTATGCATCCTCAAGAAAGAACTATTGCTTTTTTCTTGTGAAGGACTATTTATTTTTTTCCAGAATGACAGGAGAATATCTTGTTAATGGAATTAATTTGGCACTTTTGCCTGTGTACTTCATTAACACTTTATTGGGTTGCATGAGCATGGTGATGAAAAACCCTTTTTAGTTATGGGGAAATTGGTGCATATTAAGCATGTTACACAGGATGTGTTTTTTTTATTTTATTTTTTGCCCAAGTGGTTATGTCTGGGATTTGAGGACATTGAAAATCAGACAATTGTTGTGTGTTGTATTGTTGTGAACCTGGTTCTTACCGGGTTACAACCAGCCAGTTGTCCTCTGGGGATTCCTTACAGTAACATCCAGGAAAAATCAAATTTTTAAAAAGCAGAATGAATTTTATAAGAACAGATTTATGCTTTTTATTTGGATTTCACATCATGTTGGTCACAGAAGTTCCCCTGTGTCATTGCTACTCTATCTCACTAGATGAAGAAACTTAGCCATATGTTGCATCACATAAACAAAAGTTGTTTAATTCCCAGACTTATTATATGAAAAGTAATTAAAAAAAATTAATTGTTCATTTTGCATTTTTCCATTTGTGTCTATTGTTTCTCACACTGTACTGTAACCACACATGTTCTTTTGTGATTCCTCAGGACCAAGACTGTGCAACTTCATTGAGCAGGCATTAACTTTAAAGCAAGAAAAAACAAAGAGCCAGTGAGATTACAGTAAAAGAATTGAAAGTTGGGGTTGTAAGAAGACTAGAAGGACTTTGGAAGGTTTCAGCAGGGAATGCAGGAATAAAAATCCATTCCATTACATTTTTTAATAGAAACTTCAAGTCATGGGCACATCTCCACTGCTATGGAAACTGTTTTCTGTGTAGTCACAGAATCAGTGCACTGAAGTGATTAAAAGCAGGGAAATAAATGTGAAATACAATATGAACCTTTCTTTGAAATACTGAAAATATCTAGAGAAATAAAGGAATTTCAGTAAATGGAGAAAACTGGAGGAAAATATTTTGCAATTTTATAGGCTTTTCTTGTTTCCCACTGAAACAAAAATGGCACTGAAGCTGCAGTTATGGGATGTAGGAGACAAAGTTCAAAGGAGGTAATACAGCAGCCTTATAGTGTTTGATCGTGCATTCCAGTACTTCTGAAGATATCTTTCTAAATTAGAAGTCAGCACATTTCTAATATAATTGGTAATAATCTTATAAACTAGTATTTTCTCTGGAAAAGTTCATCCCTTGAAAATTCTGCAATTACCTGAATAATGACAAAAAATGTGTCTGAATTAATGGGGTGTACTTCTTGGGATTACATCAATGCAACATATAAATACATTTCACAATTTTCTTTGAGAGAATTTGTCATTATTTTATTATGTTTCATCAGCAAAGAAGCTTACTCTAGTGCATCCTCAAATTTGAAATTATCTCTGATTTTTAATTTCTCTTCTATTGAGATATTCTTGATGTAGTATTTCTTGCAATTTTTACTTGCTGCATTGTGAGTTGTCTGGATATAATCTATTCTGGTAGTGCTGTGGCTCTCAGTTTATGAGCTCCTAATAGCTGTAGGCACTCAAAATATATCTTAATAGCTGTAGGCACCCCAAATATATCTTAAAACCCATCCCACCTTTTCTTTCACAGTAACCAACTACAGGCAAAGTTAAAATACTTTTTCTGTTTGCTGTGGATAGATGACAGGGTTTGCCCATGGCTATTACACAAAATTTCTCATTGATTACAGTCAGTGCAATTGCAGTCACTGTGGTGGGCAATTTATGCCTTTCTTTACTGGATGTATATTTTCAAAGTTGTTTCAAGATATTGTAAACTTAATAGAAGCTTTACAGCAAAGAGGAAAAAACCAATAGCTTACTGTTCTCTACTAGGAGTAAGATTTCAAATCTGCCATCTTACTACACTGTAGTTTCCTTTTTTTTTCCCAGATTATTTTGTGGAGTTAGAACAATTTGCAACTCTGAAAACTATTTTGGGATACCAGTTCTGCTTCAGAAGGAGCAGTAGTTTCTTTTATGGGATTTAGGATGAGAAAGTCTCTTCATTCAGCTTTGTCAGAATCCTTCTATCCACCCAGAGCTAGTGATGCACTTGAGATTAACCCTTTATGAAGAGATTAAGAGTGCTCTGTGTCCCTGTGGACAGCAATGGATTCTGAGACTGCAGAGGGAGCAAATGGGGTGGAGCTGTGTCTCTTCAGAGGTAGTTGCTTTGTAGTGTCCTTTGACACTACCCTGCAGTGGAATCTCTGAAGTGGGATCTGTAATTTTGTATAAAAGATCATTATTGTGTTTAAATGTCTGTACAAGTTCAGTAGTATGAGAAATGTATTCTGTTCAAAGTAATGGAATATGTATTTTTCAGTCAGTAATTGGCAGAGACACTACACGACCAGGAAATTTCATCAGAAGCTAAAAATACTTCACTGCTATAGCATTGGCTGAAATTTATTTATTGGTTGAAATTCATTTGCATCATTATTTTTGATGAAACATTGCATTTCCCTATGGCAAAGGAAATTTTTCCCCATTGTAACATTCGTGATATTGAATAACAGAATAGTGGGGGTTTTTTATACCTGGTTGAAATAGGATGTATTTATTTGAGTTCTCTAATGGAGACTTATGGAACTGTGCTCCTATGCTTTCTTAAACTCTACAAAAATCTACACTGAATAAATGAACAGATTCTAAAACTTCCTGTGATATCTGTAATTACCTCCAATATCTTCCATCAATTTTTTCTGCTTTTATAACATTAGAATTCAGTACTATGACTAAGTTCTAAATTTAAGTGATGTTGGAAGATCAAGGGATTAGGTTAAAGAAGGGACTTTACCTAAATGTTTTAATAGAAATTGTATTATGTCAAATGTCAACTTTGCTTCAGTAAACAGTTAAAAGGATGGAATGATTTGATAATAATTTTTTTTATTAACCTAATATAAGGAAAGTAGATACCCTAAAATTTGAGAGTTTCTTTTTTTTTTACTGATTTTGCTGTGAGAGTTTTTCAGCACATGCAATTTATGCAGCAATTACCCAGTAATGTTAGAAAATTGCTTCCAATTAAACTGTCATAAATAGTAATGCACCAGGCACAGTAAAACATTAAGTGTCTCACAGAGAAGTAGTACTGCCCTTTCCTTGGCAATGCTGTGTGATTGTTCCTTTTGAAACAGAAATATCTGCCATGATCAGTGCTTTTTCACAACTTGACAGACCGTGTTCATATCCACTTAGAAATGTTTATCTTGATGCATTGAAACCTGTACATCTAAAATCCCTAAAAATTGACATCTTATTTAAATGGGAAGAGTCTCCAATTTGAGTGCTATGCAGTGCCTGGATAGTAAGTCATTCAAAAATATTAAGTGGTATTTGTTAAGTGATTATGATGTGTATTTGGTACAATTATTTTTCTTTCCTGTGGCTGACTCTTTCTCTGCTTCCATTTAAACCATTTTATGAAAGGATTATGTTTAAAAACTAGGAAGTGTTTGCTGTCACTTGCAGACCACTGAAAGTTTTCAAGTTTATGAACCTCTCTCTGAGCTCTTTGCAGACTTCCTCTGTAAACATCCTTGATGATATATTGATTAATGTTTCAGAGTATTCACAGAGTGCTCAAGAATATTAATCAAACTCTAGCAGGATGTAAAATCCAACTAGGCAAGGTGGCCGCCACTATCCCTTTAAAATACAAGTATTGTTTTTATATGCTGCATATTTAAAAAAGGGGGGGTTTTTGGTCAATGACAATTTTCATTTGTGTTTTCCTTTCAGAAGTATATGCCACTTCTTTATATACATTCAGACACTTATTTGTACAGATTTAAACTACTAACATAGAAAGCTTGATTATATTGTCCAAATTAATAGTCTGCCTGCACAACTCTAAAAGTACATTAGGACAATCTAGATGTAATGAAAGAGCAAGTGCAGAATCTCCTAACACTGTTCAGACAGTCCAGTTTATTATGACACATCATTCTATGTGGAAAATAGCAGCGTATTAGATTTTCAGTGTAATGGCTACTGGACACAAAGTTTGGGATTGATTGATTAATTTTAATGCCCTGTGGATATGCTGCTTAGTTGTATGAGATTGCTTATCAGTGTTGCTTCTCTTGAGTTTCCCCTGAAATGTACTGATGGTACTGATAATTTGGCCAATTTTCCACTAATTTTACACTTCACCAATCCAGTTCATATGTACTTTTTTTTGGCTACTAAGATCTAAACGCTGTGTTAAAATCAAGATAAGTTACATCATCTACTTTCACTTCCATCTACAGAACTGTTCATTTCATTTTAGAAACAATTACTTTAATCAAGTGTGATTTGCTAAATTGCCTCTTTATTCTGTAGCTGGAATATTAAATATTGTCTGCTCCAAATTAGTTTAACACAATATATTTATAATATAGTGGAATCTGAGAATAGTTTGAGTTGGAAGGGACCTTAAAGACCAGGTTGGATGGGGCTTTGAACAACCTCTTAGAGTGGAAGATGTCCCTGCCCATTGCAAGAGAGTTAGAACATAGATTTCTTTTCCAACTAGAATTGGAAAATCAAGTTGCATTTCTATTTAGTATTTTTACAAAAACACATGACTCAGTAAAAATTTTCCTTGTAGGTTTGTCTGTCTCCAATCCCAAAAATGAAACTCATGTTAAACTGCAGTGTAATTTTAATGACAAGTAAATCCAGCAGTGAGTGCTAGTCACCCTTACCTGCACGTAAAAAAGTGTGATTCATCACTAGAAGCCAAATTTGCATTTAATCCATCTGTTATAGAAGTTTTATGATAGTTACTCAGATGACATCAGGACACATAGGTAAAGTGGGGATACAAATGGGTATAAAACAGTGTTTTTCATGTGGTGGTGTAAGTTGTTATTATCCAGATTGGTGATCAAAGAATTTAGTAGAGATGGTGTGATACAGAAGTGTTGATAGTAAATTTACTTTAGCAGGAAACAGATGGTCTGGATTTTTTCAGCTCTGCAGTTTAGATCATAAGTGTAACTGCAGTAAAAAAAAGGTCTTTGTAATGCCAGTGCAATTTACCTCATTACTCCTGGGTAAGTCACTCCTGTTAAAATGATGAAAGAAGTAATGTTGTGTATGTATGTGGTTTTATATAGGAGACTATATTAGTGGGTGATGCAATTGCTACATCAAACAGTAAGAGGAATATTAAAAAAAATTACAGAAAAAGATCTGGTTTGGATTTTAGGTAGAATAAAAGCTCTTGTGGTCAAATCAGAGGAGAGCATATGAATACAAATAATACTCAGTCCTGAGTACATGAGCCTTGTGTTTTTTGCCTGTTTTTTGAATACAGCAAACAATTTGCAGTATCACCCTACAGATTCATGTGGGTATTAAATGATTATAAAATATAAGAGAAAATATTTGGTACCCATATAATATTAGCCATTTTCTGAACAAATCCAGCAAGATGACATCATATATAAGTTGTGGCAAAAACTACTTCATATGGCATTTTATAGAAATGAATGGAAAAAATATAAATTTTTCAGTCTCTATGCACACTTGGATGGAACTTAAGATTCATGTAGGAGGAATGTTTTCTATATCACTAGAAAATAGGCTGACATTAGTATCATGCAAATATATCAGTTACTTAGAAATTCTCTTTAAATGCTGACTTCTCAGTATTCATGAGGAGAATATACATTCTACTGTTGCCTTAAGCAGAAATTCTCTACAGCATTTCAAGCTAGCACTGGTGTTATTCAACTGGTTGAAAAATTCTGAATGAGGCATTCTCAGAATATTAAGTTTATCTTCTAGATTTCATCCAGGGTTTTTTTTTTTTTTTTAAATTTTTGGTCTGTGTCTGAAATGTTTTTCAAAAAATGCATAGATTCTGACAATTTATTGCTTGAATTTCTTGTGACAATTCTGGCATGAATTTCTAAATTCTAAATTTCAAGATGGAACCAAGGGGTCCTAAGTTGGCCAGTTAAAATTGCTCATTAAAGCTTCAGAGAGAATGCAGCTGGGATTGCTGAAATCCTCCCAGAGTTTCTAGGTGCCAGGATGTGGAGCAGGGATCTGTGTGGCTCAGACACCAGCAATGCTGCCATGTCAAGCAGAGTGCAGAAATTCCTGATTATGTTGGTGACATCAGATGGTGTAGCTTAATAGTTTGTACTCAATGCCTGGAAAAACTATTTGCATAAAATTGACCTATATTTCACCTGAGTCTGTAACAAATTTGGTTGCTGCTTGTCGATCTCTGTGTTCAATGTTGAATAGATAAAGTTTGCAAAGCTTAAGTTTCCATTTAGTCTGTTTCACAGCACTTGTACATAATTCAATTTTATTCTTATGTAGAATATTTACACAACCTGCTTTTTGGTAGTTTATTACATATACAGCTGGAAATAAAAATTAATTTGGTGCAGTTTTTTATATTTGGTCATTTTAATATTGTGAATTAGAAATGTGCTGCATGCTGAGATTAATTATACCTATTTTTATATTTCTTATCAAAATAGATGCCATAGAATCATATCAATCCTAGGAAGAAAGATATATATTTAACCTAGTCTATAAATTGCAAGAATAAGATAACACTTGAAGGCTTAACACAAAATCGTTCTTTCATCATTAACATTTTCTTTAGACTCTGCAGTCAGATTTCTAAATAAGTGAATAAAAATCTTATTTCATTAAGTGCTGGCTATTATCTTTAAAGATGACATTTTTCAAGGTAAATTATTTGAAAAATTTGAAATTAGTTTAGGTAATGGCTAGGCAGGGAAAGGTAATAGGAATAAATCCTCAAAAGATAGACTCCTACACTAGTAGGGGATTTCATTGCTTCTATTTGTTTTTGGGGTTTTTTTTTTTTTGCTTCCCCCCCCCCCCCATTTCTGGCAGTTTTCACACAATTATCTCTATCTGTTTCTTTCACGTGATCAGACAGGAACTGGGGAAGAGGATGAGTGGGGGCTTGGCATTCACCCACTGATAATATCTGACATGGTGATGCCATCAAGAAGTGTCCAGGACCAGCAGCCAACTGCAATGTAAAAATGGGATGTTCATATTACATCCCATAACCTGTGCATTGCAGTCCAGATTATACTGGAGAAGTAGTCCTGATTCTTCACAGAATCTAGCAATCAATTCCTGTCTAAATCAAAGTCTGTCTGCCCCTTGAAGGAATAAACACATACTGCCCCTTATGACAAGATTCTTGTCATTTACAATTTAGAAAAATATTAACAGTTTCTACTGCCAAGGACAATATTTTTTTATTTACTTACTTACTTGCCAACTACAGTCTTGTGTAGATGTGATTTTCCACTATGCCTTTCTATCAATATTCCCTCAGCATGTGTGTGAATATTCATGATGCTGCACTTCTCTGGATGTTCTTAGAGAAAGACAGTGCCTGCAATTGAGAGGATCATAAGATCAGAGACCTTACTGAGGGAATGTGACTACTCAGTGAAGGTCAAGGTACTGACCCTTATGAGAAGGGGAATCTCTTTTAGTTTTATAACCCTGTTTTAAGTCAGCAACTAAAAAAGTATACAGTGTAAGAAAATAAAATAGAATTGAAACAGAATCCTACTGTTTGCACGTTTCTCTCTGCAGATAATGTCTTAAGGCTTACCAAGCAGCCTTTTACAATCCTCTGATAGTCACATCTAAATTATTTTCATACTGATTATGCTTGAGAAGTCCAAGATTTTTATGAATATGATCTTGAGCTTAGCAGAATTACAACTAATGGAACAACGTGGTGACTGCATTCATTATGTAGTGTTTTAGTTGCTTTTGATGATTGACTCAATTCATACAGATTAGTGCTCTTGTAAACTAGAATTGCAAAAATGAAAGAGAATAGAATATAGACACGATGGTATCATTTTTCTCTGTTGTTCTATTTGTATGCTTTTAGAGTTTAAAATATTTGCATCTGGTATGTGGCTACATATCAAAGCTTTATATTGATCATGTACATGGAACATACTTGAAAAGAAAGCAAAATATTCCAGAGGAAAAACATACAGAGCAATGCTGACAAAAATATTCCATTGTTCTCCCAAGTATTATTATTTCATTTTTTAAAAGCTTTGCCCAAACTTTAAAGCTGCAACTTTGCATATGGAAAGCTCTTTTCTGGCTGTTTCTTCAGACTGGATTGACACATGTAATTTCAGTTAGGCTTTCTTGCTGGTGCTAGAGATGTATCTTTGTGTAATCCTGTGCCATCTTAGGTAATGTGTCTCAGCAATGGACTCAGTACCATTGACTACTCACAAGATGTGCTTGGCAGCAGTATGCTCCAGATGGTGAACTAAAAAACTCTGTTTTTCTGCAGCATCTGGGTATGTGGCTGCCTTTCTTGTTTTCTGTTCAGCCTACTTGGCTCGTTTCCCTGTTTTATATCAGAAGATAGATAGTAGATATCAAAATACTTGTGAGAAGGGCTCCTTTTAGGATGCATTTTCTTGTTAGTGAAAAGTGATTAATCTTTCTGATCTGCTTCAGAAAGTTAAAAGTTTTGGGGTGAGAGTGTTAAAATAGGAAGCATGATTTTACTGTACTGAATTGTATATCCCATGGACTGAATAGCATTTAGTGATTTAGAGACCATCCAGTTTCACTAGAAAATACTCTGTTTTTCACATATTTAGAGAATTAAGCAGCATAAGGGGGAATGATCTGGAGATAATCTTCAGTAGATTCGCACCTGAACTAAAACCATAAATTTAAATTTGCTCTTGGAGTTATTTGCAAGGCTTGTGCAGACCTTCAAGTTGAGAAAATGAGGATCAAGCTAGATAAGGGCTATAAAGTACAAGTGTTCTGCAGTAAAATTTGAGGTGTGTGAATTTAGAATGATGAACACCTATCAACTTTGTCCTGCTCAACCAAGAGCCTTATCTAGATGAAAACAAAGATGTTTTTCCTGTGTTCAGAAAAGGAAGCTGTTAGTCACATTTTCATATCAGAGTTAAAACTTGATCTGTCACTTCTTTTTTTTTATTATAGGAAACAAACACAGAATCTATATTTTTTTTTTTTGTATTTGACATTGTTAAAAATAATGGAAAAACAATATTAGTCAGTCCTTGCACTTCGGTTATTTTTTACTGGATATTGTTTTTGAACATGCTAAGAACATCCATTCTAGCAATCCAAGCAAAGGATGTTTACAGTTGTCTGTAGGCACCATATCAGATCTCTTCTAAGATAAATCCTGTAATAAATGCTATTTAGATACAAGTGTAAGGTGAGAATAGATGTGATACAGGTGGGTCATACAATTTATAGAAGTGCATGCAAGCCTATGCAAAGATGAATGGAAGTCTGTATTTTCCACTTCTGAAGACTTTCATTTCATTGAGAGACTGCATTTGCCCATGCTTGAAGAAAAATTGTCATGGGAAAAAGAGATGTCATATTTGCAGGATATTCAAACTTCTTTATTTATTAAAACAAGTATGATATCATATTATCAAGCTAAAAAATAATCTACGCTTGTGCTTGCAGATGAAATTCTTAAATCATAGAGTGAGATTAAAGACTTGATAGTAACCTTAATAGAATGACAGTTTTACTTATTCTTATTATTTTTTTCCAACAATTAAAAATCCTAAAAGGAGTTTGACAAATCAAGGTACTCAGATGCCAGCTCTAGAACTCCCAAGTCAAAGACCAAATTCAACTTCAGAGTAGGATTTCCTGTGCCTCCATTCCACAGAAAGAACTGTTTGGTTGCAATAGATACTTTAGATTCTACTCTATAATAACTCATAGAAAATAGCCAAGCATAAGTGTCATTATTTGTAATACATCCAAACTGATATCAACTTTTACTGCTTCATTTTTCTTGCAAATCTCACATATTTTATCTGTCATTGGTTTGAAAAGTACTTTTTTTTTTTTTTTTATAATTGCTCTCTGAAAACCTGTAAACCTTTTCTGTTAATATATATGTCAAATATCCTTGGTCTTATCCAAATGTTTGCTTATTGTAAGTTTATGTAATTGTACATGACAGAAGCAATACAAATATAATTCATAGTAGTATTTGACTTCACAGTACATTTATCTGTCATTTATTCTGTGTGTTGCACTGGCTCCGGTATTTGTTTTTAAAAAGAGTTCTACTATACTGTAGAGCAGTGGAAGTTTTCAAACTGCATTGAAAACTAACACATATGGCTTGCATACATTGATACTAATAATATCATAAATGCTTCATGGGCTCTGAAACTTAGAATATAATTACAGTTATGTAAAAGTATGCTAGATTGTGATTTATGGCCGCTAGTGTTTTAAAACATTCACTTGCATTAAAGACCTGCTTACATATTAATAGATCCATGGTTTTGAATAATGAAGGCAAGAGGATTTAAGATATTGTTCTCCAAATGGCCACAACAAGTGATGTAGACTTCCACAGATAGCTCTGATCCCACTCATATCCCATTCCTTTGATACAGCAGGTGCTTGTCATTCCTCTGGCCTTAAGGGGATTGAGGCTAAGCTGAGAAGCCCAGACTGTATCTAAATATGCTAATTTACTCAGGCTGTAGAGGAATGTAAGCAATAGCAGCTATGACTCTGCACTACTTCACCTTCTACTTTAGGATGGCTCTTCCTCAGGGATGAAGTTGTTTTCTCTCATTTCACCCATATTGATTTGTTTTGTGTAGTGCTTCCTTGTACAGCTTTTGTAAGCTGATAATTCAATTTGCATTCCAGTTGTTCAGTTTAACTGGGGTAAGGGGAGATTTGGCAAAAAGCATTGTGCAGTGCAAAAATGCAATTAGTCATGAGGTTAGTCTTAGTGCTTCATTTTTCTGGATAATGAGTAGATTATCATAAGTACCATGTTACTATTGATTTTGGTTTTCAATTGATGTTTGTAGTCTTTTGGGGGCTTTTTTGATAGTTGAAAAATGCATATCCAAACAAAACTCCACTGCTTAAAATTCTTGGTTGTTCATGGAATAATTTTCAAAGGAGTAGCCACAGCCACTGGTACTTAAAATCCCTTCCAAAGAACTTCTTTTTGTTAGTTACAGTAGGATTTACATAGTACTGCTTAAAATAAATTCATCTTCACAAAAATTCAAGTACAATAAGCTGTCATACTAGTTTCTGACAACATAGGCTTTTCTGTTAGGACTAGTGGCTTTGCTTTTTTGGGGATGCTGTGTTAGCAATTCAGGGTATCAGAGTATCTACATCTAGGATTTACAAAATTTTGAGTTGTGAAATAGCAAACCATAACAGTGTAGGCACATTAGATGGATATTGTGAATTTGTACTTTGTAAGTTTAGGTGCTGCTTGTAAATTAGCTATGATGCATTTTCAGGATGCCCTTAACTTAGAGGAGAGTATGCCAACTTAACCTGATTCTCACAGAACAGTAGAAAGGCTTGGGTTGGAAGGAACCTTAAAGATAATCCAATTCCAATCCCTTTACTAATGGCAAGTATACTGCTCATTGGATCTGTTTGCTCAGGGCCCCATCCAACCTGGCTTCAAGGGATGGGGCATCTACAAGTTCTCTGTGAAATGTTTTCCAGTGCTTCATCAAGATTTTTTCCCTAGCATCTAATCTAAATCTCACCTCTTTTAGTTTAAAACTATTCCCTACTGTCCTATCACTATCTGCATGTGTAAATTGTCACTCTCCTCCCTTTAAGTACTGGAAGGCTATGAGACACTTTTGCTAGAGTTGCTATATTGCATAATTGTTATAGAAATGATGTTCATTAAACAAGTGTCTAGAACAAGGAGTTTCAGCTTAAGCAGTGAGCATGGGGAAAGAGTTATACATATTCCCCTTCTTTAGAAGTGTTATTATTCAGTTATTAAAATCTTTAGCTAACGTGACAGTCTCTCACAATAAGTGACAGAATTACTGCATTTCTTTTACAGTGTCTTATCTGTGTTCTATTTCTAAAGGATCAGAATTGCTAAGTTCTGACCACATAAAACTTCCATTCTGGTCAGCAAGATCTAATCAACAGTGCCTCTTTTGATCACATACTCTTCAACATATCTGTTGGAGAGGTGTAATTATACAAAATACTCTGTGATTTTGGCTATGTTATAGCACTCTTTGCATAAACCTACACAGAAAGGTGTTATTGCTTAGACAGGTATGGTTGTTATACATGGCCATCAGCCACACATCTCTGTTTAACCAGTTGATAGAGAGATATTTCATTGTAATCTCTCTTTCCTGTTGTGTTAATTTGCAAACATCAAAAATAATGTCATTTTTTATGTCTGTGTAGCAGCTATCATAATCACTCTAACGTGATTAGCTTCTCTAAGCAGTACTGCAATTTAATTTTAAAGAAAAAGAAGAGAGGAAGGAGAATTAATTTATCACATAGCTGGTAAAAGATCTACTGTGGCCAATTCATCAAACTTCCTTTGTAATATTAACAAGAAAGTTCATTCATTTGATAGTACAGTATGTATGGTACCTTGCTTTTATATTTAGTTCCTAGGTTCTGTATCAAGATCATTATAGAATTTTTCTTTCACATAATGAGTGGGGGTTTTGATTGTAGTTCCTTAACTTTGACTCCTGTCCATAACTTCAAAGATGAACTCCATCAGTCTTTCAATATAAAGTATAAGGCTTTGCAACATTTTCCTAGTCCTTTAATACTTTGTCTCATCCCTAAACATTCTCCTCAATTAATCAAGGTACTTATTGATTTTCTCTTGACCCTTACACTTTGAATTTCATATAAAAATAAAAGAGCCAATATTTAAACTCCTAATACTTTACAGGTGCCTGTCAGTTTCACCACGAAGGTTCAGAAGAAAGTTTTCACTTTTTAGATGAACTTTTTTCAGGAACAAATCTCCCGTCTTAAAGTATTTTTTATGCTGTGTTGGGTTTGTGTGGCAAAGTTTTGATGATGGGGTAGAGGAGGTGACAGTGGTCTATAGGGGTGGCTTCTCTGAAAAGATGCACACTGAAGAGAGGGTGGTAAGGGTGTGAGTAGGGGTGGCAGAGACAACATGTAATGAACTGACCATAACCCTCATTCCCTGTCTCTCTGCGGGGGAAAAGGGTGGAGAATTTGGGAGTAAATTTAAGTCTCGGAAGAGAGAGACTTAATTTACTGTAATATTTATTGCTTCTCAGCCTGTTATTTGATGTAGCACAATAATCTGCCTAATTGTCCTAAGCTGTTAAAAGAGTCATGTTTGTAGTCAAAGGTGGATACAGAACCTGGCCCATCTGATAGTGTGCATATTTTTTATAAAGTATATATTTTTTTACCAAGTGAAGCAAGGATAATTATTTTTGGAATATACTTCATTCAATCATCTCTTTTTTTTACTTCTTTATAATAGATAAATTTTCAAAGTATTTTAGTTCTATGTCATTCATCTTGTGCTTTGCTTATTTAATGTTCAAGACATTTTAATGACTATAGAAATGTATACCAAATACATGGCATGGTATGCCATCAAATATTTATTCCATCAAGTAAATAGATGGAATGGTAACACTTCCTATTAAAACTGGATTTGCATATTTTCTCCTTGAGCCAGGTCTTATGAGCTCTTAGAGAAATATAACACACCAGAGATAGCCCAGCTACCTCAGTGGCATAAAATCAGTAGGATGGCTTCTGAGGTAGTATTGGAAACAGAAAAGTTTTAATAAAAAGCAAAATAACAAAACTCTTTACAGAGAAAAACTGAGCCAGGGGTAAGAGGCTCTTGCTATTGGTAAAAACACCCCACAAAAGTGATTACTTCCTTTGTTCTCTTCTTTTTCTAGTGAATTGCTTAGGCAGGACCTTTTGGCTTCTGTCCAGTTGGGTATCCTTGTGTTTGAGGTGAAGTCCCCAAGGTCCTATGAGGTGTCTTTCTACCAGATCGAGGAGAGAAACTTCTGGGCTTTTTTCCTTTTTATGGAGACAAAGGGTAATTTGTTCACTCTGTCAACAGAGGGCACATTCCTACAGGGATTTATTAGTATTGATCAGTCAGAAAGACCACATAAGACACTTATGTTCACTGAGTGAATGGTTCCTACACTTAACATAGGCAAAATTAAAGGAGAAGAGGGTATGATTCATAGAAACAAAAATAGAAGAGAAGAATATATTCATATATGACCTGTAGAAATGTGCAATAACTTCTATAAAAAGGCTGCAATAAATACCTTTTTAATTAGTTTTTTTTTTCTTTTTGTAACAACAAAGTGTGATATTATACCAGTTTATAGGTTTATTTTTGTAAGATTTGTATAAAAGAGCTTTCTTACATTTTCTAGCTCCTCAGTAGAAGGTGTAGAAGTCCAAAGGTGTTTCATCAGAGACAAATTCAACATGATTGTTTTTTATTAGGTAGTTTGCTCTTGGGGTAATTATTATTTATGTGAGTATGTATGCAGAAAGACACACACACACACATATATACACACACATATAGATTATGTGTGTGTGTGTGTGTGTGTGTATATATCTACATATAGATTATGAACAGAAAATTTGAGAATTAGTCGAAATTTAAAAGTGTACCTGACTAATAATATCTCAGTAAAATTTCTTGACAGCCCACCTCTTTTGACCCCTCCAAGTCATTGATAAAGACACTGAAACACGAGGCCCCTGTGGTACATCACTTGTCACTGGTCTCCAGATGGGGAATGAGCATTAATCACTATCCTGACTGTCTAATTATCCAGCCCACTTTTACTCACCTACTTATCCACCTGTCCACAACCTTGGATTGTCCTTTTGCCCTCTTTAGAAGGTGGGTGCAACAGTTATCTTTCTCCAGTTAGAGTGGACTTTCCCTGATCTCCATGGCTTTTCAAAGTTGGCAGTGAAGGGCCTTGCAGGAACATCAGCCAGTTTCCTCAGCACCCTCATTCAGCCCACTGGGTCCCACTGATTTCTGTGAGTTGAATTCTCCCAATTAGTCCTTGCTTCAGTCCTCACCCACTGCTGGTAGGTCACCTCTTTGGACTGTTTCTAAAAGTAGAGAGGCCTGGAAGGCTCAGGTGGTGAGGATGGGGTCCCCACTTTGTGCAACAGTTACTTGAAGGGTTATGCCAGACCACATTATATGTAGCAATTATTATCTCATATGCAGTGATTACTATATCTTTGTGTTTTCAGGAAAAATGAATCATTTCCTGTGGTTTTTCACCCTCTGTCTCTGTATTATCAGTATTTGTAAAAAAGCCATAAACCTTCTGTTTAAAGTTTAACATTTACTATTAAAATTCAACATTTTTCAGCCATGAGAAATCCCTGTTTTGATGGCTTGGGTCTTTGAATTTTTTCATGTAACTGACTGATAAAATAGCTCACCTAGTGGAATCTAAGCTAAATTGAAATTCATTACCATTGTTTGTAGGCTTAGCCTTAGATAAATAAAAGAAGAAAACAGATTTCTCTTCTTTTTGTTTTTGTTTGGTTATTTTTTTTTTCTACTTTAACAAAGTAAATCCTCATCAGAACCCTGCTGTTAGTGATTGCCAATTACCTGCAACTGCAGGAGCACTGGTAAAGCATTGCCTTAATTAGGGAGGCCTAAAAATGCTCTTGGGATCTAAGCAAGCATAAATGTAGATGAAAGCTTCTGTTTCTCCTTGACAAGCACAAAATTTTGTGTGGAAACCACTGATAGGCATTCTTGAAAATACCATCACTGAGCTGCTCTGAATATTCTGCTAGTCAAATAAGGTAAATTCACCACATTAATATTAAGATTTTTTTTAATGGCATTTTCTTAAAACACCAATTTTGCAGTCACAGGCAGGTACACAGTTCCCTTTCATTCAGATTAATTTGCTATAAAGTATTTGCTAACTCTCATGAATGGGAAAATAATATTTCTTCTGATACATTGTAAAACAAGAAAAAACAGTCAACTCTGAGATAAAAAGAATGAAACCAGTTTGGGTAGTATACAAACCTTAAACCATTAACATTTGTGATGGTTTTAACACCATCAGGAAAATTAAACTACAAGGAAGATACTCCCTTTCCTCTTCCCCTTTTGGTAAGGAAGGGACAATAAATGAGATTATGAGTAGAAATAACACTTTACTAAAACATGCTAACAACAGCAGTATTAATAGCAAAAGCATACAGAAGGGAAGGGGAGCTGGTGGGCAGCAAAAGCTCATCAGGGGTTTTAAGGGGACTGTCTGCTCTGCTCTGCTGTGGCAGGGATGGCAAACTGCTGGTTTCAGCACCTGGCGTTTCCTGCTGAAACCATCACCCCTGCAATGACCTTGGTGGCACTGAATAAACATTGTGGTGACCCCCACTCAGTGCTAAAAAACTCCACTGTCTCTTTCTGTAACAAGGACAACCAGCAGACCTAGATGGTATTGGTGTCCACTTTTCATGCTGTTACGAATCTTATGATGATTATTGAATCTTTGACATTTCTTTTTGCTGTTTACTTCATCTTTTTTTGATGGTTGGTGGTGAAGTTATCATTGCATGTGACTATCAATCCTTTCAATGTTCTGTTTGCTATGTTACAATTGTGTTGCAAAGTTAGCATGAAAGAAGGTTTTAGCATAGTTGCATTTATAGATAGGAAACTTTTTTTGTTCTAGTTTATCCAGAGATTAAATTATGAAATCTTTTTGTTTACCAAATTTAAAAGGCCTTTCAAATTCATCTTTCACTTTACTGTAAGATATACAGTGAAAACCCATTTAATAGTGTTGGCAAAAGAATTTGTAGTGGTCATTTGCAACAGTAATGAATTTAGCTGCTCCTCAGGTATTCTCTAAATTTAGTTTTCTGGCTGATAAAACATTTATGTAAGGTTGTTTCTTTCAATTGAGATGTGAAATATATTATTTTCCTATGCTCCCCATTATAATATACAGCCCTGCTTGCATTATTTAGGTAGAATAATGATCACTGGGTGCAACAGGTGTTTTGTGGTAGTTTTATCTTCTTTGGGTTTGATTTGGTATTTTATCCTGCAGAAGGCTAGCATTTATATATTTTATGTATTGGAGTTATGAAAAATAGTAATATCTTTATAATAAAAACGTTGAAAACTGAAGCTGGGATGAAATAAAAGTATCAAACAGAATACTGCTGGCACAGATTCCACAAGCAAAGAATAGGTGTCTGGGTTTGGCGTTAATTTTGCATAATGCAATTGAATTTAATCAGGAAATGTTCACACTGAGTATTTAATTAGGCTCTAGGTGATCAATCTTGGTAGGGACTTTGCTAATTATCAAGTGGCTGAGTCACTGAAGAAAGTGAAAGTAATGCTTCAGAGTACTATATTTCACTGAGGGTTTGTATGTGTGAGCAGAAGTTTTTAAGGTGATAAATGTTAAAGAAGGTTAATAAATAGTTTATAGTTAATAATGAAGTTGCAGGAATAATAGATGGAGGCACAGACATATGAGAGACTGGAACTGCAGCCTACAGTAATTTGTATAAATTATAATTGATCCTCTAAGAAGTATATAGAGGTTAAAATGCTGAGCAGAAATAGTTCAGAGAAAAGCTGTATCTCTCTGACAAGGCCATGTTAGCTCTACATTACAACAGTAGGAATGATTCTGTTCTCCTTCCTTCCCATAACTCTGATGAATTAAGTGGGAATTGCACAGACCTAGATATGCTTTTGCAGAACTGGCCAAGTACGTGAAGACTTTCTCCCAAAATGTGGTAATAGTTCTGCTGACTCCAAGAAAGTGTGGGAGAAAAAATGCAAAAATCAGCATCTCTTCTCAAGTCTGTCCCTCTTTATCTAAAGATCTGTGGCATTCTCTTAAGCTGTGCTCTGTTTCTGTATGGCTTCTAATAATGCTTTGCATTTCCCCACCATTCCAGTGTTTTCTGAAGTTTGTTATTGTGGTGAATTAGAAATGGTATTCTTAAATTAGTGTTCCCTCTAAAACTGCAGGCAGATTCCCCTCCGCCTTCTCCAGCTGGAGGCAAAAAAGGCAAAAACATGGGATAAGAACAATTTACTGGAAACAGCAATGAGTTAAGAGAACAAACAGTAACAAAACAAAACAAAAAAAATACTAATGATAAAAGGCATGAGAAAAGAAATTATTCACAAGGAAAACACTTAACAATAAATAATACTGGACACTTCCTCTCAACAGAAGGTTTTCTACAGGAACCTTCTCCTCTGAAGCAGTCTTTTTCTTTCCATGCTCAGCAACTACCTGAGGGAGGAGTGTAAAAACTTCTATGTCCTAGTAGCCACACCCCCTCCTGGTTACTGCAAAAGAATTAACCCAGTCCTGGCCCAAACCAGGACAATTATTCTACACCATTTAAGACATACATAAAATGCTGGGTTGGAACACATCTCATTTCTCAAACTTGGAGCTACATGCTCTGTACCTCTCCAAAAAAGCTTCATATCCATTGAAATCTGCAGTTGAACACTTGCTGTGATCTTGACACCCCACCTAGGTTTTTTTGCTATTGGATCCTTTATTCATCCATCAGATCTACAGTTCCAGTCCTTTTGTAGTCCTGAGTAAATCACCCTGCTTGTGTAAGTGCTCTCACTTTATCACCTTGCTTCCAGTTACTGTGCCTGGCTGTGAACCAAGGAATAGTGGGAATTTGATTTCAGTGGCAGTAAAACTAGCTTTCAGGTAAATAATTTGGATTTTATTTGGAACATTATCACATTTTAAATGAAGTTGTGCATGAATACCTGCCAGGTATTTCAGCACTGCTAACACAAATCTGTGTGCATTCCTCACTTCCCTGGGATTCTCTTCCTGCAAGACCCTGTGGCAGAGCCTGCCTTCTGCATGGAGACAACTGGCTACTGCCAAATAGCAGAAATTTCAGGAGTTGTTGTTAAAGTATGCTTCGTAATTATGTTTATTTCCATATTTAAATTTGTATACTCTAAGCTGTGTATGAATAATTCTAGTGTATATGTAAATTCACGTTTGTACCAATGCACACGTAATTTTCCATTACTTGTTTCTTGCAGTCACATTCATTATTCAGTGTCTGTGATTTATTAGATTATGAGGTTTATGTTACAGATAGCAGCAAGTTTTATCTTCTCTTTGTGCAATCCTAAGCACAGCTGGATTTTTACCTGGTAAACTGTAACACAAGTAATAAATCAAGTGTATTGTATTAGTGCAGTCATGGGATAAGTAAAATTAGTTTTGGAGCATTTATGCAAATAATCTGTTTCCAACAGTCCATGCTTAGACACATACTCTTCTACTCTCAGAATACTGATATGATTACTCAGAGTATTTAATGGGTGTTTGAAGACATATGTCTGCATGTATTGATTTTTAAAGTCATAAATATTAAATATTTTATTGGGAAATAGAACAATTTCAGTAGGAATAGCAAAAATCAATACAGTAATAATTTATGTACAGTGTGGTGTTTGACTTCATAGGCTCCTTTCAAAAGCTGGGGGTGCACATTTTTAGCTCTGCACAGTTGAAACTGTTGGGTGCTCAGCAGAGTGAAAGTAAATCCATAGGCCTGATGAAAATATACTCTCTGGTTTGGGTTTGAAATAAAAATATTCTCATGAAGTCACAAGTGGAATGTTAAATTTTTTATTTTTTTTTTTTTATCTGAATTATTTCTGCATTCTTTAATCTCCTTACCATCTTGCCTCATCAGTTATTGTTTTAAAAGGATTATTCTAATTCTTAGTTGCTTTGGTAGTCCCAGTGCAATAGAGAACATATTCCCAGGAATGCTTTGTGGAGAGTTACAGAGTCTTGGTTGGGAGAGATTTCACAATTCCAAAGCCAAAAAATTAGTGTGGTTGCAGTGTGGTTCATTTTAACTGATAATGTAGACAAATATCTTGTGTGGATCTTAGTGTGATGGTTTGGGGTTTTAGTGGGTTTGGTTGGTTGGTTTTTGTCTGTTTGCTTGTGATTTTGGGGGTTTTTGTGGGTTAGGTTTTTGTTTATTTGGGTATTTTGTTTGTTTTGATTTTAATTTTTTTTCTTTTATTATAACTCATGCATTTCAGGTAGAGATTTGAAAAAAAAAAACTGCAAGAAATTCATAGAAGTAAACTGCCAGGGATCATATAACAGAACAATATCTCCTGTAGCTCAGAAAGTACCATTATCTCATTGTTGTTTCACTCTCTGCCATCCCAACTATTTCAGTAATCAGGAAAATTATTCTCCTATTTCCCTGTATTTTTTTTTGTTTTCTGTGCAGGTAATGTGAAAATAGATGTTAAGTATCATTTGGACAAAACTCTAGTTGTTTTTTGTGAGGTTGTTTTGGATGATGATGACAGTCACTATGTCTGACTGCTTCTATCTGTGGCATTCAGGAGCTTGAGGATATTAGCCTGGAGTCAGCTGGTTGGTTTTTTTCTTTGAGATCATTTCCCTTACCTCCATAGACTTAATAAAAAATCAGCTAAACAATGTAATTTAATTTTAAATAAGAAGAAAACAGTGGTAACCTGTTTTTAAGTGTTACTAGCATTCAAGAGTATACGAATACATGTCAAAGTCACACTATATTTCTTTTTTTTTCAAATATGCTCTTTCAGTGTCACAGTGACTAATATTTTTCTGAAGATTTTTAGTTGAACTCAGAAACAGAAAATATTTTTTCTTTGAATTATTTTATAAGTAGAAGTACCAGTCTTTGTCCCTGCCTGCAAAAACAATTTAACTGTGCTCTGTAGATGTCTGTCCCCTGCTAGAGAAACTGTAGTTTTTAATTATTTTTAATACATTATTTAATGAGAAAATTAAACAGAGTAGGATTAATTAGTTTTGTAACTGTAAGCACAGTTATTGATGCGAAATTGATTTTAATTTCTTAATTTTAAGGACAGAGCATTTTATATAGGTACACTTAGAATTTCAAACTTAAATATTTTCTTAAATATCAGATAAAGGAAAAAATATTCACAAGCTCCACATAAGTAGAAAAAAGGAAGTTATCTAAGACCTTCATACCTTTAAATGTTTTTCACTGTATGAAGGAACTGGAAAAGATCTAAAACCACCTTTATATGTCCTAATGTTTTGGATGTTTGAACTTCAGAAATTAACAGTAAGTCTTAAAATAATCCTCCACAGCCCTACTTCCATTATCTGAGTAAATATATTTTTGTTGAGAACATAATGTTTTCCTCTACAGTGGACGTTCTTTTGGTGTCCACTCACTGCTGTTTTGATGAAGATAGTATACTGTCTACATCTATAATAAGGCACATGAACTTTAGTACTTCTGAAAACTTGAGACCAGTGGCTCAGTCAGACCCCAAACTGTATATTTGGAATTTACCGGAGAATCCTGAACACCTAAAGTATGATATTATCCTACTGAATAGCATCCATACCTGAATTTCCACTTCAAATATACCATGGAACTCTTCTCATTTCATCTTGAGGATAAAATCTTGGAGAAATAGATCATAAAAAGGAAAGCTATGCCTTGTGAAGAATGGCTCTTATGGAAGAATAGATAAGGAACCATAAAATTAGGAGTGGAAACATTAAGCACATTACTTCAAATTAGTTCTGTGCACATTTGAACTGTGAAGATTGCAGCTGGGAAAATGTACAAATAGATTTGAAAGAAAACTCTTAGCCAAACTAATAGAAGATATCTTCATCAGTATTCATTAAACCCAGTAGTTAAGGTCTCACGTCAGAGCCTTTATAGCAAGTATTGTTCTGCCCTAGTTCTGTTTTGTTATTTTTCTAATCAAATGCTGCTGACAGCTGACAGAACAGGGTGTGCTGCTGGACAGACCTTGGGTCTGAGTTAGTATGGCAGTTCTTGAGATCTTGAAGTTTCTTTTCAGAATATTAAAATGTTAATTCTATCATTATGCATTGGATGTTTAGAGCAATTTTAGAACTCTTGGAAGGTTTTTTATTTTGTTTTGATGAACATATGTTTTTTAAGAAAGCCTTCTTACACTCATAACTGATTGTTTTGTTTTTGATGTTTTTATTTAGAAATACATTTTTGTGGTTTTATATGTATGTATATCATACTTTTTGGAGCTTGTTCCTTCATTTTGTTATGAAATAACATACAGGAAAAAAAATATCTTGAAAACCTGTGTAAGTGATCAATGTTCACATTTTGCATGCTTCAGGCAAGTTACAATGATACAGTACAAACAGAACCTAATGGAATTGGTTTCAAGCTCAAAAATAATTATTCTAGTGTTTTACAGAATATCATTTTCTCAAAAGCACTGGAAGAGAGCAGCAAAATTTTTAATTAAAGTTCTTTTCTATTGCTCAAATTCTTCCTGTGGCAAATATTGTTGAACTGTTTTTTTTTCTTCTCCTTTTAAGAAGAAAAAATAAAAGCATACTGTGTTAGTTTCTTAAAGGTACTTTGGCACATAAATAGAGAATTTTAGTTTTCTTTTGTATGAGATTCATGCTATGCACATACTCAGATATGTGTTAGGAAGTTGATGATTTCTGTCTTGTTGGTGTCATCCTAATGATCCCTGCACTCAGTTGAGCAAAGAATTCCTCTTTGTGGTGTTTCAAGACAAACCCAAAAGAGACTTGAGGAAAACAAGGTACTGCATTACTGCAGTTATTCTCAGGCCCACCATGCAGCATTTATAACAGAGACTGTGGAAAATGCAGAAATGCATGCTGCTTGATAAAATAATTGTGATCAATGTAATTCAGGGCTTTTGATCTAATTGTTTATTAGTCTTTCCTATTCAATATAAAATGAAATAATAAGAGGTGCCTTTACCAGGTTTAAAACTGTCTAGTTAGTCTTGGAGCATAAATGGATCTCATAATCTCTTCAGTGATTTTATTATTAGTAGTTATTAGTGGTGGTATTATTTTATTTATTATTAAATGATCTTTAGTTGATGCCAGAGATTAGTTGCATATAGGGCAACTAATCATTATGATGATTAGTTGCATATAGGGCAACATATACCTTGGATGTGTGAACATTTTTGAGGATGAAAAATTGCTAACAGTGGATCACGTGGATGAAACATTCATACAAATGCCATGTTAAGACACACAAACACAACTCAAAACCCAGAAACAGATCAAAACTTGAATAGAAGTTATTTAGCTAGGGACAAAAATAATTGGTTTTGCAACAGGTTGAGGAATGTTAACCTGAAGACAAGTCTTTAGAAAATAGTTAAAAGTCATAATGGATAATCTGATGCGACAAGAGACTCATGCTACTGCAGAACGTATTTAAAGACAAAGAAACAAAACCCCAAACGTAATAAAAACCCCTAAAAACACCTACTCTCCAAAACCCAACATCAACAAAAAACCCCTTCAAAATGAAAATAATTAAGAACTTTAGCACCCATTACCCACTCATGCCTCTGCACCCCCAATGACTTTGAAATAAATTTGGGGCTGATGCCCCAGTGGAGATACTGGGGTGTGTCTTCTCTTTTTATTCCCAAAGGAGTAACAATAAGACAAAAAAATCTTTAATGCTCAACTATGTACATACGGAGTGGTTTGAAAATGAGTTTTAAAACAAAATGCGTAAAGGGCTCAATTTATTTCTCATAATGAGGGGGAGCAGTTATTTGTTCTTTAGATTTACTGTCTCACTTATTGAAGACTATGAGATGACTCACCATCTCATCAAAAAGGTGAATACCATTAGAGATCTTTATGCAACGCTGCTGTGTGTTCTTTTGGCAAGGGAAACCTGTGCCTCTGTGGATGCACTGCCTATGCAATCTCTGGAAATTTTACTTTTTTCCCCAGGATTTAGCAATTCAGATTCCCTGAGCTCTTGGTACTATGTTGAAATCTTTTCTTGTGAAAACCCTTATTGTCTTTAATTGGTTTTTATTGCCTCGATTGTCTCATAACTGTGGCCCAATTGAAAAAACAACCAACCAACCCAAAAAACCCACACAAAAACCTCCCACCCTGTGCCATCAGTCTGAGAAAATTTTACTCCCTGCCTTCAGGTATAAAGGAGTACATTTTTTCCAAACTCAACTGCCGGGGCCACTTTAAAGCTGAAATCATAGCTCGAAACTCCTTACAGTGTTATTGTCGTCTGTTAAATGACATCATATGAGGATCTGCTTTTTATAATATATGTAAAAAGGTTAATAGAGAAGAATCAGACACATTGCATAAAGGGAATTTACAGTCATCATGTTCCAATGACTGTACAACTGAACTCCTGCACTGTTCTTTCTGCAAATAGCTAAATCTCTTAAATAACATTATTGATAGGAAAAGTTAGTATATGATTAACCTATTTACTGATATGTTTATTTCCATGAAAACTGCTGAGTTGCATTGTGCAGTGCAACCACTAGATTTTGTTAGGATTCTTGGTACTTTTAATCACTCCTGATCTAGAGTCAACTTATATATTTTTGTCTCTGTAATTATTTCTAACCAGAAAATAAAAGGTAATTTGAAAGTTAGTTTAAAAAAAATATGGTCACCTAAACTTACAGAAGTATAATGTAATAATATAAATTATATATAAACATAAGGTAATAAAGTAATAATTTTCCCAGCCTTTGCATAAATTTGGGGTTCTTCCCTGACTTTTCACTTGTCTTCCTCCCTCCTCAGTTTCTAGTTTAAAAAATGTTATTCTAGATTATAATTGCTGCTAAAGCTAAATATTATTGTCTAGAAATAAATTTTTGCCTGATTATACTTCTGCTTATTTTAAGAGGGTAACATCCTTTAGAATTATTTAAACTTTAAAAAGACACCTGGCTTAATGTACAAGCCAGACTGATTCTCATTTTTTATAGCTTCCATCATGGTTTAGAATATCAAATACTTTATGTAACCAGTAGTTTCTAATTAAAGCAATGCCATTCCTCTGTCTATGAAGAAAACTTTGATGCTTTGTCATCTTGATGGAAAGTGCTTTGTATGTGTGTGTTTGTGCTCTTCCCTGCAAAAGCTGGCAGCTATTGCTATCTGCTGAAAAGTGAGGTCCAAAAGTAGGACTTGGGAGTCTGCTCATGCAAGATGCTTTCTGTGAATATCAACTATCTGATCTTGTTGCAAAGCATGGTTTATAACCTAGTGAATAGGTGGCTTTCTTAAACGGAACAGTGCAAAGCACTTCTGATATGTTCATGTAACTAGATGGGTTTAAACTGGAAAAATACCCAGTTGGAAGATTTATGACACTTCTGCATGTCAAAGGATATACATCAAAGGACACTTTGCATCTTTACTTTACATTTTAATAGTTGAGTTGGCTTTGCCCTATAAATAATTAATACCACTAAGAATTTAGCATCTGAAATGATAAATAGCACTTGGCAGTAATAATGTATTGTTTTTATGCTAACAGGGCATAATTCTACCAGCCGGAATTCAAAAGGCATAGTAGAATAAATTGTATCACCACTTGATTTATTATTATGGAAAAATGGAAAGATCAAACTCCTGGGTCTTTTCACATGAGTGCTTCAGTGCTGTCAACCTTTTAAAAGGTAGAGGCTGCACTGAACCTGTCTTTTGTGTCTATGAGGCTTTCCACCCTTCAAAGCCATTTCCAGGGATACCAGTGAACTGTATTGCCCTACATTCTGGCAGTGGCCAGTACAGGTTGCAGAAATAGTTCAAAAAGTCTGTTAGTGAATGCTTGGTTACTGAAATTGTAACAGGATGGTTTTCTTTCCAGCTTCAAATTTCCATTACTTAATCCTGGGCTTATATTTGGAATCACAGGGCTTTAGTGCTGAATTTTTCCATGGAGTTCTGCAAATTAGTTACATAGCTAGGCTCTTTTTCCCCCCCCCAAGTTTTAATTACTTTTGTTTTTCTCTTTCATTTTCATGTGACATCTCTCAGTGGCACTTGCTTTTTCTCTAGTCTACCTATTGCTGTGTTTTATCTTTCTGCTGTGTACCACCTTCATACCACATCTAAATTAAATAATTTCCTTTTTTAAACCTTTTTTTTTATATGCAAAGCTTTAATTTCTTTAGTCACATTTTTGTTCCATTTCTACATTGCTTCATCTTACAGGAAGCAGCATATTTCTAAAGCATATGCCTCTTTTACAGCAGTAAATCTGTGGAGGTTCTTCCAATTAATTATTTTGCACACAAATATTCATGGCGATATTGATAGATGGAACCTCTGGAAGTCTTCTGTCCCAGCTTCCTGTGTCAAGTGCCATGGACCCTAGAGCAAGTTCAGCTGATGCCCTGAAAATCTCCAAGTATGGAGTGTTTCTCAACATTGTGCTCACACACTGTCGTCCTCTCCTAGAAAAATGCATTTTCCTACTGTTCACCCTCAGACTGGCAGTGTGCAATTTGTGGTGACGTAGCTTTGTTATATTGTCAAAACTGAGGCTCCACATCTTTGTAGCTGTTCCCCATGTAGTTAGAATTTGTGTTCTGTGTCCCCGTCTCTACATCTTCACCAGAGTAAACAGCTCCAGCTCCCCCAACATCACCTTGTAAATCACATTCTCTGGGATCCTCACCATCCTAGTAGCCCTGCACAGAGCTTTCTTTGGTATTAAGTCACTCTTGAGCTGGGGTGGAGTGAATGCAGAACTGTCCATGTATTCCAGATGTGACCTCATCAGGACCAAGCAGAGGGAGATAGAAATTTTCTTCGGTCACATATTTAATTTGCCAAGTGCTGTAAGCCTTGGATGTATTTCAGCTGGATTGATACTTGGGAAATTTTTTACCAGCCTGTTTACATACATGCCATCATTCTTCCCTTGTGTGTCTTGATGGAAATTGTTAGATGTTGTTGCCCTTCCCTGCAGCTCTGCTATTCAGCATTATCAGCTCCTCACTTATCTTTCCCATTTAGCATCATCTATGGATTTGCTGGGGCATGGGAGGGTGTTCCATCTCCTCATCCAAGTCTTGAACAAAATTTTACAGTGTAGGGCTAATTCTAGAGTAGTTTGGGTTGGAAGGGACCTTTAAAAGTTAATTAGTTCAACTTGACTGCAAGGACCAGGGACATCTTGATCTAGGCAAGGCTCAAAGACCCATCATGCCTGACATCCTTGAATGTTTCCAGGCATGGGCCATTCACCACCTCTCTGATTTTCAAATATCATGGAGAGTGGCTTGGAAACTACATTAGCCAGTTCCCTCAGAACTTAGGGATGCATGTGTGAACACTTAACTGTATTCACAACTCTGTGTGATCAGAAACTGGATTTTCTTTTACAGTGGGAGGAACTTTCCTACTTTATCGCCCATGCTGCTGTCCACCCACTGGAGAAATGTGGGAAGAGAAGGTACCAGTGAAGACTGGAGGCAAAACAAATGTGTGGAGTGTCAGTTTTCTCCTCATCCACTGTGACTGGATTGTCAATCTTGCTTGCGGGGGCACGCCTTCTTTGACCTGCCTTTTCTGGCTGACATGCCTGTAGAAGCCCTTATTCTTCACATTCCTTGCTTAAACTTCAGCAGCACTTTGGCCCTCCTGACCCCATTCCTACATAGCCAAGCAGCATTCCTCTACTCTTCCCAGGATATCTGTCCCTGCTTCCACTGCCTTTGCATTTGCTCCTTTTCCATTAGTTTGATCAGCAGGTGTCAAACGTGTTGGTCTCTTTCCTTCCTTTTTTACCCAACTAGTGGTTTGCTCTTGCAAAGAATTTCCTCAGAGTTCCACAGAGGAAGATGGCTGGCTGTGTCAAAAGCCTTAATATACAATAGTGTTTGTCATTGTCTGTATGCATGTAAATTTCCAAACAGAAATCCCTTACTGACTACGCAGCGTGGGGACATTTTACATGCAGGCTGTTGAATTTACTGAGCCATTTATTCAAGCATATATGACTCAGAAATGTCATTAGTCAGACTGGAATTACTGTCTGCATAAAGTGACTGAAGTGTTTTGAAAATTGAATATAGCTCAGTGTTCCTGTTAATTGTTATGGAATGCTTTGTAAGTTATGTAATTGTTCTGGAATGGTCTATATTTTAGGCTGCTGTTAGACATCAATCAAAAATAATCTACCTTTAACAAAATTGAAAACATGCAATAATATTGAAGAAAATGTTATGATAGACTTGATCGAGAACTACTGTGGAATGTGTAGAGGTTGTTAATCACTGTATTTAAAAGGAACATACACATAGAAATAAAGGTGATTTCACACAAAAAGCCTGAAAACAAACCAGCCAAACAAAAAACCAACCAACAAACAAACAAAAAAAAAACACCAAAGACCCAAAAACCACACAAAAGGTGTGTGAGAGCTTTTTGAACCCAGCAAGTTTGGTCAATACCAAGGTCATTGCTAAGTAAGAATGAGGAATGAAAAGCAGGTCAACCATGCAGTAACCAGTAGCAAGTAACAAGCAATGAGTTCCCTAAGTTACAGCTCAGTGGAAAGGGGCTTGCAGGCATGAAACAACAGGGTTAAAGGGGCATAGAGTAGCAGCAGAAAATCATAAAGATAAATGATGTAAATAAGGGTGAGAAATGAACAATTAACACATCAAAATCCATGGCTTTTTGCTAGTTTTAAAGCTCTAAGGATTTATGGGGGTTTTGTTTGGTTGGGGATTTTTTTTATATCAGCCATTACACGTTCACACTTATAGGGCAATGGAGAAATATTGTATTTCAATTGGTGAAACAATATCATTAAATGTTTGTATAAAAGTAAAATATATATTACTCATTTTAGATATTGGCAGAGATCTGGGAAAAACTCCTTTGGATCCCGTTGCTCTAAATATCTTTACAAATACTGACCCTTTTTCATCCCTGAATGGTTTTATCTCAATAAATTTTCAAATTAATTTTTGTAACTCCTGAAGGAAATGGCTTAAAGGACTTCCCTTTATAAAATATTTTTGCCATTTTAAAAAATGGTTTCTGACTCCTTTTTTTTCAATTGGTCCATACAGGGGAATGTAATGTGCTTTTTCTGCTTTGCAACTGTAATTTAGCAATGAACTTGTATCAAAAAGACAATTACATTTTGTATTTTTTATTTTTGTAGATAAATTATCATGCTGATGAGGTTTTTTTTTTCAGTCCTTATTTTATTTTCTGGGAAAAATGCTTTGAGAAAAGGGGAGTTAGAGAGAATACTTACAGATTTGATATAAGCAAATATTATTTCTGTAGTTTACTGTTCTCCTCTTATTCCCTGAAAGAAAGGAGGAGGGAAACTAGTTTAATTTTTCTTTTCTTTCTTTTTTTTTCACGTGTTCCCAGTTTTATGCATAGTAATATTGTAAAACTTGTCATATTAATAATTTTTAAATCTAGGCCTTCACCCCTTCTCAGTACTTCTAGTTAACCATTAGCATGTCATTAAAAAGCCATTAATTTTGACGTGTACTAATGTCAACACAAGATCAAATTAACCTAATAAAACAACATATAATCTATCCCAGACCTCTGTGCTATGTTTAGCCTGTGCCAAAGGGAATAAGAAAACAGATGGACCTGATAATAATTTTTCATTACTTAAAACTGAAATCTGTAGGATATACCAATGCAAAAAAAAAAAAAAAATCAAACATATAATGTGTACCTATTAAAATTGTGTTTTATTACTCTTGATTCAATCTAATTGCTTACACATGTAAACTTGGACTCTAATCTCAGAAGGCTACTGCATATATTTGATCTCAGAATCTGTAGAGATAAGATAACAGATTTATTTGAGAAATGTGCTAAAACAGTGCATGTTAGAGATTATGAGGCAAAAGAGCATTTAGGATTCTGGTACCATGTTGCTTGTTTTAATGTAGTCCTTTATTTACTCCCTGTTCATATTTGTTTTACTGGTTAGTTTGGAGCTTTTTCCTCTTTCTAATATCATTCAGTGGCAGCTTTAATTAATCGTGCAATTGTTGAATACATTCTTGAAATATATTGTGGAGTCAGATTCAAGAAAACTTGTTTGTAATGTAAGATTCAGCCAATGCAATCTTGTCTTCCTAGAGTGCTATATACTAGTGCAGATTCTCAGCATTATTTGACCATATCTGTCAGTGTGGTGCTTATGAAATAGCAAAGAAATATGCAATTAAAATCTGAAAATATGCTCTGGAAAAGGTGCCTTTCTGAAAATGTCCAAGTTCTTGATATAATTGATTTCTTTAAGCTCTTTATGGTGTTGACAACAAGGAGCTTGGAGACAAAATGCTTTGATTGTGGGAACTGAGGTTAGCAACACATTTTTCCTTCTATTTTTTTTTTTGTCATCATGTAAATTTTTTATGGTAAAGATAGGGACTAACAGCTCTAAATGTTTGCAAACTTTGGATTTATAAAGATAAGTTCAGAAATGTAGTGTTAGGATGCTTTTCAATCTGCATGTTGCATTTTTTGGACCTGGTAGGTGTACATTTTTGAACATTTGTAGAAAAGTGTGCATGATGCAGTGCAAGGTAGTACCAACCTAAATTAGGACTTATCTGTGGCTTTGTATCATGGCATAAAAGTCAATACCTATCTGAGAGAAAAACTTCAGAGCTCTGGGCAGCCTCAGTGTAAGGATAAATAAAATTGAATTGATGAAGTGGAATCAACTCAGGTTGCTTATGGTCTCCGCTTCTGTGTGAATATTATGATAACTCTTGGGCTTCTAATACACTTCAAATTGGACCAGGATGTCATTATAGGGTTGATTTTTCACTAGGGAGAAAAGCAAAATGGCAAAGCACTAGATCTCATCCTTTGTCACATTTATATTATTTTTAAAAAATTGTTAAGGTATTGAAACTCAGATATTGAAAATTATATTGCATGTATTTGCTGAAATACTGACAAGAAATGGGCAGCAGAAATCTCAGTGCTTTCACCTGACCCATGATTTCCTATGCAGCAGGCAGTAGGGACCTCTTCATTTCACTGTATGAGCTTCATGTTAGTTTGGCATATTCCAGGTTTAAGCCTTGACAATAAGTTCTGTTCCCTTTCTCTTTTTGTATTGAAAAAAGTTGAGACAAAGTCCTTAGCTTTCAAATTTAAGTAAAGTGCACCCAAAGCACCTGTTTTATTCTGTGAAGTTGATCAGGCACTGAAAGAGGTTGCCCAGGGAGACAGTGGAGTCCCAGACCTTGGAAGCAGAGTTCAAAGTGGACAGTGTGCTGAGCAAGCTGCTGTGGGCACCTGGTAGGCTGGATGAGTCAAGCACCAGAGGTGCACTCCAGTTGCAATGATGCTGTGTTTCTATTGCTGTTTTAATTGACTGAAGGAATACATGCACCACTGCTGATGCTGCCTGAAAATATTTTCTGTAATCCAAGCACACTTTTAAGTTTCCATGGTTTTTGGACCTGTTTTTCAGGAATATGTGAGATAGGTTTATAGGTTTGCAAAGCAGGCAGATCAAATATTATATATTAGGTCTTTGAAAGCTTGATGCCCTTTCTGTGTTTGAGTAATTCTTGCTTTATTATTTGACAGCTGCACTTAGGTCTGGGTATGGCTTATGGATATCTTTATTTTGCAGTGTGCACAGTGATACTCTACACACAACTGGATTTGTGCTTTCTGGGGTTTCATTTCTGTTAAAAGAACATAAACAGACTGCTCTCAGTCTATTGTCAGCCCAGTTTTCAGGGCCTTTTTTCTTTTATTTTCTATTCTGTATCTAAAAAAGGACCCTGTTCACCCTTTTCTTGTGAGTGTTGAGGAATATAAGTAAATGAAGTATGTGAATAAGTTCCTGCATATTTAATTGCATTACAGAACAACTTGTGAAGGTATTCTTGAAACTGCCTTACTGTCTGCACAGTAAGAAATTATGCTTGTTCCAGTGTTCTACTACTTCCACAAAAAACACCCCACAGATATATATTATGTCAGTTACTTAGACTAGAAAGAGGTACTTTATGTTCTTGCAATCCAATAAAACTGTCAGTTATTGGTGATCACTGTATCATTTTATCCTAATCCTGAAACAGTCAAGGCAAGTGTAGTTCTTAAACCAACTAAGTGCACATACATTTTCCTGAATAATGAAGCCAGCAATAAGTCTTGAAACTTAGATCTTAAATATGCTTCTGTTTGGATTCAAGGGCACTATTAGAAAAAATTATGATGCCTATAAAAACCAAAAGGGCAATCACTGAAGATTCAGATATACTTCATTCTTCATCTCTTATAAACTTTATTTCTTTTTAGTTTTTTCTGATTTTATTTGTTTGGGGTTTTTTTAATATTAATGATGTTTGGAAAAATATGCAGATATGCTGCATTTGGACATCTGTAAGATGTTGCATGGAAACAACATTCTTATTTACATTTGTCTGTGGACTCAGTGAAATACTGTACATAAGTAAGCATGGTAAAAATATATTCCACAAAACATAAAAAAGTAAAAATTTTAATGTATTCTACCATCTTTTGATTTTTCTTTAATTGTGTGGCTTAGATATGTGTAGTGTTAGAGAGTGGACTTAAAAGGGATTTAAATGCATTTTGTACAAGGATTTCCTCAACAAAGGTGAGTCATCTTGTGAAGATACATACTGTGTGCAATAGTTTCTGCGTGGAAATCTAAAAAGAATTATAGAGAGAATTTCAGGGAAAGGTTTCCAAAAGTCAACTGCTGCAACATAGCTTAAACTGTGAATCATTCTTGGTATGTCTGTTAAAAAATATATTTAAAATAATTTCACATGGATACTGCACCACCTAGCGAGATCTTTCTGGTCCAGTTTCCATATTCTACTGACATCCACCTATTTCTCAGTTCCTTCATTGTAAGTTTATTGTTTTATTATCAGTAGGCATGAATCAAGTGTTTTCATATTTTATTATTGTGTGCTTACTTCCTCTTCACCAGTTTGAATGGCGTCAGTTTTAGCCCTTCTTTGTATGTCTCTCTAATTTCCAGCCCCCCTTATTATTTAATGTTTATTTGCATTGTCCCTTGTGTCATCCTTATCCTGTTTTGGTTTCTCATTGCTTTTGCATGTCATAGATCTCATGGGCATCTTCCAGCTTCCTACAAATAGCTTGTTTGATTATCTCTTCTGGTAGAGTTCATGATATTTTTCAAAGGATTCAAGGTAAGTTGATCTTTACTGCCACTCTTTTGCCTTTTAAAAGATAAATGCCAATTTTGTCTTCTAGTTTTCACCTTTACAGTTTGCTTTCATCCATCCTTAATGAGCTCTCACAGGGTGTATCATTATGAGCCACACAAGAAAAACTTCTGTGGTGCAATATGAGTAGATCAGTATAAAAAAAAACAGTTTGTACCAAGGACCCAAAAGCTAGAGTATAAGTATGCATATTTATTTACTTTATGATTTCTCTGGAGCCCTGGAAAAAACATCCTTGTTATACATATTGTTTAAAGACAGCCAAAGGAAAGCTATTTTACAGACTCCTGCTTCCACCAGGCTTCCTGGTGTTGCTTCAGCAAGTGCCAGAGCATACTCTCATCTGTTTAGTGGAGGTGACATGGGTCTTCTCATGCCTTTTGCCATCAAAGCAAGTCTCATTCTCATTGTTCACTTAAATGCAACACATTATGCCTATTGCTTCCTAAGTTTGTGTTTGGGTATTGCTAGAATGGAAGAGATGGTGTCTTAAGTCTTCTGGTGGAGGCAAATGATCAAGTAGACACCCTGAAATTATGAATTTCAATGTCTCAGTTGTTTCTTTGTATGAGAAAGAGGCAGGATAAATGAGAGAGGATTTGCAGTTTTGCATTTGGACAGACTGACGTTCAAAATCTTGGGGACAGCTAACAGTAGATGCAGAACTTAGGGACACAGGCACACAGCTGAGACCCTTGACCATGAACTGGTACTGTGACTGCAATGTATTGAATCTTCTATGAGACTGAAGAAGGTGATGGGAAAGGAGGGATGGAAAAGGGAAATGATTGTTAATTTAGAAAAAAAAAGAAAAAGAAAAAAAAGGCAGGCAGGTGAGACAAGAAAATTAGAAAAGTGCTGAAGAGGGATACAGCAGCTGAAGATAGAAGAAAATATATTCAACCATAGGAGGTCTTGATATAAATAAATACCTTTAGCTTGAGGGCATCTGTGTGAACTGGTTACTGACCTTGAGACCTTTAACCTTTTAAGTGGTACAAGAAGCAGAAGGACACAGGAGGTCTCTGTGATTTGAGGGCATTCTGTTGGTGCATGTGCACTTGGTACTTACTGTGGGACTTGCTTGTGCTGCAGATCACACATTGATTCAGACCTTTCTGTTCCTTTTAGAGACTGTTGCTGCACTTTGAACAGATCTTCTGATTTAATTTCATCCAAAAGGAATCCCCTTCACATGCAGAAAAACTGCCCCACAGTGTGAGCCAACATGGAGTAAGTGGGGAAACGAGGGATTGCTGCACTCTACTGCTCTGAGCTGTGTCACTGTTGTAGACATCTTTTAGCTAATATTTTATCATTTGCTGATTTTGTATACCTCAAGATGAAGTTCATTTCACTCAGTGGGCTTGAAAATACCTAGGTTAAGCAACTATTCATAAATGCATTCATCCTTTCCTTGCAGGAACTTAATTGGTGCACTGGTAATAAAGGATTAAAACAGAAAACCAATTTATTTTGACCTTTCATCTAAAGAAGAAATTTAGAAAGCAGGAAAAACATGCTTAAGAAATGCCAATATTCTTCAGTATCTATCAGAAGCCTTTCTTCTCCTTTGGGTAAATTAGTTTGTTAAAGAGCTACCACTTCACTCTTATTTCTTTTTCACCTTCGGCAAGTCTCCCAGGAAATTTTAACTATGAGTCCTTTCACTGGATTTGCCTTCTTAGAAATGCACTGCTTTTCTTTTGAATTATTTTCCTTCTAATCTAACTTTCAAGAATTTTGTCCTTTTGTGACCAATCTCAACTGCATTTCCACCTAATCTTCCCATTCACTCTTCATTCTCTGTCAATTGGAGCCAAATGGAAAGCAGTGCCTATTCACTCTTATTACTCCTCAAGAAAGCATTTCAGGAGTTTCCTCTTCATCCTGTCTCCTGTTGTATTGATAAAAGATGTTAGCCATTGACCTATATTATCACTGAGGTCTGTGCTCTGGTTTACTCTTCACAGATACATTATCTAATTGATCCTTCTGGTCTTTGAGGGAAATCCCAAAGTGGTAATGTTGTTTGGGGTTTGTTTTGTTTTGTTTTTCTTTGAGTTTGTTCCTGTGTATTGCAGTCACTTAGCAGTTCTTTCTCTTTTTTGGTCTGAATCTCAAAACAAGTGGATTCATCCATGCTCCCTTTCTGTTCTTCCTCAACAAGACGTACTACGTGAATTTGAATTCTTCAACCTCCTTCTCTCCTTAGATTGTTAAATTACTACTATCATTACAAATTGGCTGTATGAGGTAATAACCAGGTGGCTGGTGAATCTGAAATCTAGTCTAACTCATGATTCTTGGTGTAAGTGACCTATAGCTTCTGTCCTGCTGGGACTGAGGTGGGTTCTACATTTGCTGTTGGGGATTGGACCATTTGCTTCCTTAATCAGGTGCTTTGGAGGATGTCCATTTCAGCCTCCTAGTCTGGCACTCCTGCATTCCTTTCCAGCTGGTCAATCACTTTTTCACTGGAATTTCTCATACCTAATGTTGCTGATATCCTTTTGTATCATATGGGCTTCTCTGTTTCACCACTTTGCATATAGGTCTTCTGCCAGTTTCCTAAAGGGAACATGCAGGGACACATATTCCTGATTCCTGCTTTTGGATGATATAGGTCTGTGTTCCCTGGTTTCAGCAGCAGAACCTGAACTGGAGAATTTCTCTCCACAGTTCCTTGGCAGGCACAGCAGCAGGTAGCTGCTCTGTGTCCAGCCTGCACTCTCAGAGCTGTAGACTGAAAGTGATCTCATGACAAAGGTGATTCTGATGCTGTGCTTTTAAGGAGGTGAATTGTGATACTAAACTTCTTTCTGAAATCTCTTCTCCAATCTGTCTCTAAAGTTTCCCTGTTATGAAAGTCAGCGAGCCATTGAAGTGTTAATTCACAAATGTTTATCTTTCATTGTGCTTCTGTGATCAGTTTAGACACATCGCAGGAAATTTATATCTGAGAACACGCTATCATCCCTCAAAATGATGTAGTACATCTTCTTGTCATGTTTTCTTGTGGAATTATCCCTTTTGCAGGGCTTCTCCCATTTGCCAACATAACTGATAACTTCTCAATGACTTTTGCCATGCTGAGCTATATGCAAAGAGATTAGGTAGGTCCTTTTTCCATTGTGGTTTTAACACTCCCTAAAAAACTGAAGGTTAGTATTTTTACTCCCTTTGCACTGCAGAGAAGGAACTGAAAGCTATCATTTAGGAGATGAGTGTTCTATTGAGCAGGCTGTTAGATATAAAAGAGAAGCTATTTTTGAGCAACTTTGTGGCATTTCTTACACTTCCATTTTCTTTGCCCTGATAGCATAAGATGAATCTCTGCAGCAAGCTACTTTGCTCTTTGTCCCATTTATTTTATTGAGTGTATCAAGGGAGCAAGGTTTTGTTTAGTGGAAGATGGGTAGAAGTTCTTTTGAAAAACATGCAGTGTTTGTACTGTAATACTAAGTAACTGTCAAAATTTAGATAATATTAAGGCTGCAATATTATATAGTCACACTTGAATCGTAAAATTGTTTGATATGACACTTTTTCCTCACGTAAAAATAAAAATTTTTCATTTTGACAGTAATAGGTTCCTTAAACGGGACTGCTTTGAAAATAGTTTTCTTTAATGCTATTTAATGCTACAGTGTGATCAGGGAAGCAGTGTAATGGGTCCTACTTAATAATATTTGTTTTGTTGTAAGAAAAGCACACTTTGCTAAATACAAGTGCCAGTCCAGGGAGCTACAGAAGGATGTGCTTGGCTGTGGGTACTTCAGGACCTCCATGGTATGACTCATGAAGTTATTCTAAGTCCTTATAAAGGATACAGAGGCATAGTCTAGCAAAACATTTAGGGAGGTACACACGCCTTAATATAAGAAAGTAAAAATTAAGATTCAAATTTCTTTGGATGCTGAAATCTAAATCAGGGAATATTTTAAATCTAGGACTCAGATCTTCAAGCTTGTGAAACTTGTCTTAAAATGGATCTCAGTCTTTTGTGATGGAGCAGTGTGGATTTTAATATTAACGTCTTTTGGGAAAAAGAATGTTGGTATTAAGGATTTTGAAGGCAAATTCATTTTTTTTCCAATAAGTTTTTTTATTACTTGTATGAACTGGATGGTTACCTAGGAAAGAGCAACCATTAGAGCAATGTGGTTCTGCTATTATATCAATAGACTAGTCATCACATACTAAGGAGGTTAAAAAAAGTTTCCCCTTTCACAGGCAGGGTAATACTGTAATAAGTACATAAAAGAGAAGCTACTGTCTGGCCAATTTGGGGAATCCAATATCTAGATTCATTTGTTCTGGTGACAACATCTGATTTGTAGCATACCATCAATCAGAATCAGAATAATAATGCAGAAATACCAGACATGCTGAAATCAACCAGTGAGATAATTTTTCTCTGCTTAGCCATGGGAAGTGTTCACAAGATGTGCTTGTTCATGTTTTTTTATTCTACTTAGAGAGATATGGGAGATAAAGACTCCCATATCCAGACTAGGAGCAATGTGAAGCATTAAGATGCAAAATAACATACAAAGAAAATGAACTGTGATTATTTAGTCTAAGAAATAATGTATCTGAAGGGCAAACAAAAGAAATTGCGTTATAGCACTGGAGTTTCAGGCAATGTATGAAGAAAATTCTTTTAAAGATAGTAGAGGCAATAAAGTAACTTGCCTGAAAAAGATACAGAATCTGCCTTTAAGGGAAAGAACAAGAGAAAAGCAAACCCTTACATTTGTAGCAGCTAAGGTAGAGCTGACTTTGCAATATTGTAAGAGAATAATATTCTTTACATACCCTCTCCATTATGCCCACAGCTCAATTCAAGACATGCTTTATCCTTTTTCAAAAGGTATAAATGCTGCCAGAATAGTTACTAATGCTTGTTTTGCACTTGTTTTTCCTGCTGCCCCACTTGGAGGTTAGCGTCACAAGAGCTGAAGTTTTGGTTGTTTCAGGGCAAAGTGCGAACATGAAAAGCACAAAACACATAATTGCATTAACACAAGCTATTTCGTGCATGTGACTGACAACCCAAATAATATTTTTACTTCTCAAAATCTAGACAAAAATGCTTTATTTCAGTGTATTTCACTGGAATACACTATAAGGTTAGGTCCTAGAACTTATTTGTAGAAATTCCTAGAAAAATGTCAGATCCTCTTCTTTGTTTGAATTGTCACATGTGTACATAACAAATCAGTGGGACTGTACTTTTTTTTTCTTACAGGTAAATATTTGTTCAGGTTTATCAACAATGTTGACTGCTTCTGTATAGAGTTTGTTTATTGTCCTCTTATATCAGTTTTTAATTTTTCTTTCTGAAGTCAGGCAATCACTTAGTTGAAAAATAAAAAAATAATGTATGATTAAATTTTCAGCATGACTAAATTATCTTCAAGATTCTTTGCTGAAATTACAACCAGGACTCAAACAGAGGGAAGTGGAATAAATAAACTGCAATTTATGTGGACAGAATAAACACACCCACACTCAATACTGCTGGCTCCTGCACAGCTTGTTTTCACCAGGATCCCGAGATCCTTTTCCACAGAGCTGCTTTCCAGCAGGTCAATCCCAGCCTGTGCTGGTGCATAGGGTCACTCCTCCCCAGATTCAGGACCCTGCACTTGCCTTCACTGAATTTCCTCCCTGCCCATCTCTCCAGCCTGTCAAGGCCCTTCTGAAGGGCTGCACAGCACCCTGGGGCATTGGCTGCTCCTCCCAGTGTTGTGTCATCAGCAAACTTGCTGAGGAGGCATCTGCCCCTTCATCCAAGTCATTGATGAATAAGTTAAACAACTCCCAGTATTGAATAATGGGGGACACCACAAGTGCCAGGCCTCCAACCAGAACCTGTGTCACTGATAGTGACTCTCTGGAGTCAGCCAGTTCTCAATCCATCTCACTGCCCACTCATCCAGACCACACTTCCTGAGTTTGCCTACAAGGATATTGTGAGAGACCAGTGTCAAAAGCCTTGCTGAAGTCAAGGTAGACAATATGCACTGCTGTCCCCTCATCCCTCCAGATAGTTTTTTCTTTGTAGAAGACATCAAACAGTGATTTACTCCTAGTGAATCCATGCTTCTGATCACCTCCTTGTCACCTCCTTGGATGGAGATGGTCTCCAGAATGAGACACTCCATCACCTTTCCAGCGATTGAGATCAGGCTGAGTAGCCATTAGTTCTTTAGGTCCTTCTTCTTGCTCTTTTTGAAGACTGGGGTGACTTTTGCATCCTTTCAGTTCTTAGGTACCTCTCCTGGTTGCAACAACCTTTCAAAGATGATAGTGAGCAGGCTCACAATGGTGATATTAAAGGGCACATCTATGTTTGAATGAAAAACAGCATAACTCCCCTTATGATGGAATAAAATCAAAATTTTAAACATGAAATAGGGGTTTCATCCTATTGTCATGATAGGGATATGTTTTATATTAATATAGGTAATAGTTTATAATGGAAGAACCAGGTCATACTCCACATTTTCAAAAACCATTCTAAAGTAACATGTATCAAAGGAATTTTAATTACAGTTAGTTGGGATAGCAGTCTGACTTTTCTTTCTTTTTAATAGCTTTTCATGTTATTTTTTTCCTTAGTTTGTTTCTCTTTATACCTTGGTGCACTTTACTACAGTAATTTATTCCCTAGCTTTATCCTGATATCTACTTAGCGTCAGCATTGTAGATGCTATCTATTATTGTCAGCAGATGGATGAAGGCAGGTGTTTCCATCAATCCAGATTTTTGCCATTCCAGTGAATAGCTTGCCTTTATTTTAGCTTTATTTTTGGCTGTTGAAGTTCAGTTATCTTTCCTAGTAAGCCAGGAAAATATTCTGGTTTTGTGGCTTATACTACTTCCCATTTTGTTTATGCAAGACTTTTGCTACCTAGTTTTTCCTTCAGTTTGTACATCCATAATCATGTCCAAGCAACATTTTTCTGCCACTGGAATTATTTTTCAGCTCTGTTTATTACATCCAGGTTTTTGCATGTCTGAATACAATACAAATAATTTCCTTTGTCATCTTCCTTCCAATCTTTTGTGTGCATCTTCCATTTTATCAACTACATAGATGCTAATATGGTTCATCTTCTTAATCATCCCCATTGCTGTCCCTTTACATCATTACCTGGTTTTTTGTGCCATCCTATCAAGTTCAGCATTCTTTTTCTATCTTCATTGTACTTCACTACTGCTACAATTGGTTCAGCCACCTTTCTTCTGATGTCATGCCTCTTTTTATTTTTTTATTTGGCATGGCATGTTTGCATGCTTAGATGTTTCATTTGTGCTTTTTCATACCAGTGCAGCCACATCATCCAAATTCCATTTCATGTATGGCTTGTGCTGTGATGTTGCAAGGCAACAGACATTGAATGCCTATTAATTTATAGGGCATCTGATGTAGGCACTTTTATTAAACCCTACTGTTCTATTATTGTAATTTTCCCCCTCCCTATTTTGTATAATGATTCCTTTTTCAGAATGTGAGCTTTCAGAGACAGAGTTTGGGTCTAAAAATATACTCTGAAAACATGCAGAATATCACATCTAACATCAGAAATTTGAAAATCTTGAATATTATTGATAATAATGGATTTTTTGACCCACCAACTACTTGTTTGCTCCTGCTGTAAAGTACTGAAACAAGTATTTGGTGTATGTTGTTATTATTATGGAAGTCAGAAAAAATACCGTGCCAGCTTGAAATATAAAATACTATTTGTTAATGTTTCAGTGAATTCATAATAACCAACGCTTCAGTTCACTTTTCACTGTTCTGCTGTATGTAAGTTCATGATCCTAAGGAAAAAGCCTGCATTTTAGTTAGCAGTGTGCTTTACTGCCCTCTCACTGCCCACTTCGTGAGATCCCTGACAAATTACTGGAGGATCCATCAGGGTGCTGTTCTCACCCCACGTAATGAGTTTTCATTCCTGACCTGGAGCATTACAACTTCCAGTTTCTTTTCTCCAGACCAAGGAATTTTGAATTCTGTGGTCTTACACAGGAATTGGAGATGTTTTTTCCACTTTATTGTTATTCGTATAGCAAAGTTATTATAGATTTGCAGAATTTTCTAACATTAAAGGTCTGGGTTTGATCTCATGCAAGAAGGTGTTATTTCATCTGGGTGGAGTAAGTTTATAAAATATAGTTACTGACTTCCAAAATATTATTTCTAACTGAAATATTCCACAGCTTGGCTTCAAAACTGCCCTTTTAGTAGCTTAAAGATCTTTTAAGCCAGTGTAGTGAATCCTGTGCTAGGTCTCCAGTTGTTGTCATCTATGTCACAGAGCACTGGCTCTATTGTGTAGAAAGCTAAGCTTGTTCTTTCACACTTCTGGTTTATCAGCAATTTGTGTTGAGAATTCCTTATCCTCTTTTTTTTTCTTAGAATTTCTTAGTGCTTTAACAAATAAAATTTAAAAAGAAAGAAAGAAGGAATAACAGAGAGAGAACAATAAAAGAAAGAAAGCACACCACCACATATTTCATTAGATAGCAATATGTGTAGTCCAGGACTAGTTGTAGTAGTTTAGATTGTAGACAGGCTACTGCAGATTGTAGTTTTTGGCCAACTTCCTGACTTGTTGAGTATTCATAGTTCTTGAGAAGTATTCATAACATATACTTTATATTTGTAGTTATCATAAAACATGCTGCTGTAATAGTTTATTGGGCAGAAATTGTACAGGCTGTATAAGTAATGCACCCTTGTAGAATTCTCAGCACATTGTGAAGAAATAACTTAATCTTTTAAAGGATCATCCTGCATGTTTAAAGACAGTGTAAATTAATCTCTGGTTTTCTTATATACCATTTACAGGATCATCGAAGAACATAAATCTCTGCCTGTTTATAAGCAGGTCAAAGCTTGAAAAAGCTCTGAATGCCAGTATTGTTGTTTTCCTCCCAGAATATTTTTCTGTGGAGTTCTTTTATGGTGTGATTCAAATTTATACTCTCATTATCACAGATTTATAGTAAGTATAGTTTAGGACTTCATTGACTTTAATGTAATGTTCAAAGTCAGTAAAACTCTTCTTTAGATTGCTGCAGCTTTAAGACAACAGCATAAACTAAATGCATGTTTTTCATATTTAAATAGCTTCTTATATGAATTTCTAGTTTTAATCACTGAAAAGTAATGTACTCTAAGAATAACATAAAATATTGATAGTGATGTTTGATTTTAATTTTTTTTTTACAATCTCTATAAGACATTTTTATGGATGTAAAGGGGTTGTTTTTCTTTGTGTGTGAGGGAAAAGAACAATGTCAGTGAGGCAGTGTCACTGTTAGTTTATTTCATATTCTTAAATGAGCAACATGGAAAGTTGTACATGGTATAACATACAGAATAATAATAAATATTGAATAATAATAAAGAGGACATAAAGTGATGCAAAGACAATCACTCACAACATAGCACAGACTGATGCCCACTCTGTCTTCAATCATTGGCCACTTTGAAAGACAATCCTTGTTCTCTCCAGCCCCCTTCATCCTCTACCACCACTTTTTCTTGCTGAGCATGATGTTACAGGTGTGGAATATGCCTTTGGGCACCTGGGGTCAATTGGCTTAGCTGTGTTCCCTCTCCACTCCTTGGCCATCCCCACTCTACTTACTGGGGGCAGAGCGGGGGGAAACTGAGAAAGGCTTGACACTCTGGAAGCACAGTTCAGCAACAGCCAAAGCACTGGTGTGTTATGAGCTCTGTTTTACCAAAACTGCCCACTGTTATGCCAGAAAGAAAACCTCCATCCCAGTCAGTCCCAGTACTGAACTTGACGCTTGTTTTAATCACTGGCATAGTTCATTCAAGTCTATTTTTGCACTTGAATAAGATCAAATCACACCAAAAAGATAATCTGAGTCTTATTTGCCTGGAAAACCTAAACTTTATGGAGTTTATTTGGGAAATAAGCAGCAGAATCTTCCTGTGATTAATCCTTTTAATATGAATAACTTTATAACCAAGTTGTGTTAGTTTTAGTTTCTTTGTTAGACAAAACCTTGAATTTCCCTCTTTAACAGCATAGCTTCAACCCAATGACACAAGAAACTCCTCTTATTCCAACCCCTGTTTAAACGTGATAGAGGGGTTATTGATGAAAAAAAACATAATTTTGATAATTTTAATGGGGTCATCTTTGTTAAGCATGTTGTAGTAGTACACGTCTGACTATATTCTGTATTTTACTATTTGAATTTATTTCATATTGGTCATTACACACTTCAGGAATTGTCTGGAAAATTATTGTGTTTATCAAGGAATTGAGGTTGCAGTCACCCTATTCCGTTTTAATAACACCTTTTGTGACTTAAGCTCCAGAATGTAGTGTCTGTCTTTTCGTGTTGAATCAGTAATTTTACTGAAGTTAGTGCTTCTGTCTGTGCAGAGCCTGTCTACATTCAGTCTGTTGGATTCTGCTGGAGGACTAAAGAATGAGTACCTAGAAAGGTCACTCAGAAAAATGAAAGCCCTTATGGACGCAGTAGGCTCTATCAATACTTTGTTTCTGAGTCCCTGACAGTTAATTCTTGCTATAAGATTTAACTTCCCACTGCTGAAAATAAACAGAGAAAATATGATAAGTATCAAATAATAGTGAACAAATTCATTTTGTGCTTTAGGTCTCTGCCAGTAACATAAGAACAGTACCACCATATAAAGTTACTGAAAGTATTTTGAAAATTAATTAATAGTTGCGAGGAGCTATATTACTTCAGTAATGAACACTTATGTGAACACAAGTCTAAAAGAATGCTGACAGTGCTGTCTTCACAGCAGGGTTTTAACAGAATAAAATAAATGAGGAGCAAAGGCAATAATGACGTGAAAGCAAAGTAGTGAGTAGCTGCTGATTGGGGTTTGTGCCAACCCTATGTGGAATAAGCTGAGATTCAGGAGGGTAAATATCACATAAAAACCCATAATTTTATCCTAAAAATACTTGCAAGATAGAGCAGATGGAAGCTTCTTTGGCAACTTTAATTTCAGGATTTCTTATTTTCTGAAAGCTTGACTTTACATTTTTGTGTATTTTGTGTTTATTTTTTACTTTCTCCTTTTCCCTCCTTCCCTATTTTTCTTGTACATATATTTTATGTGTCTCAGTTAGAAACATTCCACAGAAGCAGGTAAAATGAAATATTGAATTTGTCTTTTCAGTTAAAAGACATGTCTATATCCAAATCAATAAATCAAAAAAATACGTAATTCTTGTTGAGTACTTATTCACTGACAAAAACTATAGCATGCTTGTTGTTTTTTCCCAGGTTATCCTTTACTATTAAAATTTTGTATTTTTTTACTATTGGATTGATCAAATAGAGACTTAATTTTTTGTTAATGCAGATTACACATTCCATAACAAGCTCTAATCTCTTCATTTCCTTTTCAAAACCAGGTATCACTGTTTCATTTTGCACTTCTTGTTAGAAAGCCCCCAAATACCTGAAGTTTTCCATGTGAAAATATTTGTATAAACATTACTTGACTTAAGATAAATACTTTAACATATATCATCACTTTCCTAAGAGGCATTATTTGACAGTTCATCTAAAGCAGGGGAGAGCTGTTACCCAGCTGTTTACCCAGCAGGCAGAGGTTGCTTGCCTCTCACATCAGCCAGCAGAGCAAAAGTGCAAGTTCTCCTTGTTCCAGTACACTAGAGTCAGCAATGGCTTTGAAATATGTAATTAGCAATTAGATTAAATGTGCTTATTTTGCACTTAAGTGGATAAAGTTAAATTCCACTGGCTGTACAGTGAAGAATTACTCTTCTATCAGGAGCATAGTAACAAGATTCTCAGGATAAAAAATCTTGACTTTCTATTGTTGTACAAAATAATTTTGTCTGTTGAGTATAAAGCATGTTTCATTGGTTTTTTTTCTGTAAGAGTGCAGCTGAGGCTTTATTAGTCCACTTTTCTATGCTTATATTTTAATCAACATTGCATTTTGTGGTTTGCTTGTTTTGTCTAGACTTTTACAATGGCACCTTTCCTATTTCTGTTCTGATAAATAAACACAAACAATCAAAATTAGAATTTTTGAAGTTGTTCATCAGCAACATGCTTTTAGTAGTGATGAGCAACCACTAAAATTTGTTTTCTTTCTTCCTACAAAATATTTTCCTATGTATTTTAATCACTGGGAAAGCAAAAACACTGGATTCAAGCTATAATTTGCTTTAAATGTAAAAAAATGTTACATATATATAGAGAAAATGAAATAGTCTTTTTATTGAGCAATTGTAAAATTACATTCAGCAATTGTAATATTTTCATTCTATAGAGGGAATAATGGTGATCTACAGTTTTACCCTGGCATTAGGTTCATCCAAGAAATAAAGTATGCGGGTCACCATCAGGTTGCACAGTTAAATACTTCAGCCCCAGGTGAAGCTCTGGCTATGAATGTGCCCATCTACCTCTTGCCCAAGATCATGAGAAGAGCTGGGAACAGTGGGGCAGCAATCATTATTTTTAGGGGTTAAGCCAACTACTTCTTCTTTTTAGGTTGTTCTGGATAAGGCTATTTCCTAAAGTGAATATATATATATATTATTGATTGTAGGATGGAATGGGAAATTTGAGAGTCACTAAAAAAGGAATACGACTTGAAGGAATATCTGAATTTCTACTTCCACTATATGTGAAAGAAATCCATTCCCGAAAGGTAGGTATTTTTCATCTTTATTTCCTAATTTGCAGCTAATATAAATTGTTCTCTTCAGTCTCAAACTACAAAGGTTAATTCTTACACCTCCTATATTAGCAATCAGTAGAGGTTTGCTTTGAGAATATCTTAACAGTGAAAGCTTCCTTCATGTCAATTTTTTTTTTCTGAAACCTTGCTTGCTTCTTAAAAGAAATGTTTTATCCTAAAGAAAGGAGATTCAAAGCATGTATATTTTATACTTCAAATGACCTCAGAAATGGGAATGGAACATTTGACTCTAAGTTGATGTAAAGTCCAGGAAAGCAAGAGTGGTGATTACTTCAAAATGCAGTAAAATAAGAAATGGTTTTGTTCTTTTTTATCACTAGCTATCATGACTTATTTTTCTTTTCATTACTTTTTAATTTCAATTTTTTGTTTGGGTTTATTTTGCTCATTAGGTAGAGGAAATCCTGCTATACTGTGTAATGTCTCTAGGATTTAATTTTTCAAAGCAGACCCTTTTAAATGTTGTTTAAATGAAATTATATATCATCAGGTTATTATAGAGAAAAACAGAAAAACAAGAAATTTTGTACTATGAAATTCAATGTAGGTCATTTTAACTCTTTTGGTTTTATTCAGATATGCTGTTTATATTAACATTGTCAATCAATTTAAAAAAATATTGAAATGCTAGAAAAATCATCTTTTTACCATGAGAGTGATTACCTATGATCTGAGTAGAATGTTATGTTGGCTTTCAGTCAGTCATCTGAAAGAATTTTAGTGTGCATACTGCTACTTTTGACAGGAATCACAAGTATGTTGACCCTAAATTCCTTTGTGGAAAGTTTTGGCTGTTGAAATCTGTCCTCTACGTATATAAGAAAAGTCTTGAGTACATTCTTAAATGAGATGACAGTTTCCCATTTCTCTTAATTAGTTCACTCTTATGTTATTAAATCCTTGAGTTAGTCTCTTCATCCTCTTGTTCTCTAAAGCTAAGATCTTTCAATGCTTGATAGATTAGCAGTATTGTTCTAGGTAATGACAACTTTTATAATATTTAAGTAACATCGCAGGGAGCATACTTTTCATTTCAGGCTGCAGAACATTACTCATGATGTGTGTGTTTTTCTCATTTTTTTTTTTGTGAGTGGACAGTTTGTATTATTCTTCCATTCCTGTTACTGTACATGAGAGTCATGATTTGGAATATTTTCTTGTCCAGTGCTTCATACTGCAGAATATTGGTCCTTTTAAAGAGAAGATGGAAACTTTTGTTTCAAGTGATAGTAATGAGACTTGAGTAGGGTCCTAATTTCATTTCGCTGCTAACAAACCTCAGAAAAAAATGCATTTTATGCATATTTAATCCATGATTATTGTAAAGGAGAGAATGCAGAATCCAGATGCCTTACATAAGGTCCTACTAGTCCAGTGAAGCTCATGAAAAAAATGACACTTGTCAATAAATATTCTCAAGCCAGCAGAAAATAGAGTTTATCATTAAGTGGAAAAAACTATTTCAAGTAGTATATTTTTGGAGTTCCAGGTCTACTTATCTGTATTAACTTTAAGGCACTTGTCACCTAGATAAAAAAGTGGTATTAACACAGGCTTTAGTCTCATCTTGCAGAACTTTTGAACTAGATTCACTTTCCAGTCTTATGCCAACTTGCTCAGTAGTTGTGCTAAAGTTCAGTAACTTCTGTATGCTAATAGGAATGCCACATGGGAATGATGAAGGAAACCTCTGGAGCTGTATCCAGCTTAGCAGCAGGGTTTTGTTATGTCTCTGCAGAGTATTTCTACAGCTGTATTGCATGTGCATGTGATATGAGCTGTTTTGGTACTTACAAAAGTGGCCACAGTGCTGTTGAAATCTAAAAGTAAGCTAGGTTTTCTGAGCTCTCATCACAGTCAGTAGTGACCTAGGCAATACTGACAGCAGATTCTGAGCAACCATCCTGCTCACTCACCAGCTATTAGTGTTTCCTTTGGGAAATACAGACAGGAATGCTTTTGTCTGCCTTTTCCATTTAAGTAATAATGATTTAAGTTTGATGTATGCTGGAGTTAAAATATTCTGTGACATCAACAACTTATTGCTTATTTCTAGAAGGAGAGTTAGTTCTTCTAGCCTACACTCATTCCCCCATAAAAGAACACATCCATTAAAGTGACACTGTTTGATGACTTATTCAGTAGTAACTTTGCAGGACTGGTATATTTCCTCTGCACTGCAGAACATGGTTTGTGGAATGGCCTCTGAGGGAGCTCCATGGAGCTCTCAGAAGCTCTCAGGAGGTCAGGCCTTCCCTGTTCTCCCACTGCAGCTCAGGGCAGAGGGAGGTGGGAAGGCCAGTGTTATTAGCAGGGAGGTACAGCAGAGGGTATGCTGTGCTAGGAGGCATTACTGGAATTCTTGCACATTTGCTGGGGCTGTCTTTCAGTAAACTTGATCTGAAAGTGATAAAAATGTTCATTGAGAGGGCAGCATTCACCTCTGGTAGTGATTTACTGCTGATAAGGGTTCCCAAGCAGTCTGTTGAGTATGTAGGCAGAGCTGAGCTCTCTGCTGCTGCAGTTTAAGTGTGAGAATGGCTAGATTTGCTAGTGTGAAGCTCACATATGCTAAATGAGGACCATTTGCCTGCTGGGTTGGGTAGGAGAAGCATATTCCCCCACATTCCACTCAGACAGGTTCTCTCAAAATTTCAGGGCCATATTTGCTATATCAACCCTCTTTTCTGCTCTGTGAGATACCCTTCTGCCATGCAGTCAAAACAAATTCAAGAATCATGCAGTCCTACCCCTACTGAGGTATTTAGGTATCAGAGAAACTCCAATTAGGAGATGTCATTGCACATTTTTTTGTAATATCAAAAAATTCACAAAGGTACCCAAAGACACTGCTTCTGTTATTGCACAGGATGCAATGCAGTACTTGTTTCTGAAGCTACATGTCACAATCCCCTCAGATAAAACTTGAAATGCTTCCCAGTTAATTTTTCTGATACCTGCTATTCAAGCCTTGCCCTTTGGGATCACTCACCTGTCACTAAAGATAAAGTCACTATTATGGCATTGTCCTGCTTTTGAGAACTAGGACAGTCATAAAGGACTCCTTAAGTTATTTTGGCTCTCAAGACCATGTCATTCCAATAGCATCACTTTTATCAATATGAAAAAGTTATAAGGTTTTCCTCATCACAAGCTTTGCCAAAGGACAAGTCACTGCTATATTTGTTGGTCATCCCTGGAGGGACTGCCACTCTGAAATTGAGTTGGCTGTGCTTGGTCTTTGCTGACAGCTGATAAGAACTTCCATGATACATGATTTTGTTCTTGATTTGCTGTACTTCAGTGGAATCTGTCTGGGGATCATTCAGTTGAGCAACTTTTTCTTTTGAACTTTGCTTTTTCATGTCAGCCTCTTCTCCTGTTATTATTGGTGAGACTTGTTGATCAGTCAAGGAGGATCTCTGCTTTTTACACTAAAAACTCTGAGATAATATTATACAAAACTTTTTTTTTGGTTGATTATGGTTCGTGAATTGAGTCAGAAGAGGCCTATATCCACCCAATTTTATACCAGCCTGAGGAACTGAATTTTATTTGGGAACCCTTCTTCAGATGGATGTGGGACAGTTATTGAAGTTGGAACTGTTTTTCTGGGGCTTAGTTGTTGTTGATTTTAGCCTCAACTGTATTTCCAGTTTTCCAAGAACTTCCTTCATATAATACATCTGTGTACTGCTGGGGAAAATTTCAGTGAAACTATGTGACATCTCAGTCTAATGTTCATAATGTTTTTTATGTAATTCTTATGTAAAGTGCATTTAGATTGAACTGTTTTAACTTTATGGGCAACTTACACTGAGGAATGACCTTTTATTTCCTGAACAACTTTGAACTAGGTTAGTTGCAGTTTACACAAGCTAAGCAATTAAAGAAATACTACATGTTTAAAAAATATTAATAGTTCCATAGAAAATCTGATGCAACACAACAAAGTAAAAGCAGATTACTTGCAAGAGACTTGAAAAATGGAAAAATCTCTTTGTATATGAATTTGCTTCCATTTCTTTTTGGAGAACATTTATCCTTTGCATGACATTTTATAATCTTCAGGAACACCTCAGTTTTGCTCCTTTGTATAAACTTTAGGACCACGGGTGCACAGGTAAAACTAAGAGGAAAAATGTGAGTTGTTTTGGCAGAAAAATATCCCCAGAGACATTAAGCACAAATGAAATACATTAACACAATTTTATCTCCACAAAATACTGTGAGTTTTTTAGCCCTGACTTGAGGGTTGCTGAGATAGTTTTAAATGTATTTCTTCTGAGTGTAATATCCTCACTCTTAGGCCTTTTGTAGACAGAAGACATATATTTACAAAAAACATTCTAAATGTGTGTTTTTTAGTTAGAAGGAGATACTTCACATCCAAAGACTCAGTGTATTAAAAGTTATGAATATTTATGTATAAAATTATAATTCTAATGATGTTGGAAGTTGTCAGAATGGATTTCTGAGCAGGAAATCATGCCTGCCCAAGTTGGCTCTCCTCTACAGCAAAGTGTCATGCTTGGTGATGAGGACAATTGTTATTTTTAATCTTGCCTTTAGTCTCCCATCACATTTTTTGATTGATGATGTACAGTGTATAAGAACAGTGAGGGGGCCTGAAAACTGGATGAACTGCTGGGTTCCAAGGGCTGTGACCAGTGGAAGCCAGTAGTGTAGTCATGGGGTCAGTACTGAGGACAGTGTTGTTTAATTTCTTCATTAATGACCTGGACAATCACAGTGCAGTCTTGGCAAGATTGCAGATCAGACATAACTTGGAGGATGAGAGTACAAACAAGTGATTTTTAGAAGCAAAAGAGAACAAGAAAAATAATGAAAGCATTGGAGTTTAAACTGTTCAAAATTTTAATTATTCCCAACTCATTAGTAATAATCCTCTTTTTTCCTTTCCTGTTTCACATCAGATAAATCTCAAAAGTATTGAGGGTAATGATCAAATCACAACTTCAAAGATAACACTTTCAAAATGAATATAAGATTCTCAGAGTATTTATTCTGAAACAGATGTTGTGTCCCAAACTTTGAATTAGTAAATTCCAGAAATACAAGTTAACTTTTAAAATAAATTTTACCCATTATATATAATTTTTTCAAAATCTTGAAATAAAAGAGAATTGTTACAATCTTCTTTTACTTTGCCAGTTTTGCTTTCAGAACGCATGTATACTTCTCACTTTAAAAAAAATTGTAGTGAAATCATGTAAAATACTCAAGTTATTCATAATCTACAAAAATAACAATAAAATCCTCAATCAATAAAGTTTCCCAAATTCTCCAAACCTAAAGACTGCTTGTTACAGATCAGAGGTGAGAAGTTCTGAACCAATTGTGCTTTTGATGACATCTGTGACAAAGTCATAGAAGCTTACTCCCAGATTTTCATGAGGCACTTTAGAAAAAATAATTCTTCAACCTATTTATATAATTTGTAAGATCTGTATTGTATTAGAACCAGGGTTGTTGGGTGGAGGGTTTTTTGTTTTTGTTTTTTTTTTTTCTATTAGTAGTCTCAATATTTCTATACTCAATCAGGAAGAATACAAGTCCCTTAGCAAGGAAAGAAAGTTGCCTTCTAACGTTAAGAAATACTCTACATTTTGGGACACCACACACAATATTGTGTCTGACATCACATTAGAGAAAATTATTAAATTTTTCAAAGTCTATGATGAAAAAAAAAGAATGAATCTCATCTCGACTAGCTGAAGTGAAATTCAAAATATAAAGTTATGGAATAATTATCATGACACTGTCTTATTAGGACACCATTGCTCTCTTACAGGGAAAAATCTGCTTGTTCCTCCACAGCTTCTGACAGCCCCTATGAGAAAATATAATGATTTAATTCAAAATATTATCCCTCTCCCATTTGAAATTAGCTTTGTATTTTCTTCCTTTCAGAAAGAACTAAGTTAAATTTTACTGCTTCATAATAAGCAACATTTTTTGTATGAAGACACATATATATGACTTGCTTGGTCAATCTTAAGAGCTGGAGTTTTTTATTCCAGATAGCAAGCATGATTTTTTTGGTTTTTTCATAATAAATGTGTCATGTTATAACCTCTAGTTTCAGAAACAACTTGTATCCAGCAACGAAATTTTCTGCTTTGAAAATGTCTTTACAGAGGGATTTTTGGAGGTTTTTTTTACCATTACCTGGAGTTTCTTGTCCATCTGGTTTTGTGACTTAAACTTCAATCTCTTTTATATAGTTCTGAAATCCCTCCCTCAGTGACTAAAGCTTCATGGGTTTTTGTACTGGCAGATCAATTTTTTTTAGGAAGCAATATGGCCACAGCATTACCTGTATTGGGGAAGAATTAAGTTAAAATAAAGTAAAGAAGGTAAAGAGATTCAAGAAGTGCTATTTACTAAAACATTTTAGAAGAAAAAAATATCCTTTTTCTCTTTCCTTTCTTTATCCTTTCTTTTCTTTCCCTTTTTAGGCTGTGTAAGAAATACGTGTTACTTTTAGTTTTTCCTTATAGATATTCAATACTTTGTTAATTCAATTCATCTTTAAAAACAGGCATGTAGAACAATCATTCTCCTTCTTAGATGCAAAATAAGTACCACATTTCATTATCTTATGGTTTGCATTCTTGAATCTTTGCTAACAGTGTTACTGCAAAGCTGCTGGAAATTTATTTTTTGAGGAAATGAAATGGAAGCATTGATTATACCATAACGAGGACTGTGTTTTGACACTGGCCTCCATCCAAGAGTGATAAGTAATGCTAACATTCGTTGAAAGCCTTGTTGACTTGAAGAGCATCCTCAGAAAAAAATTGCACAAAACCAAACAATTTATATTCTTTTCATTACCAAGTGTATGATGAGTCACTTCCTTTAATCTCAAGCTATTATGGTATGGTAAAATTTCAAATAAAAAAAATTACCTAACTTCTCATTTTTAACAAGTTATACAAAGTTAATTTTTAAAACTCAGTTTTGATTACTCTGCTAATTCACTGAAATGTGATATTTTTAAAAAAAATTTTAAAGTCTTAGAATTAAATTTCCAAAAAATATTTTAAGGTAGTAACTAAGTGCATAGGTTTTTCAAAGCTAAATCTCCAAACTATTCAAAGACCTCACATTAAAGAAGAAAAGCCTTGAAAGAGCAACCCAGTTCATTGCTGTGTGGTGTATTATTTCTATCTCATAGACACAAAGTGAGGGAAAGAATTTTTTTTTTTTTTTTGTTAGAAATTCAGTAGGAAATAAACACTAGCAAGAACTTCAAACTATAGATGGTGAAATCCATGGGTGAGATTAGGACAAAGAAGACTCATAAGTAGAAATCTTGTAATGGAAGCAGCTGAACAAGTTAGCATCCTGTACTGGAATTGGTAATTATGGCTTCAGCATTATGATTGTACAACAGCTGGGGATTTACTATAAAGTTGGCTCCTGGGCTTCAGCCAGAGGCTCATTTGTATCTTTTGCTGAATTTAAATCAGTTGCTCTGCAAAGGAAGTTACTACAGTTCACAAAGTTTGTTAATTTAGAGTGGCAATCTGTCATGCATAATTCTACAACAGCTACATACTCTTGCTGAACTCTTTGCAAGTGTGAGTGGAAATCGCAGGAGTTGGCTGAAGGTTGACTCTGAATCTTTTTTTGGTCTGAAGTAGAAATTATTTTTAAAACCACAAAGTTATACATAAATGTGATTTGTAAAAGTGAAATCTGTGTGATACTAAACTTGGCACTCCAGTGGTGATTTACATGAAAGAAGCTTCTTAATAGAAAGGAAAATTGAAGTAAGAGTATAGAATGGCTAGATTTTTTTTTCCCTCTTGCTAGATCAGCATATAATTTACAAGGTTTGGACAAAGGTTACTTTTGCCTCTGAGTTTCTCCACTGGCACCCACCAGACTGACATCTTCTTATAGATCTTCGGTCTCTCTTTCTGAGTTTAGTATAAAATCTCAGAAGAAAAGTGCTCCATACTTGTGTTGATATTTTGATAAAGTACAGATATTTTAGAATGTCAATTAACTCTCCTGACAAGGTGAGCCAAAACACTGCCACAGAAAATGCAGAAAGCAGTTTGGCTTTTTGCAGGAGAAACTACTTTACATTCTACAAGCAGCAAATTAGTTTTAAAAATATTATTGTAAAAAATATTATTATGACTATTTAGATCAGGGGTACTACTGAATCTTCTTTTAAGATGCAGGTGCTGCTTCTTTTATAAAATATTCTCTTCTAGGATGCAGGGTTTTTTTGAAACAGTGTGGATCATATTGAATAATATACTAATTTTGGAGTAGCTTCACTGGTTGTTCAGCATGAATAAGGACAACAAAATTTTGTTATTCTGAAAGTGAGGAAAATTATACTTTAGTATAATAATTTATGGGACTCTTATACTGCTCATATAAGGTGTTAGGATTACCTGAACGCAGTCAATGGAAGAGTGCAGTGGTCTCTCTTCATCTTTTATGGATGATAGTGATTGAATAGTTGAATACTTGCCCAGAGAATTGTAGATGCCCCAGCCCTGGAAGCGTTCAGGGCCAGGGTGGATGGGGCTTCAAGCAGCCTGCTCTAGGGGAAGGTGCTCCTTCCCATGGGAGTTGGAAAACAAATGATCTTTAAGTCCCTTCTGACAGAAACCATTGGATGATTCTTTGATTTTTATTTCCTCAATTTTTTTTCTCCTATTAGATGAGAAACGCTATCTTGAGATAGTTCTAAAGTTGCCACACAAAACCCACAGAAATTATTAGCTGAAACATTGTTGGTAGTGTATGCAAGAAGTCAGTGTTATATTCTGCCAGCTGAAGACCACATTTTTTCTTAACTCCGTATTTCGCTCTTTGCATTTTAAAGCATTTATCAATTTCTCTTTGGAGTCAGAAGAGCATTAAAAACTGCTTTTAACTAAATAAAGAATTGGCGTTAGGATTTGTGTATTTAGGGCTATTTTGTATCTTTCTAAGGTTTGCAGGTTTTTATTGGTCTGAGTTTTTATCTGTGGATTTCAGCAATTAGATGTAATTGCCAATCAAAATATTGGAAGAAGCATCTGATGAGCGTGGCACAGATGCTTTATGTGTGATTCCAGTGGTATAAATCAGTGTTTATGAGGCACTCTATAAAGAAATATGTTGCGTGTGTGTATTTTGGTAAGAATAACAGGCATAAATCTCATTTTGACCTTGAGTTTGGCATTCAGAAGATAGTGTCTATGTACATTCATATTGTTTAATCTCTCCACCCAGTTCCCAGTTCAGGAACTATGTAATTAACACAGTCTTAGTACAATGAGAAACAGGTGGGCACTAATTACCCCTTTATCCACCAGGTATCTCAGTTCCTACATAGGAACCACTTAAGCACACCCAGACTGCAGATATCTGGTGTTCACTACAGTTGAGCTGAGATTACAGGGTATGCTGCACAATGAAAAGGAGTTACAGATGCAACCCATAATATAACCTTCCTGCTTAATTCCCTTCCATTGAATAAACCAAGTTCAGTCCTGGAACACAAGCAAGTGGAGTAAATAAACATAATTTAAACCATTACTGTGGATACCAGAATCTAATACGTGCCTCAGGCTGAAATGACATCCCTGCCCTGGCAAAAGAGTTCAGTAATGAAACATTAGCACAGTAATGAAATCCTTTATGAGGTACATAGAGACACTTGCTTCACACCATCTGAGATTTTCCACGTGAATTTCAGTGCAAAATGATGGGACACATTTAATTGCATGTTTGGATCAATTTCCACTGCATGTAAAAATTTTTGTAGTTGAGTTACTTATCCCTTAAAACAAACTACTCTTGGATCAAATAATTAAGAATATTAAGACTAGGAGTGTTTCCCTGTAGAAAAGCCCGTAAACTTTTTGATGGTTATTTCAATGTTCTGCAGATTTTTTATAGTTTTTGAATAGTAACTTAATAGTTTAAAAATTTAAAAACCCTCCAACATTTCCATTACTCATTTTTTTAATAGACCAGGGTTTTTTTTTTTAATAAACCATTTTAACATTTTTTCCTGAAGATAAGTTGCAGGTGAAGGACTTACTTTCCAATTGCTGGGCATAGTCCCTCAGAATTTCATCTTGTAATCCTTTTCAAATGAGAGTCTAGCTCTTTAAAACAGAATCTTCTCTGATCCATATCATAATATTTAGCATTTTAGTTTTCATCAAAAGATCACTGTTGTAATGCCTGTCCTAATCCTTTCCAAATACTGTGCTTTGGTCTTGCAGCATGCAAACTGGATTTCTTTTTGCTATTTCCTAATGCTATGTCCTTAGCACTGCAAGTTTTATTGTACAAGTCTGTTGTAATTAGATCACACTGCTGTATGTATAACCAGTTTCTCACTTCTGCTAATCAATCTATTCACTTTCTTTTGCTTCCCTTCCTTAATGATGCCAAGGGCCCTGCTCTTTTGTCAGCCTGCCTGGGGGTTTGAGCAGAAGGCTTAATTAATGTCTTCAGCTGTGATCTGGAAAATGCACTCTCTCACAGACAATTTGGATAGAACCCTATGATTCAAATAAAGTAAAACTGAGAAATCTCTAAAGGATGAAAGTTCCAAGTCAGAAATGTAACTGAGAAATCATTACCCTGAGAATGAACAAAACTCCTTTATTTTTATTTTTGACCTTTAGAAGTTCATTAGTTTCTTAAAAATCTTAATTATATTAGACCTTGAATATCTAATCTTTTTGCTTGTGAACCTATTGGGCTTTCCCATACAAATGAGAAACTTTTTAAACTAAGTTTTAGGTGGTAGGGAATCTTTATAGAATTAGAATCCACATTTATCCATGCATATGCATAGGGGTTTTCAGAAATTTCACAAGTGCCTTTGTATTTCATCCTTTCCTTGCTTAAAGATTTTTTTTTTAATTCAGTCACTTTTGAATCTTTAAATATCTAGTGTACATTTAGGAATTTAAAAAATTATTTTACAAGTCACTGTAATGTCTTAGGATCACAGTATCTTGAGAATTTGCTATATATGCCTACTTACATGTTTATTAGGCCTCTAGCTTTATTCAGTCTCCTTTCTGTAGTTTGGAATAGTCTTTGGTGATTCAATGTTTTGTTTCTTTGCTTTTTTGTTTTTGTTTGTTTTTCAAAAATAAATGCCATTCTAAACTGGTTGTGATATTGTGAAAATAAAAAATGTGTTATTAAAAAACCAAATCATTCTTGTAGAAAGCTGGAAAACTGAACAGCTATCTGCTCCACTTTTTATAGGTTTTGGTTTTCCACTTCTTTAACAAAAGAAAGAAGAGTAAATTTAGTAAGACTCTCCTACAGTGAATAAATTAACCTTTTTTAGACTGAGATTAGACTTTAAAGATAAAAGATATCTACAAGAATATTTTGCCCTCCAGTGCCTTCATGTTTCATACTGTTTTTAAGATCAGAAGGCACTATTTCCAGACAACACATGAACGCTTAGAATTTAGTTTTATTACCTTTATGCCATTTGTGTTTTGTATGATAATGGAGTACAAAGGTTAGGAGAAGCAGAGCTAGGATCAGTATTTATTTCTAAAGGTCCATACCTCTCTCCAGCATTTCAGACCACATGGTTTCTGCACCTCAATTTCCTGTCTGCAGAACAGGGCTGACAGCCCATCCCTACCTCACAGAAGGTCATCAGCTACATAGTTTAAATGATGGTGTGTGCTGTTAGACAACATAAGCAAATAAGAACATCAGGCAATGAGGATATTATTAAAAAGTACAGAAGTATTCCTGATTCTTATTTAGGTGGAGTATTCTATATCAAGCATACTGAGATCATCCATTATTATTCAGTGCCCTCTGTTATTATTACAAATATTACTTTGTTTTGAAGATCAGGCTTGGAGGCATCATTCTAAGCTCATCCTTCCCTTATAATTTATTTCCTTTGTGTTTTGAGACTGATGAGCTATAAATTGCTCATGAGATGTAATGGGTTTTCTAATCAGAAGCTGTAAAGAGTAGAGCCTGGCATTATTTTACTGCTTTGCTAAACAGTTTTACTAATGAGGCTACTAATACAATGTCCCCATTGAAAGATGAAACTCATGATAATATTTCTCCTAATTGGGAGGAAGGGTTAGCAGTTTTACTGTGAATTATTTCTAGCAAATATTTTCATCATTTGAGGTGTTTTGAGGGCAGGACCACCAACACTAGAAATATGAAAGTAAGCAGTAGCTCTGTCAAAGTAAGATGGAAAACTATGAAAGATTTAATTCATCATTCGTGTCTCAAATATTTCCTTCCAAAAGAATGCAAGTAAGCTCTGACTCTCAGCAAATGCATTTATAGCATCATAATATCACATTTGTTACAAAAATGCATTGGGAGTGCAGCATCACATCCTATAACACTTTCACAGGACATGCTTTTCTCCTTTGAAAAGCAAATAAAGTTTGATCATAAAGACAAGTATGTGAAGTGTACCATGGTCAGAGGAACTGAAGGTGTCACTTTCTGCCAGGATACCCTATGACTTTTCTTCCTCTCTCTTTGGAAAGTTTGGTTTGGTTTTGGTTTGTTTTTTCTCTATCCTCCATGGGAATTAATCATTAACCTCTACAAAAATTAATCTAAATGCTTCTGATCCTCTTGTGCATGTATTTCTGCATGTGTGCAAAAGTGGGAGAAAGAGATCCTCATCACATACATAGAGTTCTACAAGATTAATATTCAATTCTCTGATCTTGTGATCTTGTTTAAGGTGACTTATGACAAGAGGACTGTGGTCCAAGGTGATGCTTTTTTTTCTGGGTTTAGTTAAGTTTTTGAAATGGATTTTTTTTATCTTGTTTCATGTAACAATTCATAACTAGTTTGACTCCAGGCACCTCTTGAATTTCCAGAAAAAGTGTGGGAGTCCTACCTGATACTCATGCTTTTAAAGCATGGCAAGAAAGGAAAAGAACTTTCCCAACCAGTTTTGGTGGCTAAGAAATAATGACAACAGAGTGTTGGAACTTTGACTGGCTTGCCTGGCAGTGGATGCACAGAGCAAGGTTGAGGAAATAATTCTGTATGGTGAAAAAGATTGTGAATTTTTTTTTCCTTTTTTGTAGAATTTGACTAATATTGCTTTCTGATGTAGCATCAGGTCTTGATTTGGAAGATAAAGTGTGTTAAATGAGTTAGTCTCTTTTACTCTTATCCTTTAGAGGAATGTGGAGTGGAGAATGGACCATCACCATAAGAACTTTTTAAGTGCTGCAAATTTTCCATGTTTTTTGAAAATGATCCAATTTTTCACACAGGTATGCGTATTTTTCCGTAGACAGAAGAGAAGGTACGATCTGAGAAATTGTCTCTTCCCATTACTCTTCTCAGCAAAAGGCATAATTTATTGGCATGCAGGCCAATGTGACTGAAATAATACCTGTGTCAAAACCTTAAGATAAACAACATCTACTGCTCTTTCCCTATCCACTGAGTTAGTAATTTCATTGTAGAAGGTTGTCGTTTGGCCAGACATTTCTTGTTCATAAATCCATTCTGATTACTCCTGATCTCCTTCATCAATTCCCAGTTGCTAAAATCATTTTGAGAGTGCATGTTTTCAGCACCATCTGTGTATTTGGGATGTCAGTGTTTATTCTAAATGAAGTGAGTTGAAGAAAATAGTTTAAGAATTGTCTGTAAACTACCATTCCTCTAAGTTTTCTACTTTGGTAGATTGCTGCATGCTATTTTTTCCCTGCAAAAAGAAAACCATGAAACATTCTGTATCAATAAAATGACACCAAACAGGAATATAACATGTATTAATGACCTTTACCACAGTAATGTAATATGTTATAATGAAGTTTTTCACATTACGTAATATTTCAAACTAAATAAGGTAAAAATATGACTCGGGGATGTTGACAGAATTTCCCTTCAAGCACATTTCTAATGTAACATCAGCAGGGAAGAAGGCCATCTGTCCATGTGTTTTTCTGAAAAGATATTCAGGTTTCTTTGGAAAACAACCAGACCTTGTCCTTGTAGAATTTGGCAAATCTGAAAAAAATTGAGTCATTTAACAGATTGAATGTTTTTGTGCAATTCAAGAAACTAGAATGACAGGGAAGGAAACTGCCTTTTAAAGCTCTTTGTAAGTATATTCCCTGTAAGTATCTTCCCTGAGCCAGGAAAGGATATTGGTTGGTTTTTGTCTCTGCACTACTTTGGTACTTTAAACCCCATATTTCTGGAAATGTCTTCTCTTCCAGAAGACATTGAAAATTTTGCTCACATGTGGTACCTGCAATTAGTATATTGAAACTTGAAGCTATATTAAGAACTAATTTGAACTGTACACATGAAGAACTTATGCACTTTCTCTGAATGGAGCCATCTTGTTAAATGCCAAATTCTCATTTGAGAATCTTCCCATCAAGCTGTTTATGGTAGAGATACTCAATACCTGTGGATTTTCTCACCAAAGTTTCCCACTGAGTTCTCACTAATTTACAAATCCTTGAAGATGTACAAGAATGTTACATGTTGCCACTCCTTGACTAAGATTGTTCTTCATTAAGAAATCTTCTGTATTTCACTTCTGTCTATATTTTGTTTTCCTACTCTTGAAATTAGTTCTTTTACAAATCTTGGCATGCATTTATATTTTGATACATATAATTTATTTTGATTAGTTGGAAAGAACATGGTTTGCCTGAGGGATGTGGGAGACCATTGCAGAAGTTATTGGCTTAAGGTCCTGTGATCTAGATTGTAATGAAAGATAGACTAATTAACTGTTCTGATTTGAAAATACATGTATATAGCAATTAATTTTTTTTGTCTTTTGTCAAAGCAGTGAGATAATAATTTCATAAATTCCATTGAACTCAGACTGTTGAGAGAAATTGCTTTCCCTGCTTAGTAACTTTTCACTTACAGATGCATCATTGTTCTTGGATATCCTTGGTTTTAGATGCTGCTGTTGTGACATACAGGAAGAGAGACTACACTATGTAATTATTATACAGAATAATTATACAGAATTTCATAGGTTTACAACAATGAAACAATTTCAGAAGATGAGAGTAAACCAATTTTAAATTATTGCAATATGTTCTTCAAGGAAAAGAGTAAAGGAAGCTGCAATCTGTTCTTGTGGTTTTGGGACCCGGTAGAGTAAATTCAGTTCAGCAAGGATATCATAAATGCCAGAAATATTCTGGGAAGGCCTGAGCATGACAGGATATCTTGCAAATAATAAATTAAGAGAAAAGGAGAAAACTACATTTAGCTAGCTATACTTTAGAGATTTGAGCACCAAGCAAAAACCCAAGAATCCCTCTTAAAAAGGAACAACACAGATGAAAAATGAACAAGGTACTGAAATTTTAGGAAAATTGTTCAAATTTGGGTATTTTTTAATCTCCCTGGAACAGTCTCACACAATATTAAAAAAAAAAAAAAAAAAGAAGTGTACTATATATTAGGATTTCATAACATTTCAGTTTTTATATTTGTAACTCAGGGAGAACCCAAAAAGACATTCAAAGTATGGTACATACAAGATAGATGAGCATTACACCCCCTTGAATTGGTTGTGGCATATCAGACAGCTGTGACTTTGAATCTCAGTTATTTGAAAATTAAGTGACACAGCAGACAGTGTGTATTCAATATACCCAGTAGTGCACAGAAAGTAACAGTTCATTTATCTTAGAGGGTTTATAGTCTTCTTTTAAGGGAAGAGAACTGAGGCAGGAGAATCAGGGAACAACATTTAAAATAAATTTCTGATCAGATCAGCTATAGAGAAAACTGCTTCTACTCTTCAGCTGATAAAGAGATCAAATTTTTCTATAATCTGTTGTTTCTGATGATATTTCACTATATAGAAACACAAATTTTCCCTCCCAAATTTGACAATCCTGTGTTACAGATGTGGAACATATGCATTGTTTCGTTTCAGTATAGAATTAAATGAGTTCCTTGAAAGAGAAAACAGATATAAATCATAGCTCATAGAGTCACAGAATATTAAGGGTTGGAGGAGACCATGGAGATCATCTAGTCCCAATCCCACTGCCATGAGTTGAAGCACTCAGTATTACTTTTGTTTTCTGTGTTTGACAAATAAACTCATGTTACTCTTCTAAAAAACTCAGACTAATGATGAAATTCAGGTTTTTCACACATCCAAAATTTAAAGAACAGCTGGCCTTGTGACAAAGGCTGGTTTTGTTTCAAGACAGAATGCTTGAAAGTGATGTATTGCCTAAAGTATTTTTTCCTACTATAACATGGCAATTAGACCAAGTGTGTATTGTCGTTTTGCCATGCAATTTTGTCTTAACCTTTTGGAATCCATGTACAAGTAGGCATACAGAGCAGGTGGAGCAGTGTCACCTCAGGAACTCTGGTCTGTCTGAAATATAATTCTTTGTTATATCACTCCTAGTAAAATGATTTTAATAATTCAGAGACGTTTTTGCAACCCCTGACACTTAGCAAAATGCCAGCAACTGTAAGCAATTTCAGTAAGCCAGGAGCGAGGCAGAGCTCCTCATATTTGACTGTTATGTTTCACATGCAGCTGGACAAATGGAGGAAGGGCTTGCCTCAGAGGGTTCCAAAGGGGGTGCCATGCACTATGAAGCCTTTGGGAAAGAGCCTGAAACATTGATAGAATAGTAGGATGCATTTATGTGCCCTTGCTGGAATGGCAGCATAGATGCAGCCTAAGTGGCTGTGGTAGAAGTTGCCAGAAGTTCTGGGGTTTTTCTTGATTGCACTTAAATCCATGTGTGTGTGTCTATAGCCTTATTCACCCTGTCATTTTTATAAAATACAAGACTCCTCTTTTAAACACAAATATTTATTCTGTCCTTATTGTTGCCTGAAAGTTGTAAATGAGCTAAAATATGGCCATTGGCTAATTTGTTCAAGTGTTGGTTATTCACTGAGTTAATAGTGGGTTGCAGTTGTAACTCTTTTGTTGCTTCAAATAACTGTGAATCTAGATTTCTTCCCCCCAAATCACTGTTTCACAGGTTGATTCCTATTGATACACCAGTATTCCCTGCTGATTTTTACTTATTTAAAACAGACATGGGATTTTTTTTATTACAGTAATAAACTAAAAATTGTACTGCCACTTTTCTGAACTAGTGATTGAAGAATTTTAAGGTAATTTAATGTTTTTAGGCAATAAATTGTAAAGACAATTTACATATCTATATTGTAAATTCTGTCTCCAAAAATCAGTTAGGGTATGGGAGAGTCACAGATATCCAGCACACAGTTCAACCACACAAATTTCACCAAGTTTCTCACCACCTGTGTGAGAGCACTGGGTTGTGGTTCTTTGATCCTGTTGTGACAAACTGCAAAAGAAAATGCTGCTGTTTTTTCTGTTTTGCTTTAATTTGTTTCGGAAAGTTCGAAAGATTCAGATTTTACCATCTGTCTTCTAATTGCAGTTTTGTATCAAAAAATATTTCCTCATTTTAGGTGGCAGCAAAGTATAGACAGTACAGGTATATCATTGCCACATACAGATACTGAAATGCCATTTTGTAGTAAGCAGAGACCATGAGAAATAATTGGCACACAAACCTATGTACACACCAGATCACTGTCTCTGAAGCAGCATAAAGAAGCTTATTTCAACTCTGCTACCTGTCTTTCTACAACTGTTATTAGCTGCTTACACCTCCTAGAATTCCTGTGTAATACTTGGGCACAAAAGAATCTTAGGTTGATAAAGCATCTACATCAAAAAGTCAGCTAGTGACTGACTGATGTGTGTGCCTTTATTCTCTCACAGCAAAGCAAAGCCAGCATCTCTTCTTCCATTTCCAGAGTGGAAATAAAATACATTGTGATCTAATCTATGTCAAAGAACTGAGTGAAAGACTTTCAGAAACCATTTTTGCTATTAGCAGTCTACCACTTGTGACTAGACTTGTCATTCAAACGATCTAAAATTGAAAATTAAATTAAACTTTTGTAGTCCATTGTCATTAACACTAAGAAATTGATTGCTTACATTTTCTGGAGGGGATCCTCAAAATTAATTACACTGTGCAGAACTTGATTTTACTTTTAAATTCTGTGAAATTTCCATTGTGTTTATAATTCTCCTACAACTCTTGAAGAAAGTTTATTCCTAATTCAATCATTCCTCTCACTTAGGGCTTTAGAAGAGCCTGCAGATATCATGAATTACTGGTAGCATCGTACAATTGAATGACTCCAAATGAGTCTCTAATAATAAAAGAGAACTGGTAGATGTATTATACAATACATTATGGAAAGGAACATTACATTTCAACCTTAAAAGGTGGCTGTGGTGTTTATTGCATCTTCTCAGGAAGTTAAAACAAAGGCTGAACCTGTTCATGCAAGACAGTTGAACAGAAGAAGGTAAATTGCCCAAAAAGATAAATTTCAGTCCTCTTCTTATGTAGAAATCTGTTTTTAAAATCATCTCAGGTTCAGCCTCTTGCATTAATAACTACTAAAATCTGTGTTACGACCTGACAATGCTGGGAGTGGATTATTTTGAGTGTAGCACCCCAGATAGTGAAAAAACCTAAAAATTATGTCTGAAAGGTATAAAGCATGGGGAAAACAAAAAACTTCAATCTTCTGTGTAAAAATCAAAAAGCCAAAAACCTGGGAAATATATTTGTGTTATAGCTAGCATTTGAGATTTCCTACTCTGTTCTGACTCTCTTGCTGTGAACTTAGTTGTGTGCATGAATACATTTTTCTTTCTTTATCCTTAATGAAAGTCACAATCTAAAGTGTTAATATTGAACTGGGAGTATTGAACATTGTTTTAAAAACTGAATGAACTAGAGAAAATAAATCATCTTAGAAAATAAATCATTTTGGCTAGGTAAAAGGAGACTTCCAAGACCATGAAATACTTTACTTTAGAAGTTCTTTGGCAAAATTTCTGTCTACTTCATAGGAATTGGTAGCTTAGCCTCATGAAAGAAAGATTAAGGGTCTAAAAATGGACAAATTATTTGACATGTATGGTATTTTTAAAGCCCCTGTGGAAAAGGTGCCAGGTTGTATGAATCATATGCTTCCTCTATAGTCAAATTGGGAAAAAATTCCATGGGAATCTGGAACAAATTTGAGAACCTGGCCTTGAAACTTGGTGCAAGTTCAGCTTGCAGCTCAGCTTGTCGGGAGAAAAACCGATGGAGAAATGTGTGGTGGGACTTGGTCCAGAGGTCTTGTGTTTTGGTCTTCACTGTCTTCTCTGTTTTGGTCTTCACTTTGGCATGAAAGTCAGAAAAATTACGTCTGTCCCTCCTTGCCCTTCAGCAGCAGGAAATCGAGTTACCTGAGCAAGGGAAGAAGTGGTTGCTTTTAATGGTTCCTTGGAAAGGGAGTCAGGGCTAGGAGGCCTGACAGGTGGAGCACCTACCTTATTGTGAACACATGACATGAAAAGGAGTTGTACTCCTGAAGGAATGCAGGTTTAAAAGCTGTCACTCTGTCCCTGGCTGCTTGTTGAGGAATTAGCTAGGGCCCTTAAAAGGAGCATCATATCAAAGCAACATGGAAGACAATTATATGGAAGAGTGTTTTATTAGTTTGATTTTTATTTGTACTGCTGGGAATTCTATATCTGAAAATTTGTTTCTATTTTGTTGGCAAAATGCTGTTTTGAAAATACAGCCTTCCTGATTTTGGAAGGGGCACTCAATATTTGTTATCAATTTGGTATATAAAAATATATCCAGATAAAGATAATAAAACTGAATGTCTCCTTTCTGATTTTGTGTTAAAATGAAGCTAGTATAGAACTCTGGCCCTGTGATACAGTGGGAATATCACAGATTTTGACAATCTCCATTTCCGTTTATAATTTGAACTAGTCTTCTTCTATTGCTATAATTCCTTTTGTGGAATTTATGAGAGAAAAAATTATGGATGATAATATAGGTTATGGCTACATTTTTTCCTTGTCTTTTACATTCTCTTATAAAAATTTTGCCTGAGCTTTTCACACTATAAACTAGACAGACGCTGACTCAGGATAGATTTTTTCCTAACTAAAATTCTTTTTTTCCCTCAGGATCTTTGACACTTCAGAAGTGCTGACCTAGAGAGAGCACACTGTTAAAATACTGTTTTATGCTAGAGTCTCAAAAAAGAAGCTGATAGATGACTAGCATTCACAGCCTTTGGCTGACATGGGTCTATTTGCTGATGTCTGTGCAGGAAAAAAATGATAAAATTCAAGCTCAGGAAATTGGGAAATGCAACTGTGTTTCATTACAGCTTTTGTAATTTTATTGGTTGGAAAAAAAATCCACTAGCTAATATTAGTATGATGAAGTAAAACTAATTCTGATGTGATTTTCCCCATTTGATGTATAGTTCTATTTTTTTGGGATGTTTATTATTACAGAAAGATGAAAGCATTGCATTTCATAATTGTTAGCACTAATAATCACTGCATGACAGAATAGGAAAGGACTCACAAGGATCATCGAGTCCAACTCCTGACCCTGCACAGGACCATCCCCAAGATTTACGCCATGTGCGCAAAGGTATTTTCCAAACACTTCTTGAACTCTGTCAGGCTTGATGATGTGACCACTTCCCTGGGGAGTCTTTTCCAGTGCTCAAACACCCTCTGGGTAAAGAACCTTTTTCTGATATCCAACATAAACAGGTCCCTTTTCACAGCTCTGCTCTGCAGCCTCTCATTCCCCAGCACATACATCCAGGATTACCCATCCAAGGTGCAGTTCCTCGTTGAACTTCATATGGTCGGCGATTGCCCAATGCTCTAATTTGTCAAGGTCTCTCTGCAGGGCCTCCCTGCCCTCAAGGGAGTCAACTAATCCTCCCAGTTTGGTATTGTCTGCAAATTTAGTTAGAGTCCATTCAGCTCCTGTGTCCAAGTCACTTATGAAAACTGAAGAGCACAGGGCAAGCTGCTGTTCAAACTGCTGTGCCACTCCCTTACTGATGTGCCACACTCCTGTTTTCTGTGCTCCTGCTTGCCTGCATGCCCTGGAGACATTTAAATCTCCCTTGGTTGTTTTACAGCACTGGCCCTCCTGGCCTGGTTGGCTACCAAGGGTTGTGATGAGGCTCCTGAACCTTGGGGAGTCCCTGTAAAGCTGGATCTCACCCCTGGGCTTTCCTTCAGTCATGGCGATTTGAGATTTGCCGACTGAAATAAAAATCTAAAAAGTGTTTGATCAAGTTTGAGTCTTAATGAAATTAAGTTATTGAACAAGAGAATTGAAAAGAAAATAGTTTTTTCAGGGTATCAAGCTGATATTGGAGTATGTAATGTAGAATTCTTGCCATATTATTAGAGGAACCAAAACAATTTTCAAGATACATGCATGATTATATATTCATTATTTTATTCAAGGGTCTCCTGGTGCAAGTTAATTCATCCATTATATCATCTATATACACACTAGTATCTTCCATTACTTGCTGAAAAGTTACCTGGTAAAGTTACCTTTACCAGGGCTAAAGGTTGCTAAATTTAAAGTATAATGTAAATATAGCATTTTCAGAGGCTGAAAATTTAATAATACAGATTTTCTTATATAAAGGTTATAGGTTAGCACAAATGCATCTAAAATTAGCTTTTTTTTTTAGATTGACATTTAATCAGATGATATTTTCTTGTATTCTTGAAATAATGCACTTAACCTTCCTCCCCTGCCTCCATGGCATTGATGAATGGAAGAGCAAGACTCATTAAAGGAAAAAAATTGAAATACTGTATTGAAATACTGCATAAGTTAGCTAGGATTCTCTTTAAAATATTTTAAGTTTGACAGTGATGGCAAACCTGTTCTCCCAAATAGATGTTTCATCATTTTTTTACAGGTAAGAATATTTAACAGCAGAGTGAGAATTAGTTACAAAGCTTGACTTGAAATAACTTTCCACTTTTTTGGCTGGCAATCTGCTGTACTCAGTGTGCCAATCATTTACATAATGTCCACAAAATGGGTAAAGTAAAATGAATACTCATGGCAAAATGGATAAAATAAAAACAAAAGGAACATCTTCTTTGGGAGAAGAATTGTCACACACTCAGTTACCAGTTGAGGGCATTTACAAATCTGTTAGAGTCCCAGAGAACCCAAGATGACTGATAGGACAGTGTGTCTTGTAAAGAATGTGCTGCAATTTAGCACAAAAGTCATTGCAATTCATTATTTAAAATTTATTTTTAAACAAAATTGGGTTTTTTAGAGTCTATAAGGACTTAACTATAAATGTCAACCCTGCATAAAAGCAAGGAATTATCACTGGGATAATTAATGTTGTATGTTTTTATCTGAAGGGAAACTGGAATTTTCCCAATCAATTCTTGTTGGTCTCTTCAACTTTAAATACTGTCTGAAGCTGGTTTAAATTCTTAATGAATGTGACAACAAATGCATGGTCACATTCTGCAGAAGTTCTGATGTAGTTTCTGTCACTTGGCCATAAATCTTTTGGATAGAAATTATCTAAATATTGGAAGACCATAACCCTGTTGCACATTAGGTACTCTGGCAGAGAAATATGTCTCTATGCCTAAACATACTTCAAAAAATCTCTGCTCTTTCCTCCTCCTAGCTGGTCAGCCTCATCCACCACTGCAGAACTTCCCTCTTACCTTTATTAGTTCAGTGAATTTAGTTGCCTTAGTTGAGCTGTGGTTTTTAATTTTCTTAGTAAACAATCTGAATTCTATTTTTTGCTATTGTCTGTTTACATTCTTTGGTAAGCCAGTTCATTTGAGTGATGGGATGAATGCTTTTCCTTAGCCAAGAAGGAAAAAACAAAACTGTAAACTGAGAAGGTAAACCATTATTTCTTTCATTATTCTTTCTTGGTCTGGAAGAATCTGGAAATTCAGTCTTACATTGTTGAAAGCACTGCAAGGAAATGTTCAGTATCTGTTTTTCATTATCTTTAAACTTCTGAGGATATTTCCAATCTTCATTATTATATCTATAGCACTTTTATTATCTCTCTAAGTATACATTGTCCTTAAAATTCTGAAGAATGACTGGTGATTTGCATCAGTAATCTTTGTTAAAATGAGACATTAAGCCACTTCCCTACACCAAATATTCTATTAAAGTCTGTTACTCACAGGCAAGATTTTGTCTGAGGAAGCTTGGTAAAAATAGCTCCAAAAATATAGATCAGCTGATAGTCTTGTTTGCTTATTTTAGTGCTAAAAAGAAGCTAACAAAATTAAACCTGATTATATGACAAACTAGGAAATTATTTTCATTGCCACTTAGAATCAAATAGGAAGACATATTGATTTAATTATAATACTAAGAATAGGAATTTTTTAATTGTAATATTTATTAAAATGTTAATTAGTAGACTGAACAATATCTTAGTTCACCCCCATTTTGCTCAATATAAACTAAGTTCTTATGACAAATTTTCTTAACTTTATTTGAATTGCAGGACTGAGTTTAAGGGTAAAACATTTAAAGTCACAGTGCTTTAAATGTGCATAAAGCTCTAGAATCCTTGAAAGCCTGACAAAATTCAGGGAAGAAAGAAATTGTTAGATGTGTAGGGTTCTCAAGAATTTCTTTTAAAAGTGCACTGTTAATTTCTTTTTAAATTTATTATAAAAATGTTACAAATACAGTTGAAGAGTACATTTAGACTTTGACATAGTTTTCATATGTTTAAACACTTTGACTTCTAAACCAAAGGCTTTATGCTTTACAGGATCCATTCTTTGAGATGAACTAATGAGGTTTAAATTTTGTTCATTACTTTTGTTCAAAAGTCAGAGCTGAAAACAAAAACCAGAACTTTTTTCACTGTCTCTTAGGATAAATGTGGGGGAAAACAAATTAGCATCTTAGGCTTCACTGAAAATAACTAAGGTGCACTGGAAATATTTCACAGAGTAAAATAAATTTATAAATTTATAAATTTTAAAATATTATTATAAAATTACCATGGAAAGTTCAGTATAATGATTTATACTGACAATTAGTATAAAATTCTGATATAGAATCACCTGGAACTGTTTGATCTCTTTACATTTAGGACAGCTTAAGGAGTTGCCTGAAGTACAACATAAAATATTGAAACCACTGTTGTGCCAACAATGAAGAAAAAAAGCAGAAAGCATCCTCACTTTTCTGGTATGCTGTGTGCACTGCTTTGTGTATGCAGAAGCATGAAAGACAGTCAAACACTAGTGCAAGGCAGAATGAGATCTTTATGGCAGTTTACCACTGTTACTGAGGAAATACAACCATTTTTAATTTCTCATATTGCTCAGTGATCTTGAATTTAAAAGGAATTCAGTCTTTGGGACTCTATTGATTCATTCTGCAGGTTGCAGAAGTGATCCAGGTCCATGGCATTTCTCATGTTTTTTCAGTGTAAATGTTATCTGTGAAAAAGTGCAGTTTTGAAGCTCTATTTGATGTAGTATTAGTAAGTAGAGAATTTTCCTCAGTATTTTAAAATCTGCAGTGAAAAGTGTTTGGTGTGGAAAAAATTACCCAGTTACTGAAACAGAAATATATTCTAAATAGCTACAGAGTTGAAATGAAAGTCAGATTGTTAATTATATCCTTTGGAAAAGATCTGTGTTACTAAAAGGTGGCAATTATCGCAATGGCAAAGTTGACAATAGTGCATTTCCCACTGGGAAATATTATGCTTCTTTGAAGGAGCATATGCCACAGCATTCCCTGAACCATAATCCTTTCTACAGAATTTTATTTCCCCAATTTTGACCTTCAGAACAGGTCCAGTGACTTGTTTTACTTTGTGATTGGCAAGTCACAGGGCAAACTTCCCAACAGAAAGGCAATTTATTGAACCACCAAGGTATGTTGTACAATAAATGTGGGGATGTTCTCTTTCCAAAGTGAACAAGCTTTAGAGAAGACAAGAAACAAATTCTGAGCTCACATATTGGCCAACTTTGTGTCATACTAATGTCAAAGCTACTTATTAAATATTTTGCAAGGTTAAAGAATATTGAGCAGCAAAGCCTGAGATAATACTTTTCAAGGTCACATTCTAGATGTTGGTGTGTAAGGATTAAGGGGGAACGTATGATATGCAGGAGATATTTGGTGGTTTCAATCTTAAAATACTCTCTTCTACTTGTTGTTTTCAAGATATTGTAACATTTTCTATTGATTGTTCATACCCTATGGTGATAGAAAATGCATACTTTGTTAAAAAACAAGTAGTCAGATTAAGATCTTGTCACGGGTCTTGAGGATTGGAAAGCAAAGACTTTCCAAGTTCAGACTTACTTATTGGCTGTTTGTATACTATTCAAAGCTTGAGGGTGCTGTACCAACCAAAGGTATGAAGCATCTTTATTCCTTTTTATGTCAGCAATGTTTAACAGAGAATTTTATGGTTGTCTTTCAATATAAGAAAACAACACTCTCCTCCCTCAGGTGAGAAGTTGCCAGCACATATCATTTCCTCAGGGAAATTCAGAGCAGCCTTAACCAAAGAATCAGGAATGGTGTGTAGTAAAAAAAGGAGGAGGAAAAAGAGGTTTTATTGTCCATTATCACCTAGAGAAGCTTAATGATCAAGAAGGGAAAATGATAAGGAATCATGAAACAGATCCTTTCTTATGAGAAGATAGGAGACATTGGGGATGCAAGTACCGGTGGTCCTGAAAAGAAGACTGTGACTGTCTGCAGGGAGTATGGAAAGGTGTAAGTAATAGTTCCATAATTAAAACAGCTAAAAATTAGCTTTTGTTCTTTTACAGCCAGACCACATGGAAAGCTATCTGACTCTTCTAGCTGGACAGTCAAAATTGAATTTTCTCAATAACACCACAGAGATTGCTTTCATGAAAAAATTGCTGCACAGACAAGTTTGGACTGAATTTCTTGCTTAGGAGCTGGCAGAACAGATGCTGAGACCTTTGCAATAATGCTGAAGATTTCAGTCCTGAAATCTAGTTTCAACCCCTGTGCCATGGCCAGGGGCATCTGCCATTAGATCAGGTTGCTCAAAGCCTCATTCAACCTGGTCTTGGCCACTTCCAGGGCTGGGGTATCTACAGCTTCTCTGGGCAACCTGTACCAGTCCTTCACCACCCATAGTAAAGAATTTCTTCCTAATATGTAATCTAACATTACTCTCTCTCAGCTTCAAGCCACTCCCCCTTATTCTATCACTACATGCTCCTGTAAGAAATCCCTCTCTATCTTTATTGTAGTCTCTCTTCATGTACTGGAAGGCCACAATTAGGTAACCCCAAAGCCACCTCTTCTCCAGGATGAACAACACCAGTTCTTTTAGCCTTTCCTCATATGAAAGGTGCTTCATCCCTCTTGTCATCTTGGTGGCCTCCTCTAGACTCACTCCAGCAGGTCCATGTCCTTCCTGTGCTGGGGACCCCAGAGTTGGATGCCGTGTTCCTTCCAGCTGGGGTCTCACCAGAGCAGAGGGGCAGAATCCCCTCCCTCCCCTGCTGCCCATGAGGCTCTGGATGCAGCCCAGGACACCTTTGGCTTTCTGGGCTATGAGTGCACGTGGCTGGGTCATGTCCAGCCTCTCATCCACCAGCACCCTCAAGTCCCTCTCAGCAGGGCTGCTCTGGATCTGTTCATTCCCAGCCTGTGTTTGTTACCTGGAGGTCACACTGACTCAGGTGCAACATCTTGCACTTGGGTGTGTTAAATTGTGTGAGATTCTCATGGGCCCCCTTTTCAAGCATGTCCAGGTCCCTCTGGATGGCATCCCATCCTCTAGATGTGTCAACCACACCACTCAGCTTAGGGTCATCTGCAAATTTGCTGAGGCTGCACTCAACTGCTTTGTCATTGATGAAGACATTAAACAGTGTTGGTCTCAATACAGACCCCAAAATAATACAACATATCACTGATATCCATCAGGAGCTGTTCACCACCACCCTTTGGATGTGATCATCCAACAAATTCTTTATCCACTCAGCAATCTACCCATCAAATCCATCTTTCTCCAATTTAGAAAGAAAGATGTTTTGAAGGACCATGTCAAATGCTTTAGAGAATTACAGATAAATGACATTTGTGGCCCTTCCCTTGTCAGTCTTGACCCTTATAATCCCTCCATCAGAGAAGACCACTAGTTTGGTCAAGCAGAACTCGACCTTGCTGAAGCTGGGCTGAATATATCTCATCACCTCCCTGTTCTCCATGAGCCTTAGCACAGCTTCTAGGAGGATCTGTTCCGTGATCTTCCCAGGCACAGATGTGAGTCTGACAGGTCAGTAGTTCCCAGGGTCCTCATTCCTACCCTTTTTAAAAATAGGTACATTTCCCTTTTTACTGTCACCTGTGACTTCACCTGGCTGCCTTGACTTTTTGAATAACACTGAGAGTGGTTTGGCAACTACATAAGCCAGTTCCCAAAGGATTTCTCAGTGTTCTCCTCATCCACTGTTAGCATTTTTCCACATTTTTTATTAGGGGGCATTACACCTTTATTGACCTTCCTTTTCTGGTTAGAAAATCAGTGAATTATCTGTAATTCCTGTAATTGCCATTCTTACTCATTCCTTTTGATGCCTTGATCAAAGCCTTGTTGAACCTTATGCTGATCATCCACCTAACTGATAGTTCTTGTCTCAAGGAAGTGCAATAATGCAGCCTGAAAGCACCTAACAATTGTAATGGGGGTGTGCAGGGGAAGGCCCAGTAAAGTGACAATAAAAATATCCCCTCTGTTCACTGTTTCAAAGTTCATTTCAGATGTGTTTGCTTCTGGTTATTTAACACTGGAACAGTAGAGAGAACTAGCAATGCACAAAGATTTGCCAAGGTAATTAGAATCCAGCAGTGAGTGATTGTGCTTGAAGGAAGGTATATCAGGAAATATAAACAAAATATAATATTGTAGAAACTAAGAGAGCTACATGAAGAAACAAAAAATACAGGTAACTTTTCTGGTTTTTTCTGTTAAAGCTGATGCTAATACTAGTGCTATCATTTAGTCATAGAAGTTGCCACCTATAGAATAATTCTATAAAATAATAGGTTTAATATTCACCAAAAATAACCTTTCTAACTAAAGGTTTAATGACTTTTCTTGCCTTTTTTCGTCTTACAATTTTATTTAACACATTCATTTTATTGTACATTAAAGACTTTCTAATACTTTTTGTTTAACAGCAAGTCTTTCTTTTCTGCTTTGAGCTATAAGCTTCATTCCAGACTTCTGCTACAATTTACGTATTTCTAAAATTTTTCTTTGTTCCCTTAACTTTCTTTAGAATTTGTTTATTCTTGTTCAGCTTTAGAATTTGAAAAGATCTGTCACAGAAATCATAGTGAAATAAAAACTGCTGATGGAAATACTATTTTCATGCAGTCCTTTGCTCTGTGTCTGCAAGGCATCGCAAAAGAGGAACCCAGAACCTGTTGATGTGCTGAAGAGTTCACATTTTTCAGAACTTTTATTTCAGATTTTCCATAGAAATGGATAAATATAATGAAAAAAAACTTATTTTGACTATTTCTTTAAATTTTATCAATTTTTCCATTTATTGTCAAGTAAAACCGATTTATAATTCTTGACATAGATCAAGTGAACAGGTGTTGACACATTTTCCTCATAAACATCTCAGAAAAAAGGAATCTTGTAAATGATTTAAAAATACCCAGGTTATCAGATCACTCACTACAGCATATTGAGGGGGTTTTGGTGATTTTTGTTTTTTCTTCTCTTAGCTACTTAATCTAAAATAATTCGAGAAATTCTCACTCAATAGGGACTGTTGGGAAATAGCTTTCAAAAGCATGAATATACTTTGATTTATGTCGATTTTCCTGTAATAGCTTCATCCTCTTCCTGCTGTTAATTGTTGCTGTATTTCATGTTGTAGCAGTTAGAGTTAAACCAGCATGGAATAAACAGTCCTGTTTCACTTTGGTGGTATAGTGTGGTCAACACCTGCATACATACAAGAACTGAGAGACTGCTTTCCAAGGCTGAAAATGGAGTAGTGAATTGTTGGTTACCATTGAGCATAACTTAAATGACAAAAATCCTTTCAATAAGTTATGCACCCACACCACAAGAACTTTGACAGGTTTGAAAGGAGCGAAGTACTGTGATTCCACCCTTATGTTTTTTTTTTAAGATTTTGAGACTTACATTGGTTTTCTACATCTGTGTCCATGAAGGTTTTGGGGGCTTTGCAGTTCAGTAATATACAGTTTTACTTTTTGTGTCACAAGTTTAATGTCCAAGTCATGAGCTTTGGGCATTTAACAAGCTTCCTACAACTACATATGTGGTGCTGCTTTATTTTTAGTTGGGATGTTTATACCTAAATCCCATTTTAAATTTCATTTGATGTTTAAATCAATTCTGCAAAAGTCATGTCTTTTATCTGCTATTTAAATATCTACTTCTGCTTTATCATTATGTTTTTCTATGCTTGATTGAATTCCTCCATAATAAAAATTTCATGGTGAATTATACAAGGAAGTAAAACAAGTAGGTTATTTCTGTCTGGAGGTTATAGCTGTGATCATTGCTCATGTGGCTTCTTGGAACTCTATGTATAATTCTTGTTGGGTACAGCTATATTACTTTGGTAGGTATAGCTCTGTTTGGGCTGAGATTTGGTGTGTCAAGAATCTGGTCAATATCTGTGATTGCCTTTAGCATATTACAAGGCTGACATGGACACAGAGCAAAGGCTGGAAATCAAGAGAACATCCTTTGATGAAAAAGAATTATCTAGAAAGTATGTTTCTTGAAACATTATCAAAACCTCAAGTATCAACTGGGTTGTTTTATTTGTTTGTTTCAAACTATTTGCTTGTGCTTTTCCAAACCTCCTTGGTGTGTAAATCTCATGTGAAAAAGTACAGGCTTTTAATATTATTTGGTCAAAATTTTAGGATATCTGTCATGTTTCCCTAAAGCAGAAGTCCAAATGTGTTTACTAAACATTTTCAATCAGATTTGTGATTTTAAGTGTAATTAGTAGCAATTAAATTGGGACTTTCATGTTTGAAAGGACAATTAGACAGGAAGGACACTAAAATGTCATGTGAAACTTTGTTTTGGGAAAGCAGGAATATGGAAAATATCTATATTTTCTATAAAGAAGAAAAAAAAGCATCTAATTAAAACTCATGTTAACTCTTCAGCTCAGAATTGCCCAGGAATAACTCAGACAATAAATTAAATTAATTTCTCCATATTTTAAAAACACTTGTGTTGGGGTTCCTGCTATCCTGACACCTTGGGAATTTTTTGAGAATATTATTGGAAATACTGAATATTGATAAATATTGGTATAATGAATTATTGGAAATATTATTGAAAAAAATCACAGGAATATTCTGATGAAAGATAGTTTTCTTTAATTTGTTTTAACAGTTCCAAACTGTTGAAAAACTTCCAACAGTTTTAATGGAGCCTTCCATTTTTTAAGTACTCAAGAACTCAGCAATTGCTTTCATTTTTAGGTGTTTTTCTTTCATATCTTTTCTAATGAAAATTTTTTCATGTTTGTTTAGGGCTAGTAATAACCTTAGTGATAGAAAGTCTGTCTCTGAGACTCCAAGCCCTACAAATGTGCAGTTTTTTAGATCTTCCATCTCTCTTCATTTACAAGGAATGTTGCTAAAACATGCTGATGCTCTGGTTCTGGACAATGGATAGACTTTACAGAATGTTTTTCTCATCCCCTCACATCTTTGCTCTACTTCCTACCCTTCTTGACTGACACTGTGTCTTTCATACCCTTCTTCTAAACATTTTGCACTGAATTCCTCCAAGATATTCTTCACACTTGTTATCTGTCATTTGCCTTAACTGCAGTTGCCCCTGTAGTTATTGCACATCTACTCATCTGTCCTTTGACTCCCTTGGTCTGCTGCACTGACCAGAGTACCAAGTACTTTCTATTTCTTTCAGTTCTCATTTTGTTCCTATGGAGTGGTCAAATAACTCATACATTTTTCATTCTTCTGTTGGGGTCACTGACCAGATGCAGACAATCAGCTTGTTCAGCTGCACCCACAGCATGAATCTCTAAAGCAGCAGACAAAATGTGGTGCTCTGCAGCAGTGAGGAAACATATTCTCTGTATTTCTTAAAATCTGATAATGGTGAGTTTCTCAGAAATCTGAAGTTTAATACTGATTTCTTTTCTTCTGTGAAGGTGCCTCGGTAATACAATTCTGAGTCGCTAGTGTACCAGGGCATGTTTGAGAAGTGTCCTGTAAAGAAAGGTTCTGCCATCATTATTTTGGCTGCCCATAATGGGGGTAGGCTCAAATAAAAGAACATATGGCATCACATCCTCTTACAAACTGCCAGCACATAGAGTGGCAGATCTCCTCCTACCTGCTTCTTACATTACTTTTTACATCTGTAGGACATCGTGTAGAAGTCCAGAGACCTGAAGTGTTACACTTGCCTAAGCACATAAATCAAACCATAAAAGAGCCACTACTTGCACTGTAACAATGTAGACATGTCAGTACTATTCCTGAGTGTCAAAGTTGGTGGTATTGTCATAATTATCTGTGTTCTGACCATAATTTGGGAATATATTTAATTATACAGTGTACCATCTTACCTAAAGTAAAACAATGTTTTATTAAACTAACTGGAACTAAATTGCTCCATTTGAAGTGTTTCTAATTTAAAAGGTTCATTTTGGAAAGCCTCTTCAAAACTGAGCTAATTAGCTGGGCTTGCCTATTTGAATACAGTATAAAATGCATGAAAATTTTCCAAAATATGTTAAAAATAATTGAACCAGCTGTGGAAAATAAAAAAAAGAGCTTTGCTGTAATTGCTCATGCAAAATATTTTAGGTAAAATGATTTGATAAATTATTTTAATCTATCAGTCTTTCATATACTTACAGTTATGTGTTCATCTAATTCTAAAACCAAAAGTTGATATTTATTACTGAACTGTGATTCCTACTCAAAAAAACCCCGAACCAAACAAACATAAAAAATCAAAAACCGAACCTTTTTTTCTCAAATGTTTCATTGTATTTATAACTGGATTACAATTTCAGAAAGCTTTCTGAAAATATCCCCTAAATTAATTAGTTTGATTTTACTTTTATGAATCTTAGTTGTAAACCTGTTTCAGATAAGTAACTATTGTAACATTTTAATCTGATTTACCTTTCATCCTGAAGTTGTAATTCTTTGGGGCTTATAGAGGAGAGAGAAGTAGCCCAAGTGAACCAGAAGGGTTCAGTTCAGGTGGGGCTGGACTGAAATGGGTCCCTCCAGGGACATTTGGTAGGGCCAGTAAGGGCTGGTAGAGCCCTCATGGCCCTGACAGTATCCTTCTGTAATATTGTAGTTATTAGCATATTGACATTATTAAAGCTCTATGTAACTTTAAGAATGTTTTTACATTGTTGGGTTTTGTTATCTACAGTATAATTTTTGAATTGGCATCACAAATCGTTGTAAGCTGAAGTTTGCATCAAGAGAATAACAGGTCTGGTCACGGAGAAAAAAAATTATCCAGTGTTTTTATGCTTTAGATATGTTTGTATTCCTATGAGTGATATTCATTGCATTTTATAGTCATCCTACAGATCAATAATTCCTCTTATTTCAGCTAAGTCTTCTCTGAGTGTCTAGCTCCTTTGAGTAGACTATTTTTGAATTCCTTGATCTTCTGTCTTTAGGCACTTTCTGCATAAAATAAAGTGCAGGTAAACAATGTGGATGAAATCCTGGACTTCCTAAATTGATAGGAGTTTTGCCACTGCTTTTTTTTTTTGGTCCAGTATTTAAGATTGCTGCTCTATATTTGTCATCAGAAAATGAGGAATATAGATTTGACTTTACTTCTTCAACGCTCTTTTTATCTTTTATATAAGACAAGAAAAAAATAGGAAAGAAGGCTTGGCTCACCTAATTTTTCATTATCCTGTATTTCAGAATTTGATATCCAAGGTTCTTTTTTTAAAACTAGAACCTGGGAGGCAGATTTTAGCCTGAGGTTTGTGTTAAGTATTTTTCTATGGTGAGAGGAAAGAAAACTTCAGATGAGACTGTGATCAGTCTTTGTGAGCAGAAGTTTCTGAACTTTTGCTGAACTGGCAAAAAGAGGCATGGCCGTATCCTCCCTTGCTAAGGATAAGATTATTTTAACTGGGAAGACTTTAAGCCAAAAAATGACTAAAAAAAAGGTGAAAAGGGCTCCTCAAAAGCCTTTGGCCTTGCAGATGCCTATCAGGACAACTGCTTTTCCCAGAGCAGCAGTTGCCTAGACTAATGATTTTCAAAAGACCATAAGGAAAGTGAAAATCAAGTGGTGAGAAAAAGGTCCTTAACAGCTGCTTTTGTTGCTAGAAGCTCCCTTGATTGCATCACATGTTCACCTCAAACTAGTAAAATTGAACACAATGTCTCACTGATAATTATATCTTTTTATCTAGAAAAATGGACAAGCCAAACAGTCTCTTTCATCTGCCAGAATCTGTGAAGCAGAGGAAATTGGCAGGATGTTAGAGAGGTCATAGCATAGTCCAGGGAGAGATTAAATACACCTGAACTCCTTGAAATTACCTCAGAATCATTTCAGGCATCCCAGGAAACCAATCATCATTTAAAGTTAATAATCATAGTGAAAACAACTGGGAAGAATGTTTCTTGTACAAGAAAACTCTGGATATAAAGGAAAGGACTGTAAAGCACAGAAAATTTTAGAGAAATAATGCATAATTCAGGTAAAAATAAATCTTTATCTATGAGTCTTTACATAATTTCCTTCTTATCTAAAAAACTTTCAAGAACAGCAGGAACCAATATATTGAGAGACACACAAACGAGGTCTCTAACCTTACATGCTTAATCCAGGGATGACCACTAATGGATGCCCAGGGAAGAATCCAAGAATATAACAAGTATATAATAAATTTCCCAAATATCTTCCTAGCCTCTAGTCCTTCCTACCTAAGGCACATCCCCAGCTGTTTCTGTCAGATGTCTTCATGCCCTACCTAAGGCACATCCCCAGCTGTTTCTGTCAGATGTCTTCATGCTGTTGGGTAAACACACGTAAGCATACTGAGTGCCAGCAAACCGCCAGAAGCGTTACAGTGCCCGTGGTGTCTCTGCAGGATTCAGGGAAAGAGCTGTGTGGTATCAGGTGATTTCAGGAAGAAAAGTGCCTCTCTGCAGCAGCAGTCACAATCCTACTTTTTTCCTTCTCTCATGCACTCACCCCGCTCCAGTGAGAGCATGATTGGTGAGCTTGCACTTTTTTTAGGCTGTTTCTCTTGGCTCTCTGTTGAAGCTCTTCCCCTTTCCTGCGCATCTGCGCTTCCCCTGAAGGAGTGCATCTGGCTCCTCATTCTTCAAGAAGCAAAATTAAATTCTTTTTGTGATCGTTTATGCTTTGAACACAGGATAATCTTACACCTATATATGGAAACATTTTCCAAAAGCTCAAACCTAGTTGGATGCCTACTGACTCCGAAATTGTTAAGACTGTGTTTAACATAAAGTGTTTTCCTCCTTGCTGTGTCAGTTTGATCCCTAAGAGTACCTGTAAAGTACTAATGGCAGTGGATTAGGGCTCTCTGTTACAAGATCTTGCCTTCCAGTGCTCTTATTATTTGATTTAAGAGTAACAATTCTCTTTATCTTCATCTCTTATCTTTATGTCTGTGTTTGTAAGGTTTTAGTAAGTGCAATGCAAATATTATAGATTGTGCAGATTAATGGAATATTACAATATAGTGTTGGTTAGGTAGTTAGAAAAGTACAGGTTAACAATATATGGGAAAGGCTAGTGGAACAGGTTGGCATTAAGGTTTTTTGAATTTGGAACTTTGTAATATTAACAGGAAATTAAAACCCAGATTAAATAAATCAAGTTCAAATCTGATTTATGAAGCAGGGATTGTATGCACAAAGATTTCAAGTTTAAAATAGAACTCTTGGTATACTTTAATTTAAAAATTTGACTTGTTAAATATTTAATGAAATTATTAAAAAGGGCTGTTATGCTTGACACAACTTCCCTTTCAGCATGCATGTTGATACTAAGCTCTAACTTAATTTTACCTTGATTTTTTGTTCTCTCATTTATTGTCTCATACATGTTTCCCAGGATAGTCCACTGGTCTTACAGTCTGACAGAAATGTAACAGTGAATGCAAGAAATCACATGGGACAGTTAACTGGACAACTGACAGTAGGTGAGTGGTATTTATTGACTGTTATGTTTATCAATTTAGCTTTATTAATAGGTTGTATTTATTATTACCACATATAAAATATTACTGAAAAATCAGGAAAAAAATTCTCATCACCATGCTCAAAAACCATTGCATACAATGAATCTAAGAGCATGATTCAGCCTTAGCTCAAGGAGAAAAAACTAGAAATGCCTCAAAATAGCTAAAATGAAAGCAGCTTTATGAAAAATTATTTTTGAGACCATTGTAACAGAACAAACTGAAGAAGCCTCAGCAAAATATGTTTCAACAACACTTTCAGTGGGAAAATAATCCTAATTTTCTTCACTTTCTGTCAGTCTTCCATTACTTCAGTGGCAATTGCTTTGGCCCTGCCACTTGTGTAGGGAATTTGTATCAGCACATATTCAAAGTGGTTGGACTGACCGAACGTTAAAAATCAGAAAAAAAACCTAAAAACCAAAATGCTTTCCTAGTCACTACAAAGATTAAATGAAAAGCTAACATACTTCCAGTCATTCATCAAAACTGATTTTTACAAAGTATAAAATATAGCATTTCCAAATGAAATGGATATAAATGAATCCTCTACTTACCTGTTTCAGTTGCCATGTATTTCCCCTCATTTTATGAAATTTATTGTGTTTTACTTTGTTTTTAGTATGAATAATACCTCTTGTGTTAATAAATAGGAAGTAATATTTTTTATACTTTTTGAACTAGAGGAGTACTGATATTAATTTATTTTTAAGAATTTTGGCCAAAAGAATCACTGAAAAATTATTTACTAGTTCTGGTACAAAACAATATATATTGACTGGGAATGGGATAAAAAATATAACAACATACATTCATAAGACTTTAGTATATCAAATTCAAGGTGACACCCCTTAGACTTTATTTGTTTTCATTTTTTTCATTTTACTTCTGGACTAAGATGTGTTTAATTCATTGATTTTTCCTCATGTCCTGAGGTTATGCCCACAATTTTAAGTTAAACTCTAGTTGTATTCTATACTAAGTTTTCATACTGACTGGAGACAGTGGCTTCCAGTTATAAAAATCTTTTCCAAGTGCAGTCAGTGACACACCATCTGCACAGATTTCCCTGAGCAACCACATCGAATGAGTGTGCAAAGGTAACCAGACTTGCAAGCAGGTACAGATGAGGAAAATTAAGCTAACACCTGTTCTGGCCATATTGTACTTGCCCAGCGCAATTACAAAATGCAGTTCTCTATCATCTGGTAACTCCATTGTTAAAACCTCTGTTTCAGCTGGTAACTGCAAAAAGGTGAGTTGTCCATGGCAGACATTCACATTGGCTGAAATAGATGTAATATTTTTATCACTGACGCTATTCTGGCTGCGTGAATCCAGCACTGAAAATGTGTGTGAGTGTATTGAGGCTGACCTACTTCAAGGCATCACACTAGAGGTTAATATTCCAAAAACATGAAGGCCTGAAAAAAACATATGTTTTTATATTACCATCATTAAGGTGAACACCTTACACTTATTGGTGTGCAGCTGGTGCTGTCTCTGGACACTACAAGCTTGTTAAATTGCAATATTGTATTTACATAATTTCTTAATCTATCTTCCTCTTTGTTTCATATATGACCTTTGTTATTTATTATATGAGTATAAAAATATTTTTTCTTTTTAATTTTTTTGGTGAATACCCTGTACAGTATTGGATGCATGTTAAAATACTCCTTATCTTTTATGAAATATTTAGTAAAGGCGGTCACAACTGCTGGTGGAATCAGTAAACCCTGAATGTTGTACTATTAAGAAGTCAATGAAATGAACAGGAACCTAAAAGTAAAAATTATTATTAAGGCACTCCCTTCTAAATTTTTTTGTTGTGAAAAACAGAGCAGAGACAAGCTTTTATTTTTGCCTAGATAAAAGCATGGCCACATTTGCTGAAAGAATGGTAGGGGTCTTTTCTATACAGAGTTTGCTGACAAAAGAAAATATTTTTTTTCTATTAGTTGTGAATGTGCCCCAGTAGGTCCCTGTCTTTAAAAATGCTCTCTGTCCATTCGCTAGTGATGTGTGCTGAAACAGCTCTTTGTGTGGCTGTCCAGTGAAAGGAATAAAAATAAACTGTGAGGAAAAATGTTTTAAACAACAACAAAATAGCAAATTATCATGTCTTGGGGGAAAAAAAATCTTGTCAAAATTTTGAAGTGTCATTATCTGTTCAGTCTTTAAAGAGTCGAATAATAAGCATTAAAAATAAAATAGACTACAAATTAATATGCATGGCAGGAGCATTCTACAAAGAAAGAAGGATGCCAGTGCATTCAAAAGGATGATAATGCACTTTTTATACATGTGATATCATTGGCATTTTATCTTCATTTCACAGGACTGATACCACAAACCAGCAAATAGGCTGGTCTCATCCTGTGTTTGGCAACCAAATTGCCACTAATGCCAAATTTTAGGACAACTAAAAGTACTTTCTGTGGTGTTTGAAACCATGCCATGTAAGACTAAGACAGCCTTAAGAGTATATAATTAGAACTGTAATGGGAAGATGGATTAGTGTAAAAAATGTGTTGTTATTATTATTGGGCTGGGGGGAAGATGGTTATATCTTCACTCAGGGAGATGGAAAAAAATCCAGTGAAACTTTTAATGGGTTTTCAATTCCATAAGTGACAAAATACGTCATTAAAGTGCATCACTAAGACATGTTGGGAAACATCTTAACCTAGGAGGAGTGAAGAAAAACGATATTAAATAATTTTTTAAAAAAGTAACTAAATGTATTGGATGATTGAGTGGTTGCATTTTTAAATGGTATAAATTCAAGTTATGCTTCAGGTCAGACCAAGGGTACACCCATTATTGCAGTGCAGTATTTTCATACTGGCACCAAAATCTGTACAGAGAGAAAGTCACAGCTGTAGCAATGCTTTCTGTTGGGAACTGTACCAACTGAGCAAGAGATGTTGGTTTGTACTCCAGTCTATTCATGACATATGGTCTGGAGCCTGCCAAGTTTGTGTCTGCATCTCCAAGAGGACTCCACAGCCTTCAGTTTTAAACATGCCATTTAAGACCAATGGTGCAGATGTAGCGCAGACGTGAATTGTATGTACAAAACAAAGATCAAAAGATGACAATCCATGGAATTTTGCTGGATAAGTTGTCAGACCTCTCCCCTTGCAACCCATACTTGCTAACACTGCTGCATTGTGTATTCTACAGAATTACCTTTACACAACCTTTTTTTCTGTTTAATCAATATTTGCACAGTTTATTCAGAAAATTATTCTTTTTTTCTACCAATCTTAGAAATGCACATTAGTTGCTCCCTTTGAGCCACAAGTCTTTTGTCTCCATTCTGTCTGCACATATCTTAGATACCTCTGCCTGCCTTTGAGTGGGGCACATTAGGCTCACAAGCACTAAAGTTGTGATATGACATTTGAAACTAAAACACACATTTGTATTTAATGTAAATTCATCCTCAGGTTGGATTATTATTTCAGATTTTTTTTTCTTACTTTTTTCCTTACTCCAATAATTGCTTCTGACAGGTATTTCTGCTACTGTTTGACCCTTTTCTATTTATAAAGAACGCTAGGGATATCTGAAATGCACAAAAAAAAAGCATGTAATTTCTGCTAAGCTCTGAGCTCTAAGACAGAATCATAACTCTCTCAGACATCCCGACCCATACAAGTCACAGCTTTAGAGAGCTCCTGAACCTGTCTCTCGTCAGAGATCTCCAGAGCCATGCAAATTCAGAAAAAGATATTTGAATACCAAAGTTATATCACATTCTTGCAGCTACTTTTGAAAATAGCAGGCAGATGTATGATTTTCAATTACAGCACTGCTAAAGACTGATAACACTGCTAAAAGATATACTCAAATAACTTGTCAAGCTTGGAGATCCTTTCCATACGTTTACCACAGAACTTGTCTTGTGTATTCCGAGATCTTTTTCTTTAAAATGTGCTTGCTTACTTGCAGTGCTCCATCAAGAGTACTTGGGGTATTGTCCAGAAACTGCTGGGCATTAGAAACTGCAGGTATGTAACTTTGTGGGAGTGGTAGTCTCCTTCATCATCCATACCTCTATCTTATATAACAGTTTCCCATGCTCTTATCAAGTGACACCTTAACAGGTAACACATCCCTTGACCCCTTCGCTTCTGAGGTGCTCAGAGTAACTCATCACCTCAAGGCCACTCCTGATGCTCTCTTTGCAACATTTAGGTATCAGTGAAGATCTAGAGAAAGATACTTTCAAGTATTCTTGCTTTTAGAATCATATGTGGGAGTAACAAAATGTTATAATATGATCTTACTCTGTGGGGTACTAACAATAATAATAAGGTACATGTACAAAAATATGTATATACCTGTTGCTCTAAATCTCTGGTATTGTCATCAAACATTTGCTTAAGGTTTTTATGAACTTGAGCTAAGTATCCATTAATAACATGCTTTATGAGACATGAAATGTTTCTGGTTCTGAATCTTTTTTGCATACACTCAAATAGTGTACATTTGTACATTTATAGCCTCAAATGTAAGGTCTTTTCTCCTAAGTATTGCAAGAAGAAGGTGGTTTTAGAATGATCATACACATACACCCTTTCCTCACTGCTGGAAAAGAGAAAAAATGGTCTCAGCTCTTCTCTTATCTGCATAGTTGTTCTTGTCTCATCTGTAGTAGGGTGCTGGGAGGGAAGGGATGAGTTGGTTTATGATCCCTCATCAGTTTCTGCCCTTCAACGAGACAAACATGGATTAGAATTTGTCAGGAATATGTGAAAGAAGGGCTTTCTCCTTCTGCTTACATAGAGGTTTGCCTAACTGTCATTCCAAACTACAGTGAGATTTCCAAAATCTGAAGTACATTAAACTTTCTGCTAGTCTAATTTCCATATTAAGGCAATTGCTCTTGTAACCACTGTGGTTAGTAGGATAATTATTATTGCTAAGGAGCCATGGCAAAAAACAAAGCCAGATAAATGAGTTATCCATTTCTCAGCATTCTCTCAATTTCTATTCCTTACCTGAAATACAGACTGAATAATCACAAATTTTGGTCCCTAATACCACTTTAATGTATGCAAATAAGCAGTTTAGACAATTCATTTTACCATACTTAGATGAATTAGTAGTCCAGTTTTTTGTCATATACAAAGAGGAGTATTTAACATTGAAATTAAGACTGAATATGTAGTATTTGGGACATTTTTTCATTTATCAAGTTATTGTAGTGAAAGTTTTCAACTTATAGTTACTTCACTTCCTCTTAATTTTCTAATACAGAAATAAATAAACACAAAGTCCCTAATTTCTGGGCTAAATTACTTGCATTGCTTACAAATTTTCAGATTTTTTTGTACCTTAAATGGGATTTTTTGTTGACAATCATTGGTTGATATTTTCCCTGTTACCTTTAGATTAGGTAGTTGCCATTCAGAGAATATTTGGATAATTTATCTTATACATTCTGAGTGTACTAATTTTGAAGTATAATATTTCTTTAAATTTAATAGACCATTAAGCACTCTTCCCAAATGTTGGAATATAAACTGTTTATCAGGAGGTGAAAATACATCTGATGTGCTAGTTTGCGGTACCAATCCATTGTAAGATCTTTTAAATGGCTGTAAATGGGAGATAGCTTGCTCTTTTTTATACAGGTTAGTTTAACTTGCACTTCACTGCAGAGTTAAAGGATTTCTTTCATCTTCAGGAGTCACTGCAGAAGGAATGATGGAGCAGTGCCTGGAAGGCCATATGGCTTTATGTCTCCTCCTGGCAAAGCACGTGAGAGGAGCCAAGAGGCAGTCAGAAAGTGAGCCATGTTGCTCAGAAGAGTTGAAATGTCCAGCTGGAATCTGAGTCTCATCCCTCCTCATCATTTACAGTGCAGCGTGACGTTTCCTCCATTTCTGTCTGTCTAGCCCATGGAAAAGTCTTTTCACAAACCATCTGTGCTGTACCAGGTTTTGTGATAGGAATTCACCTAATATATACTCTTAATGACTTTGGCTAAACTAGCATGATAATCCAGTCCCTTTAATTAATTATCCTGAAGTGAGATATTAGGAAAATGTGAAGGTCTCTGAAAACTGGTCCAGACTTTTGCCAGCACCTTGTTAGATCTGCCAAACTAACATCATAATTTTTTTGAAATTCATCCATATTTTTCTTACAATTCTCTTTTTAAGTAATTTACAAATAATAGAAAGCATTGTTTGTTTGGTTTGATTCAACATCAAGAGGAAGACAAGTCCTTTCTAATTTTTGTTTCTATTTCACTTGTAAATTAGTTACATCATTTTCTGTGGTAATCTTCATATATGCATTTGAAATTCAGCTATGGCAAATATGCCCTTATGGCAAGCCCTTGCATTAACTAGATTGAAAAATAATACCTTTTTGCTCATCCATTACACAAGAAACTCATAAAACTATTAAATATACTACATCAATCACTCTCTATCCAGTTTGTGCTTGGTTAACAAGATCTCTTTGAAAGAAAGAGATGCTTTACACAGTACTTCTGATTGCATTTGTTAAATTAGGAATATTTTCAGGTTTTTTAGCAATATCTTTCATATCTTTCATATCATTATGATCTTATTGTAAGTTATGTGCAGATATATCACTACATTGTGGTTTAATATTTTAAATACTATATGGTGCTAAATATATCTTAAGTTTCCCTCATTGCCACATGAATTGCTACATGAAAACTATGCTTTAAAAATAGGGTAATATCTCTACCTTTGTTATTAGGACCAAGTAGTAATTCTTTCTTGTAGTTATTGCAATTATTTAGCCTGATACCTCCTTCCTGAAATACAAGAGCATATCACATCGGTTGATGTGTCAAGAATTAAAAATTCTCTATGAATAAACACAACTGCAAGCAGCAACAGGACAGTAATTGAATTCTGTGCAATTTCAGCATGGTTATTTCAGAGAAGAGAGAGAGTGCTTATGCATTATTGATAATGAACACCTTATCCAAAATGTCTAGGCAATGGATATGATTCTTTGCTTTAAGTTTTATCATCCTGAGTAGTATGTTATACAGAATCTTCTTTGAATCTTAAATAACTTGAGTAGTTCCAGAGCTGAGGTCTTAAGACCTCTTCCCCATCCCCCTATTTCTGCATTCAGTATATTTTCTTTCTTTCTACCTTCTTCAGACTCTAAATGTTTTTGTCATTTGAGTCTTGATCCACCTTTTCTTCTCCTTTTCTTTCCCTCGGTCTGAGCTCAGGAAGACTATTTCTACCTGGGATACAAGGTACAGCTCCTGTTAGTTCATATCTGAAGTTGTATTGATCTAAAGCATCTTTTCTGTCTGTAATGACAGACAAAAAGAAAAACATTGTACTTTTATAAATAGTCTGATATTTTTCTTTTTGTACCATAGACAAAATACATGAAGCTTATTTTCCTTCCTTGCTTGTCCACAATCTAAATTTGGAGGGAATTTTAAGGTCTGGTACCTTATTTTTGATGTGGTGCTGGCAGGAACACCTGGCATGATAAAGACTGGTGAGCTGCTGGCTTCCTGCAGGGGAGCCTTCAAAAAGCCACCACGAGCCTCTTTTTCTCATGAAAGCACAATGGTCTGTACCCACTGTCACTTTAGAGGTAATATGAAAATGATGAAAGGGAGCACTAAATCAATGTTTTCCAGGCAGGGATTGTGGAGGGGAGCAGGAGTACAGCAATGACTGTGCAGAGAGGTGTCCAATCCACTTGATATGAGCCTCAGCTCGCTGCCTTAGTGTTTCATCTCAGTGCTAACTTTGACCCCAGAGCACCTGTAGTGAGCCTGGACAAATGCTGAAGTAGATTTTAGTTATCAATAGCTGTTTGGCAGTGGTACTTCAGTCCTCTGCTTACTGTCATTCTTTTTTAGGCTTTTCATTTTACCTTATTGTATTTTAAGCACAAGTCTGGACCTTTCCACTGTTTCTAGAAAATTGGCACTGAAAAACAGGAGCAAAAGGTGCTCTGTTGTAATTCTCAAATGTTTTATCCTCTTCCCATCCCACACAACCCAACCCCATAACAAATCAGAGGACCTGGAACTATGAGCAGTTGATTGATTTAACTGTAGAAGCAGAGTCTGAGTGAGAAGAGGTAATTAGTGTTTTCATGGTGGTGCAGAAGTGTTAGTGTTTAAACATTAATCCATTGCCATCTGTCCTGCTGCTGTTACCCACATGCTGTTGGCCAGTACAGAGAGCCTAACTACTGCCCAAATGTTCAGAGCAGGGAAGGAGAAGTGGTTTCCTTTTGTAGGAGAGACATCCCAAGAGTCAAAGAAATGGGGTTATTTGGAGGAAATAAGTAGGTTTTAGAGGTAAATAGGAGTGGGTTTGAAGGGTGTAGCATACATCTTCCAAGGATGGTTCTAATTCTTTGTCTTTTGCTTTATCTGAAGCACATACTTCACTTAACTTCAAAAACAGCTGCTGTGCATGCCTTGTGACATTCACAAGGCTGCTGCTGGGTGCTAAGCATTATTAAATTACCTACAACATCTGGACCTTTAACAAGGCTCTGACAGGACATTAGGATTTTATTTTTACCCCTTTTTTCCCTGATGTTCAGACAGCTCACTAATATAGCAGGAATATATTATTCTAAGGGGTGAAGTACAAAATAGGGGTAAAAACTGAGAAGACTATTTTAAGCTAATTAAATACAAAGACATAATTTAAAAGAAAGAGAAGAGCAGTGAGATCTTTCTGGTGTTCTTTATTTACGAATTTATTTCAGAGAACACTTGGAGGTAGAAATTCAACAGCCTGCTGAACTTGTTAAAGGTGTTGAAATAACAGCAGAGAGATTTTTCAAACATAGGGGTGAGAAGTAATTTGACTGTAGACTTAGATTCTTTATTTAGCTAAGACATCTTTAAACACTCTGAGTTCTATCAGTTTTATTATTGAAGCATCTATGGGAAATTGGCCTGTTTCTGTTTGTGAAAGAGATTCTTGCAAGTGAACAGTCAGGCCTGGAAACATTTGTGTTTGCCCATGAATGTTATTTGTCCATGTGAGAGTGTGAACCTCTTAGATAGCAAGTTCTGGTTCATACAAATTAGATGACTAATATTAAAAATAAATAATAAAAATATTTCAGTTTTATGGAATTTCCCCTCACATATATTTAGACTATTAGAAGTTTCATCTCGGTGTTCTGTTGAAATTATTATTGTTTTCTAAAAACATCAATATTGAAGTTTAATTTCTATTCGTTTCACTGCTCCAAGTCCTATTAAAAAATATAGTTCCAAAATGAACTCAAATTTAACACCAAAACTTTAAAATACATTGGAAAATAGCAGTTAATAACTACAGCTAGAACACTGCTGGGTTTTTTGTGCTTATTTATAAATGAAATTGTTTATTTGCCTTTTTATACCTCCATTTAGTACAGGATTAAGTTTCAAGTTCCAGATTATGCCAATACTAGACATGTTTAATTCTGCCATTTGTAGATGGGCAGAGCTGTCTTGATGTAATTTTTCTCAAGCATGTACAGCACTGTTAAAGATATTTTTATTATGGATTTTAAAAATGTCTTTAATAGATAAATATATCTCTGAAAATTACTTCTTCTTCCTTAGGCTATTCTTAGAGTGATAAATATTGTAGTTGTAACTGATTATGAACAGATGGCATTGAATTAATGATTAGCTGAATATTTTTAAACTTGACTAGATTTCTTCCTGTGAAGAAAAGCATTCCATAAATCTGAAATTAATTAGTCTCTGGGAATAGTTATCATTCACTGAATTGCTAACATGTGTTAGAGATTAAAATAATACAGAGTGAGCATTTTTTCCAAATCAAAATTAAGGCCTACCTTGCCTTTAAAATAAGTTATTACAACATCAGTGTTCTAAAACTTCATTATTTTGCTTGTGTGTTATTTTGCACAGATATTTTGGTTGCAGAAGTTGTTTTGCTACTCTTTTATCATACATATTACCTGTAGCATCTGGATGTGTTATGACCTCAAAGTTTTCACACACTTAAAGTTTTCTACCCGTGTTGTTTCTGCTGCAGAAGAAGCCAGGTGCTAATTTAGCACTTTGTTTTTCTCTCCTTGAGTGATTCTGGTTGGCTTGCTATACTTCTGATGTGAAAGCTTTCAGCTAGTCCAGACAAAAACTCCACTTCTGCTGCAGGTCCTGTCTCTGAATTTGCACATCCATCTGCATCTAGGCTGTATTTCTTTCCAGATACCGGATTGTGAACTCTTTCAAGGACACTTCAGATTTCCCAAGGGTATCAGTGTAGCCTCCATAAGTGGGGTTTTTCAAAGGTAGACAATCTGGCAGTGGTTCAAATCACAAAGATGCAGAATTTCAGTGTCAGCAGGGTGACTGGCTGAGGTAGATGTCTTCATCGGTGAATTGAATTGCATCTTATGTGTAACAAGTCAACAATGAACTCCACTGAGAACATTAATCAAAAGAGACACTTCCAGAAGCTAAGAGACCAAATATGCTTTTATCCTGCTTCTACAGCTTTCTGGCTCTTGTCCCACTGTCAAGGGCAAGGAGACAAGTAATTTCCTAAATGGGTAATGCAGAAATCCTGAGAGCTGGGTTAAGCCCTCATTGTCTTGTGCCTTCATCATAGTGGATGCTGGTTGCTCAGAAATCTGCAAATGCATTTCACTGATCTGAAAAGTAGCAGAAGGGTTTAAAATTATCATTTTCTGGTAATCAGGCTATATTTTTTTTCACTTGTTTTACCACCCAGTAGTAACCAGTGGTAGCCTTTTTGTGGACGAGTCATGTGTATCTTTCAGTATTTTGTACATTCTTTCATTAAATCTTTCTCAGATAAAGTGTGATTATATGAAATGCTAAGACCTTTTGCATAGATAGCTTCAGGATATTTGAACTCCCTAGCTAAAGCAGATAATTGGAGAAATATTCAGTTTGTAAAAATTAGACTTTTATGGTCTTCCTTATATAGTAAGGAAGACAATATAAGTATTGAATTAATATTATAAAAATGTGAAATAGGGGGTTTTGACATTTCTTTTTTAAGAAAGTTTCTGAGTACTCTGGTAGCTTGTGTCCTTTGTTTAGGTCTTCTCTCTCCAAGTGTGATTAATTCAGTTCTTTATCTCAAAAAGGTTTGATTTGCATTCAGAAACATTGTAATGGTCTAATTCACTACATTGTGAGTAATATTATACAATACTTTTGAGTCACAACAGATTTTATTTAAAGTCAGTGGGAAACTGCCAAAAGCATCTGGAAGAACAATTTGATCTTTCTAATCAAGTCAGGGAAAAAAAAGGGAAGATGCAAAGCTAACCTCTTAATAACAAGGGTACATAAAGTATATATTGACAAGGTGGAGATAGGTCAAATGTTGGATTCCATTATTTTGGAGGTCTTTCCAACCTGAATGATTCTGTGATTCTGTGAATATGGGCAAAAATATTTGCTAGCTTTTAATTTTTATTAATAAAAATAAAAAAGTCCAAAATGCATGCAGGGTAGAAAAAAAATCTCAGAATAACTGTTTAATGCTTACAGAGAAAATTGCCAGTAAGAAAGACAAAACTGAAATGCTTTTCTTCTTAAATCTTCAAAAAGTAAAATTCATAACAGGCTTTTAAAAAGGTCAGAGGACAAATGAGTAAGAGAAAAGATAAAGAACCACTGGGTTACATGAATTCATTTCACTTCATCCAGTTTCATTTTCAGTCCAATTATCTCAGAGTGATACAGCAGGATGCATAAAGGCCCTTGCACTACTAGCAGGTGTTTTAGGCTGCTTGCAGATGAGAGATTAGGCCTCAAAAGATGCAAATAAGTAAAACATCAGATTTATTTTTAAGAAAAGAATAAAGCATGGATGTAGAGATTTATACATCAGTGAATTTTCAGTAGAATTTCTGGTAAATTGATAGAACATTCAATAGAGAAGTCTGGCTATAATTCTGACCTAAGGGAAATATATAATGATACACAGTAACAGGTTTAGCAAGGAATGATTTACATGATCTGCAAGATGTTATATTTCCCAAGGAGAAATTCAACAGTCCTGTTTTGTCTTTGAGTTTCATCTATCTAATGAGGACGTTTCATAACTCCCCTTACTATTTCTGTGTGCTCTTGCTATTTGATTTGGCTGTGGTGTTCATCAAGTACAGCAGGTAGTCAGGTACCTCCCAATTAATTGTTCTGTCTATTTTTAACTCTCATTTCTCTTCAGTGGAATGTGCAGCTACTGAGAAACAACTCAGTATTTTCATAAAACCTAGTGACCACACAGCATAGTTATAGCCTTACAGTCTAGCTCAGCTAACAGAGAGAATGGAAATATTCCCACTAATTTTGTATGGAAAAGTAGTGCCCAGACTGCTTCAGTAAGCCTCAGCTTCCAAAAGGTATTTGGTCAGTTTTGTAAATTATTTATGCTGTAAAAACTAATCCCATCACAAAAAGCTCATATTTACAGGGTTAAGGATAAGACTGAAAACTTGGAAAATTCTCTTAGGATTTAGTGATATTCAGATTACATTCATCATGAGTAAGAAAAACTGATTAGCTTTCTGCTCCCATTCACATTTTGCAGTTCACAAAATATGTTAGATTTATAAATAATACTGTTGCATGAGCTGGACTTTTATGCTTGTCAATGAAAGCTAAGTTGATAAATGCAGCTATAAAAAGAAGTTAACATATTGTGGCTATTTATTGCTGTCACAGAGAAACATTCCTGGACAATAAAGGAAAATGTGTAGGAAAGATAATGTAATAGAACTGGTAATAAAAAATAATATATATTTATTTATAATTTAACCTACTATTTATTTAATACTTTAAGTACTTTATTTAATAATTTAAATTTAGAAATTTACAGAAACCATGTATATTTATTTATTATTAATATATGTTCATTATTTTTTGTACATTTATAAACTATCTCTAGTATTGTGAGAAAAATCAGTCTGATACAAAAATCATTTTGCTTGCTACAAGACTCAATTCAAGAATCTAGATCATGTTTTGAGTAAATTAACTGTAATGGGATTATAAAAGGAGAAAAACATACAGTGTGAAGTCCTACAGATAAATTTTGGTGCCTGACATTTCTTCCTGTGTCTTGCTTAGCTTTCTTATCTAAGGACCCATATAAGCAATTAAGATATTGTAGGTAAAATTACAGACAATGCACATCCTTTTAACCATTACAGAAGCAAAATAAATGTGCTGACTTAAAGCTCAAACAGCCTTCAAGAAGCAGAGAATCACATTTTACTTCATTCCCCTATGAGTATAGCTCATAGCTGATGAAATTATGAGCAGCTGTATCTGGTCAGACCAAAGGTCTGTTCAGCCATGTAATTTCTGAGTCTCATGGAAATTACCATATGTTAGGGATAGTAGGCAGAAAAGCACAGAATTACTCTTGAGTTGTTGTGGCCTCATCTAGAAGTAAGATGGAGAGTGTTTGCTGCTGCTGCTGGTATGCTGCTCCCACATACTGTTTTCATAGCTGGGGTTCCACTATCAAGATGCACCAGGAAGACAGGCTGCAGGAAGGATGTATTCTATCTATTGCAAAGGAGACAAACAATAGTTCAGATGTGTGTTTCAGTGAAACTGATCTACCATGTCAACAGTGGACTTGACAGTACTAGGTTTGCCCTTACAAGTCTTTTACAACCATAATGATTCTATGATTCTACAAAGTTCCTAGAAGTAAAACCAGCTTGGGAGGGCAGAAATTTTCTACTACTTTTCTATCATTTGACAAAGTCCTAAACCTGTAATATCACTAATCTTTCATGGCTGTTACTGGGTCTGTAGGGCATGATGAGGGAAGTGTCCTGCCTGATTCAGATAGTTCTACTGAGTTTCCTCTTGTAATAATGTGTGCCTTATTCCTATGGTAATGGTTTATGTGTACAGATGTTCACTTCCACAAAAGGTAACAAATGTGTGCTTTGTTTCTTCTCATCCAGCATTTGCTTCAGCTTCCCTTGTCTGAGTAGATAATCATTCAGAATAGGAAACCTTGAGGATGTCCTAGACCTCTCCTAGAAACAGTAGCTTTCTGACATTTCTACAACATGGCCACCTACTATTGAGAGAGAGAGATAAGGGATCTTTTGCCTTCTACTTTCACACTTTTTAGATATAATGAAGATGGTTCCTTCCCTTCCTCAGCAAACCAAACACAGATTATGTTCTGATTGTTGTGAATTTTTGCTTGTGTAGAAGTTTTGCTCTCAGCTGAAAGTTCTCTATTTCTTTTCCAAATTCCTGAATGCTTCTGTTCTGTTCAGCTGCTATGAATCCTTCATTTGCACAATTGCTCTTGCATTCACTGAAATGTTTTGAAGATCTCTGCTGTCCAAAATACCATAATATCTATAATTCCTATGAAAAAAAAAATCTAGATCTATATGTCTCAAAAATTGATTTTAGACCCAGATGAGCCAAATCTCAGAAGCATCAACACATTCTCATAAAAGTAACTTTTTTTGTCATCCAGACTCTAAATAAAACTCTGCAATTAATAAATGTTTAAATAACCCATTTTTCATTGAAGAACCAGAAGAAAGGATATTGAACTTTATCATATTTCCTATTTACAAGGATCAGTTTGTGTTAATTCCAATTGAATTCTAATCCCTGTATCCAATTTAAGGTTGTTGATCTTTTATCTTTTTTGTGTCTGAATTTGTTGTGTGCCAGGTGGACATGGAAGGTGATTGAGGAATAAGACAAAACTGCTAGTGTTTGTAATCATATCTAAACCTTGTAAGACTGGAGAGTTCTTATTTCTATTTTTTATCACAGCAAATAATGTTTCTAATTATTATTTCTAATAATAATAATAATGAAGTACTGTAAGTAATCATGGACATTAAAATGAGAAATGTTAGAACATGCATTTTTCATATTATTATTATATTACTTAATTAGTAAGTCAAACTCTCTCCAAATTCAAAATAGTTTTTATTTTGAAATTTAATCTCTATTACTGTTAATCTGGATTACAGAACCATAATTTTCTGTATTTTTACAGCATCTACTGCCCAATATTTTCATTTAAAGTGTCTTCACTAAAACTAAAATGAACAATTTTAGGCTCTGTACCATTTTAAATGTAGCTGGTTTAATGATAGTTTCAATTCCACAACTGCTGTGCACAAAGCATGTCTTATAAACCATCATTACATACCATGTATATATGAATATGTTACAAGTATCATTCATCCATATACTTTAAATGAAAGGAATTTCACAGAAACATAATAATTTAATTGAGAATTATGCATCTGAATTTACAAGTAAATAGTTTACAAGATAAGGAAAGAGTTTTTCATAGACATCTCTTGAACCTGATTAAAGCTGTTATGTAGCCAGCTCCATGTCTAGGATGAAGTAGAATAACAATACAGTAAGAAGTAGCAAAGCTAAACAGCTTTTCTGGTAGCCATGTGTTTGATAGAAATTATCTTTCCAAACAGAACCTAGAAGATAGATTTTCAGACATGATTCTCTGGACTGAAATATGCATTATTCAAGCAGATATGTTTTGCTGAAAATAGTAATGGCTCTACAAGTTTGAGATTAGAATTTCAAAATACTTCCTTTGTTCATGCACAATATTCTAAGACTTGACATTGTTTTTATTAGTAGTACTATTAAAGATTCAGACATTTTATGAGACGTGTATGTTGGTAGAGTGGTTCTGCAACACAGCAATTTGCTTTACAGCCAAGAAGATAATACCCTAATACATTGCAAATGCAACTGCTTGTTGCTATTTCAACTGGGAAATGAAAATGAAACTAAACAGAATTCCATTTTGATAGCACTGAGTACTCTGTAGGCAGTTCAACTTTTCTAAACCAGTTTTATAACATTCACACCTGGTTCTATGTCAAAGAGACAGATGTAACATGTATTATGTTTTTTTGTAATCTCTCAAGTGCCTTGAACACCCTAACTACCATTTCAGCAGTAAGTAATACCAAGTAATACACTATTAAGTCCTGAGTGGAACATGAAGTAAAAGCCCATTTATTTTTGCATTCAAATTTATTTACTTCCTGCAATGGTATTTTGGACTAGCTGAATTCTAGGTGTACTTTTATACAATGTGATTCTGAAGGAGCACAAATAGCATCTGAAATATATGCATTCCTTAGTCAAAGTTCCAGACCATTGCTATTTAAGTCATTTTTAATGAAAACCTATATTATCCCAAATACATCACAAGTCTTTAAAAGCTGTTACTGAAACATGGGCTGTCACTTAGAGTGATATATAATGACTAAGAATGTGGCAGGTCTTTTCTCTTTTTGATTTCTGACACATTTTTTGTTAATTTCTTTTCCTTACAGAGCTAACAACTTTGATGGGTGTAAATTAGTAATGTCACAGTACTTACAATGACACTTTCTTTTAGGTGGCTAAGCTATCATCACTCTTAAGTAAAGATGAAACTGTTTAGTATTAATTTATTTGTAATTATCCTTTGGTTTCCTGAACCATAAGTATGGTTGCAGGACCAGGACATCCCCAAACATCTGCATCTGAAATCTGCCCGTTTTTACAAATATTTTATGTTTTTTTCAAAACAAAGCCAACAATCTCATTAACACATTTAAACTTCATTGGGAAAGGGGAGTGAGAAAAAAATACCATTTTGCACATTTACAGAAAAAACATATCTGAATTTTACAAAATGCATCATCACAAGTATTTTGGTAATTTTTTTTCATTTTATTTTTTCTTTGTGAATCAAAAATAGCCAGTACAAACAGTACTGTATTTTTTACAGTACAAACATAAATTCATCTGAAAGTAAGAGGAATTGTTTTGATCCCATAGCTGATTCTATAAATTATGAGCTGCTAAGGCAATTCCTTGAGCAAAATTCATTATCACAGTTTTTATATTCCTTATTACATATTTTGATACTATGCATTTGCATATTAAACTAAATACTTACATACTATGGAGCAGGAGTTTTTTACAAACTTTTAAACCAGATTATTAAACTGAAATAAAATACAGAAATTTATTTATCCATAATGCCCTGCACATAATTGTTCTGCATAAACATTTATTCCAGGAATTACAAGTTTTATTAGGGATCATAGAGAAAACTTCAGATTATTATTCCCTGAAATAATGTATCTTGCCTTATGTCTTATTCTGCCATATGCAGTTGGTTGCTTTTCAACACCATTTTCAAAAATTACGTTAGCTTTCACTTAAAATAAAATTTTCAGAAATAATTTAGTACACAAAACTCTGGAGAATAAGAATAAGACCTGTAAATGGAAAAGCATGGTAAATTTAAAAGTCTTAGTACCTGCAAACTTTCTTCATTTCAGTTAGATCAATCCATACATCTGTCTAATTCCAGAATTATTTTAGGCTTTTTGAGCTTTGAGACATTTAGGAATATTGTTTCATAAAATATGACATAAATTTTGATATCCTAGTCTGTGGTTTTATTGGGGTTTTTCGTTGTTTTTTGGTTTTTTGTTTGTTTGTTTGTTTTTGTGGTTTTTTTTTTGTTGTTGTTGTTGTTTTATTAATTCTACTCTCTAAGTTTGCAGTAGAAGTGAATGAAAAATACTGTTTTCTGCTGTGTTGATTGGTGTGTCTTGATGGAACAGGGTCATGTGTTATCTTTATTTGTTCATTGGCAAGAAATTGCAATTTTAACTGAACAAACCCCAGCAAGCTCTGTCTGAATTGGCGTTTCAAGATCTCAGTGTTTAAGTACATTCTAAATATTAGTGTTGATTTCCACATAATGCTGAAATAGAAGATTTCATAGTTATTTCTGTTAACTATTTTAACAGTATTTTATAATGCAAGTTATCTATCAGGCTTACAGAAAGACAAAAATTTTCATAAAGCATCACGTAGTCTATATGTTTTGGATATTTAATTTATGCCAATGATTAATTCTTACAAAATATCTTAGATGCAATGATCACTTCCTTGATTTCAGGGGCTGATGCTGTGGAAGCTCAGTGTAAGAGGTTTGAAGTGAGAGCAAGTGACAGTGGAAGAGTGTTGTTTTCTGCAGATGAAGATGAGATTGTCATTGGAGCTGACAGACTGAAAGTAACAGGTATGGTAATATTAAAGGTTCTAAATGCATGTAAACATATATTTTTTTAATAGCTTTAGTAGTAATTACACTATCAGTCTTCTACAGAATTTGAGTTCGCTGGATAAGAAAATGTCTTCTCATTATCAGAGATTGTTTGACCAACCAAAAGATACTGTATAATCTAAATATCATTTCCTCTAAAGGTAGATTTAAATTTAAACTCTGCAGGATCTACTGTGGTACAAATCACGCTTATCACTGTGTTTTGGCTTTAAATGTTACCATTAGGTATTGTTTTGTAGTGTGTGTTTAGGTAATGATCCTTCAAAATTATAAAAAATATTATATATATGGTAGCCTTTGTTTTTTCTGTATACAAAGTATCAAGTCTAACTTCCACATGAATTAAGGATTCATGAGACTCAGCTGAAAAACCCTGCCTTGACTTGCCTTGGGTATATTAGTTCGTAATGAAATAAAGGTTACTGTTACAGTTTTACCACAGCCAGCATCTAAACCTTGCACTCACTCCTGCACCAGTGCAGGTGGGGGAGAGAATGGGAAGGGTGAAAATTAAAAATAAACCTACTGGGTGGAGATAAAGACAGTTCATTAGGGAAAGCAAAAGTCACACAAACAATAGACAAAACAATGAATTAATTCAGTGCTTTCCATGGACAGTGAGGTTTTCAGCAATCTGCACGAAAGCAAAACCCCATCATGCATAACATGGAAAAAGAGAATCATGTTGAATCTTTCTAAGGCTCAAACTTGGTCATAATACTAAATGCTGAGAAAATTAATCTTAAATTTACAATTGGCACAAGAGATTTCAATCTACCATAAGTTAAAAAATAAAACAACTTATAAATGGCGCTAAGAAATAGATTCCTTACCACAGAGAAATGCAATCATAAATTTTTGATGTCACAATCATTATTTTTTAATGAAAAATTTGGCAGCATAAGAATTAATTTTATCCAAAGATTGTGTGATACCTTTAAATTCTTCAGCAAAGACATGAAAGGCGATGAGTCCCTGTGAGCAACATCAATCAGACTGTATTACACCACATGGCATGATATGACTGATGAAACCTGGCAGGAAATCATAATGTCAAACATCAACCAGAATTTTTTTCTTTAGTTTATTTTTCTCAAGCTTGTGTTTTTTATTATCATGATGCCTTGGGGTGAATATAGGAAAGGAATTATGGAAGAAGAAATAAAACAAAAGTTGAACATAAAAAAAGGGAAAATAAGATGTGCTTATTCAGAGATAAATCTCTCACATGTATTTATTTAAGGGCAGTACTACAATGAAATTATTTTTTCTTAGTATTTTCTTCAATAGTATGTCTTTGAAAACACTTCACTGTGAATGTGTCCAGTAAATTATTTATTTTGGTAATTAATTTTCAAAGTATGCTTATGGGCATTTTTAAACTACCATGGCAATGTGGGATTTTCTTTGTATATTATTTTTCCTCCATTCAGAAGAATGTTTTTTATTACTCAGCTTTTAAAAGCAGTCTATCATAAGTCAGTCTAAGAAATTCTTGATTATTAAAAGCTGAAAGATTAAGTTGACAACTTCTCACTGATTATTTTCTGTAACATTTTTATTTGTAAATTTTTATGTAGGCAGCCTATTCCAAGCAGAAAGGTATAGTAGAAAGAGAGTAGGAATCCAGATATCAATTTACTTCTCAGATAAGAAAAATATAGTATTAGAAGTAGTACTTTTTGGTTCAGAGATATTGCATTTATCTATTTGTATAATAGTCTCTCACTTTAAAATAGGCAAGAGTCTCTCTCTTTAAAATAGGCAATATAAGAGTCTCTCACTTTAAAATTAGTCAATTAGCTGTTTTAGTTGAACTTCTTATTCTTCCTTACATTGCTAGTTTTGCTTTTTCTTTTAACTGCATAAGCTCTTTTCTGCTTTATTACTCAAGGAAAGAAGAAAACAGATTCAAATTTTGTGTTGTTAGAGAGAGCTGTTAGAACTGCAGCTGTCTGTTGTCCTTTTGCACAGAGGTGCCTCCTGCCAACAAGTTTAACATGTATCATGGAGCTTTGGAGGGAGGATAGAGAAAGGTTTGATGAAGTGAACATTTTGTTAAAGAACTGAGGAAACAAGCAGTAGCAAAAAGCTCATTTTCTGGCGGGCTCATGGGTTTCTTTCTGCACGTGGTTAAACCTTTCTCCATTTTTTTATATTCACCCTGCTGTTACAAGCACCTCTAGCACCACAGAGTCTTCTCTGTACCTCTAAAACAAGAGTATCTGTTTGGTTTTTACTTCTCTTATTAAAATCTTAGTTCAAAATTTTCTCCCCTTTGCTTTTATTTCATTTTTCTTTTAACTGGAATAGGATCTCTTAAAGATACTCTTGTAAGAGAGCTGTACTGGTCAACCTTGATCATGAGAGTACAAGCACTGCTTGATGCAGCTTTATCCTGCCAGAGCACTTCTGAGAAAGATTAAGAGTCCCTTAGGTCAGTGTACATTTTCCTGAGACACTGTTGTGAAATAAAGTTATATAAAAACATTCACTGGATGGTTCTGTTAGTATAGTTTGGGGTTTTTTCCTTTTTTTCTTAAAGCAAACTCATAGTTAGCAGCTGTATAAAAAGGATGAAGGAACCTTGTTTTTAGTCAAGCTGCACCTACTTTTTTTTGACAGTGGAAATGAGGCTTTTTCTGCTTTGTCTTCTGAGGTGGCTTTCTTAGTTAAGGCTAAATGCACACTCTCTGAAATTCTGTTTTTTACCATTCAATTCATATTTTTCCCTCCAAATTTTACAATCATTTTGCTCTTTGAAGGGTATTTCTATGATTTCAAAGGAAAAGAGAGAGTAATTTAACTCTCATTTTGTCTCCTACAAGTTCTTTTGATCTATGTAATTCCTTTACTTTTCTATAGTGTTCTTTATTTAAACATGATTTTATCTCTGACCCTTCTTCTGAGACCCATAAAAACTATATGATAAAAACTATAGAAAGGTTTGAGTTAGATATATAAATGTGATGGTAATAGCTCTGTAGTTGAACCTCCAGAGTCATGCCCTGACAGGTTGTTTTGGCAAGTGGTTAGATTACCACAATTATATCTTTCAGTCAGAGCTCCCTTAAAGGCAAGTGCTTTCTTGAGACAAATAAGCTTATCAGAAGCCTTATTCATCACTGGAGTACATATTAATGTATTCATTACTCAGGAAACACAGAAATCCTAAATATGAGATGCATTTTTTGTTACTGACAGATGATGACAAAAGATTTCAGGTTCATTCAGTGTTCAGGATACCAAGAATTTGTCATATTTGCTTAAAGGATTAAATTTTAGCACCACATCAAATACTGTGGTCAGAAAATTTGGCTCCATAAGCCACCTGAAAATTATTAAATGGTTCCCTTCATCTCATGCCACTTCACTCTCCAAACTCCATCTGTCCTGAATGACAATCCACCCACTGTACATGGAAAATCCAAGATCTTCTTTCCCATTCATACTGAAATTCCTATTCAGTCTCTCAATGCACTAGATATAACTGTAATAGTCTTCTGTAACAACCACATACATCAAATAATAAGTTATTTTTCTACATTTCAGTACTTGTTATAAATATTTTATTTCTACTTCTCCAACCTAATTTGCAATTCACATATATTTCTTCATAATTCTATCATATTTCCTTTTTATAGCCATAAGCCGTATTTCTATTTTATCATTTCCTTTTAACTACCCTGGAAGACCTTTCTATATTTCAATTACCTGCAGACTCCTAGTCCTGCAGCATAGTCTTAAAATCAAAACTGAAGTATTGATGCACTCCTCTGCATATTAACTCTGATTATCATTAGAATATTATCAGAGTATAGGTGTGCTGGAAGCTTCTGAAGCTTCCTTGACACATCAAGGCTCTCATCTTTCATCTAGTGAAGTCAATGACTGATCAAAAGCCAGACTGAACCCACTGCAAGCATATTCAGTGTAATGAAAAAGATACTTGCAGCCCTTCAAATACTTTTCCTGACACTGTTTTGGTGTAAAAGTATATTTGCCCTATATACATCCTGCTATTAATCTGAGGAAGCTACCACAGAATGTGCTCTACTGTCCTTTTCCAACTTCAATTTTTCCACATGACTATGCTATTTGACAAGGAAGAAGGGTCTTAGGAAATCATAATGACCTGCAATTTTTTTGTGCTTCCTTTGTTTCTCCTAGCACTGCTAGCAACAATTGTACAACTGCAATTCCCCCAGTGAGAACTATTTCTGTGTTTGAAATATGGGAAAAAAGTGATCTTCAACCAATTAGATCAGGTCATACAACACAGACGTGGAACTTCATGTATCAGAGAAATTTGTTTTTCCAAAAATTATGAAATGATTGAACTCTACAGAACTAAAATCTTGGTAAAGCTATAACTGACAAATTTCTAAGAAGCTTCTTATTTCCTTTTAGAGAAAAAGTGTTACTGTTGACATGTTAATTATCATAATAAAAAAAATTCAGTTCTATCCAGAAGGGACTTCAAGTTCCTGGGCTAAAACAGACTATACCAGCCAGATATGCAGCAGTAAGAAAGAAAATAATCCAGCAATTAAGAAAGTAGTAGGAAAAAAGATTAATTCAAATTCCTTAAAGGTAAGTAATATTTTCCAAACAATTTAGGCTGGGTTATTTAGAAAAAATTATATATCTGATTTGCTACATCTAGAAAACATAATTGGATTTGACTGCAGAACAGCAATGGCTTCTGATCAATGACCTATCTAATGTAATTTGCAAATCTAGTTTTGCTTTGCCTTTTTAAAGAATGACTAATAAACATTAAAAGAGCCACATTTATATATCTAACTCAAACCTATCTATGAACTGAAAGCTTTATGAGCAGGCTACAAATGGTGAGAATAAATAAATGAATAAATAAATTTATTATCCAGGACACTGCTTAAATAAATTTAGATCTTCTATTTAAGGGTAGAATGCATCCAGCCAGCTCAGACTCCTAGAAGTGTGTCCTTACACCAGCCTGCAGGTGACTGTGTAGACTTGGAAGGATACATTAACCCAAGGATAATAGTTTATGAGAAAAAGAAAGATTTTGATTTTTGGCACTTAAAATTGTGAGGAAACAAAAGACAAATTGGTCTCAGGAACATATGTAAAGTGAAATAAGTCTTGGTAAAAGAAATTGTTCTGAAAAGGGAATAAACCAAAAGCAGAAATATGTGCACAGTTCTGTCAGAGCAGGAAAACATAGTCAGTTCCTCTAAAGCCATTTCAGTGAAAAATACTTCCCTAGCCTGTTCTGTAGACTGAGAAATAGAAGAAGCCAGCATATAGTCAGGGAAAAGAAAAGAAAAGAAAAGAAAGAAAAGAAAGAAAAGAAAAGAAAAGAAAAGAAAAGAAAAGAAAAGAAAAGAAAAGAAAGAAAAAGAAAAGAAAAGAAAGAAGAAAGAAAAGAAAAGAAAAGAAAGAAAAGAAAAGAAAAGAAAAGAAAAGAAAAGAAACAGCTAAATAACACTCTTTCACAATAAAGGTAGAAGAAAATCATCTCCTACCTAGAGAGTCAACCTTTCTGTAATCCATACTTTTTGAATAACTCTGCTTAAGTAATTGACTTTTTTTTTCCCCTTTTCATGATAACATCAGTTACAAGAGAAGACAGAATTTAATCCTTTCTTCTCCTTCTGGGCTGTAATCCATATAATTCTGTTAAATAGGGTTTATTTCTTTAAAGCTGATTCTGTTCTTGTCTGAACTGTTACTTTGCAGAATGCAGCCAGCAGTTTCTCAAGGTTAGTGGAGACCATTTTCCCTGTTCTGGTACAGAGCAGCATCCATCCAGAGGCTGGTTCAAACTTACCAAGTGACTCTGATTTTCAGGTTAAACCTTTAACACCAAGATTAACACCAATATCCACTATTGGATATTTGTTGCCAATGTAAGAATTAATGCTTTCAGGAAAAACTGCCAATTCCTGCATCATATTCCTACTCATATTCTGTTTCCTGCTGAAGGACTGTGTGAAGTCTACAGATGCAATTTAAAAAAGTTCTAGTTTGAGGTATCTGAATTACATGACACCAGGCAAATCCCCATGAACTAGGGAAGGGTCAAAGCTCAGTGGAAAATTGCCTCTCTTAGTAAGCTAACTCTTACATCAAACCAAAACAGCTTCTTTGGAAAACATACACTAAACTTTCAGAAGGCTTTGATGCAAGAACTGGCTATTAATTGGGTTCAGATTTTGTAGCAACATTCTGAGTTAAACCTGAGCTCAGTCTGACACTCACATGCCCTCAGGCTTTGTAGTTTTGAAAATGCACATTTAAATTGCAGCAGCTGGACCCATCTCTATTTTTAAGACATAACTACTCACAGGAGGGAAAGGTGAATCATAAAAGATCTCCCACATTCGTATTTTCCTTTTTTTTTTGCCTTAAAGAACTTGCTTGTGGTTTATTTATATCTGGAAAAAAAAATGCTGTATGAGATAAGGGTCAGGCTGCAGAGCACTGTAGGATTTCAGTTCAATAGAAAAGAGCATTTGGTTCCAAATACTCACACTATAATGGCAACACTACAGGCCAAAAAAATTTGCTTTGTCCTGAAGCAGTATTCTCATTGGGTGCTAGAAGATGAAATCATTTGGATTTCAATTTCTAAAGCTTTCAGAATAGGACAAATACCATTACTTTTTCAGGAGATATTGTTGGCATCTGACTTTTCACTGAGACAGACTGAGGTACCTCTTACTGTAAGACATGTAATACATGTAAGAAGTGCATTTCATTTTCTCTGAATTACATTAGAAACCCCTACAAAGTGGCTTTTTTATTTTTATTGAACCTTAAGCAAATTTTTATCCCAAATTTAGGCACAAGCTAATTTTTTTAGTAACCACAAACTGCATGATGAGGTTATAGAAGCATTTTTCATGACATACATTATACTTTACAAACTTAGATGAATTGACTGTAAATTTAGGTGGAAAGTAGCAGAAAGCCTCAGGTGAAGGTTTGAGGACTGTTTGAGTCCATGGCAGTCACAGTTTCATACAAAGCCTTACTCAGAGGAAGAATTACCTCACCACCAGTAACATCTTGGACTTCACTGTTTTCCCTAGATCAGTTTATAAAGCAGGTATGCAGATAAAGCTGTGAAAAAACATAGATTCCAATAATGCCTGCTCTGCAATACATTTCAAATCTTATTCAGAGCAGACTCCTATAAGCTACGAATAATTTTGCACACAGAAAGCAACTCCAGAAAAAAATTATTTAAACAAAAAAAAAAAAAATATGGCCTGCGGCTTCCAGCCTACATTGTGAATTTAAATTCCTATCCTCATTGTGGCTAATGATGAGTTTAAATTTCACAGTGTCTGACAGCATTAAATTCAGCACACCGAGACACAAACATAATAAGCCATTATTCTGGCTGTAGAAAAATATCATCAATATATATAGGAGTTTGTATTTGAATTGTGTATTACAATGTGGCTTTGCTCAAGGCTCAGAAAGTACATATGTATGTGTTATGAAGTTTAGGAAGTATAGATAGAAATGCTGAAATATTCAGAATAGATAATGTAAATTCCATAAGTAAAAGTTGGTAAAAATCAACACATATTCTATGAAAGACATGAAATTATCTGTGTTAAAAATTATCTCACAAAAATAGAATGAAGAAAAAAAACCTCAATATCCAGGCAGAAATGGATGCATCTGAAAGCTATATAACTACTCTGAGATTCAAAATAAATTTTTGTTTGTATTTCATAGGTATTGAAGAAAGGGCAAATAACCTATGTGGTGATGTTGACCACCAAACAAAAAAAAAATTAAACAGATTAGGTTTTTGATAAAGAAAAGGAATTATCTCATCCATAGGGCCTAGTGACAACATTTTGGAATATTTGGGGGCCTCTTGTTTCTTTTAACTTCAAAAGACTTTTAAATACAGAGACAAACATCCATTAGGAAAAGAAAAATCAAGATTGTACAAAAGAAATACAGATTGTAAGGATGACACAGTGTTGAAAAAGTAATGTGAGAAGTGTTGCTGAGAATGTGAAGCTGAAAAGAAATCATAAAATTATTTCAAATTAAAACATCCCCTGCTCCAAAGTTATAGGGAAGGACAACAGCAAAACAAAATCAAGTTGACTTCTAGTGGTCAATTTTCAAACCTCAGAATAATCTTAATACTTAAAGGTACCTCCAGAAAAAGATTAAAAATCATTTTGGTCAAAGGTCAAAAAAGCATCCTGTGAAACAAGAAAGTCAAATATGAAGCTAGAATGTGTAAAAAGAAGTAGGCCCAGAAGATCTTTTCACCTTTTCCATACTGGCAAGATCCTCTTCAAAGAGTTTAGTCCTGTTTGGTTACCATTGTTCAATAAACAACTGGATAGAACCAACATCCATGGGACTGATTAGTTGTCCAAAAGAATTATTTCTGAGGAGAAGAAGTTGGTGTTGTGTAGCTTGAAGAAAAAAATCTCAAAAAGAATTTCATATCAGTCTTGAGGCCCTGAGAAACAACCTGTTGAAAAAGAAGGGATACCATCTATCAGTTAAAACCCAAAATCCAAAAATAACTCCCAAACAAAACAAAGAAAACCACTCAACCAAAAAAAAAAAAAAAAAAACACAAAAGCCCCACAAAATACCTCACACCAACTAATCAACCAAAAATACACAAATCTTTTAACTAGTTTGGCTGTAGAGAATGTAGAATTTCCTTCATTTTTACTTCAGAGCTAATTATATAATCTGTTGAAGATGAACTCGTTTCATCAACCCAAACTTGATTTGGTTTTGAACTTAATGATCAGAGGGAAATAAGCCTTAGCAGAGTTCAGATTGGTCCTTTTTATGTCTAGTCACAAGTCATCTATTACAAATTCAGTATTTTTTTTTCTTTCTAATCTTAGTTCTTACTAACATATTAGATACAGTCCTCTTCATTGTATTTTTATTTATATTCTTTAAGGTTTTTTTTAAGCTATAACACATTGGTTGGAATGAAATGTGGGTAGCATGATAAAAAAGCTAGAGATCAGTACATGCATTTGCACGTAGGTTAATTGCTTTTGGGATGTGTTGTCAACTTCACTTTTGACTAAAATTTGGTACAGTGAGGGGAAGGTGAGAAAGCTGCATAAATAAGCACACTTTATTATGAGAAAAGATAGAATGAATGAGCTTAGCAAGGAAAGCAATCAGAGGAAGGATCCTCTCTTTTCAGAAACTCATCATGCTGGAGCTGGTAGCCCACACTAAACCTACCTGTCCATGCTTCCTGATGTTATATGTTACAGTCATTGTCAAACTGAACTGAATATGAATAGCATAAGTTTTACTGGTTTAGTGTCTGAAGAACACTTGTGCTGGTCCTGACAATACTTATATCAGTAATGGGTATAGTGGGATGTTGTTATATACCTCTTTTACTTAGGAAGCATTAGAATTCAGTTTTATGGTAGCTGTTCTTTAGCATATATCTTGGTTTTCATTGAAGCCATCAGATTTTTAAAACATTTGAACCTCATTTTGTGAGTATGCTAGAAAAACACTGCTAGAGAGTAGATTAGAGCACCCATATACACAGACACACATGCACAATCATGTACAGACAAATGCCTTCCAGTCCTTACAGGCAGCCTAATCACTTTACAAATGCCAAAATGTCATTTGGCTCAAGTAGAGAACTTCCCCTTAAGTATCATCATTCTAAAGCAATTTGATTCATAAAGTGTGACATAAATGACAAGTTACACTACTTGCAATGTAATAGGGTATTTTCCTGTCCTTTATCTACATCACTGCCTGCAAAGTGTGTGGTGTTGGTCAGAGATCTAGATTACAGCAGCATGGAAAATTTTAGAAGTACTTGGATATCATGCTATGTCCCCAGGTGCTTCCAAGTTCAACAATGCAAGATACTGGAAGTAGCCATATGCTAGGCTCACTTGAAAAATTCCTCTCCCAATTTATGTTTGAAAGCATGAAGTGAGATTGGTAGTTGCATCTGAAAGTCTCTGCTCAACCAACATCAAAGGGAGATAGCTTTTTAAAAGGTATTTGTTTTTATATCAAGCAAGCCAATTGTATTATTTTTGGTATTTTTATCCTAGCAGCATTACCAAATGATGGACAACCTTTTAAATCTGGTTTCACACTCTCAGTGTAGAGCAGGGGAAATAGATAAAGCACATTGTGCAGAAAGAGTATCTATCAACAAGTTTGTTTCATGTTTTAGCTGTCAGAACTGTTTTCAGGCTTTTTAGAGTTGCAAATTTTTTACTTGTCACTCTGATTCTTGGCCTTTTCTCCCTGGTCTACATTTAGATTTACAAAGAAAGGAAAAGACAATTAGAATTTCTGAATTTGACATTCTAATGAAAACACTCTTTCTTTTTTTCTTCTTGACAGTGAATCTAACAGTAACTCAGAACAATTTCATTTAGCCAAAAAATTAATGCAAAAAATTTGTATAGATACTGAAGGGAATTTTAATGTAAAACAAGAAAAGGAGCAGAGGGAGTATTCTGCTGGAAAAACCAGAATATTTTACTTATAGTAGTGATGTCTAGGGGCCAGAGGAAGCCTAAAGGACAAGGAAGATTAAATCTAAAAGTATATTCCTTTGGAAGGTGTGAGAATAAAAGAACAGAGGTTTTCCCAGTCACGTTCTCTTCAGTGTAAGCTGAAAGGCTGGAGTGGTAAGCATCATGACAGTTTATTAAGTAGATAATATAGAGAAATACCTCTTACAGTTGGTCTGAAGAAAACACAAAATAAAAAAAGATTTTCTTATTGTCTCTTAAACTATCTCTGAAACTGGTAAGGGCTTTTGTTGATAGTTGGAGAAAGGAAATCTATTTTTTTTTTTGGCGTGTTTTTAACTTAAAAATGATAAAGCAAAAAAACTAATTTCATGAGGACTTTCAAATTGTATGACAATCTGTTTCCTTGGCATGACTGTCCTGGTGCCCAGGATTTAGTTCTCTGTTCTGAAAATGCCTGAATATAATGTACCTGAAGAGGATGTGAATAACAGGTTTCTCTGGCAGCTCACCACACTGAATTTTGATGCAGCAGTAAACCCTGCTTTGCTAGTTTTAGCTAGACATTCACTGTTATGTAGCAAGGCAATGGAAAGCGCTTAAATCTTAAAAGTCTGCATTTATGATAGGCATGTGAAAGGTGAATTTATGATAGTTGTATTGCAGCAGTGATGAGAGTGTGATTTTTGAGTCTCTCCTGACTCACAAACAGTAAAAGAGCAAAGACAAGATGAAGGTTTTGCCACAAGACTCACAACAGAGCTGGACTGTTGCAACATTTGCCAAGTAATCTGAATTGTGGTCGTAGGCTGAGTCCTGCCTACTGCTCCTTGGTGATGTAGAAGGAACTGTTGAGACTGGCACTGATAAATTACTCTGTGACCAGCTCAGTCCCATCTTGAAAATGGAGTGGTAGATCTAGCAGTAAATTACTGCCACAAACACTCTTCCTACAACATCTGCAAGGTATGTGGCACATCTTCTGTGGTTCTTGCCTGGAAAAAACATCTGAGTCTTTGGCAAAAGATGCATATTTCAGCCAACTTCCCCATACTACACTATGCTTTAATATCTTATGCTTTCCTGCAGAAAAGGCTGTCTTTCCTGTGGTTAGTACACATAACAAGTAGGCACGTGTTTGCTAACACAACCATTGGTGGTTTGCAGTCACTGCAGTTAATTGGTTTGAAATGCACCTGCTTCCATTTTGTTGCTAAATTAAAAGCATAGCTTCATGGCTGTGCAGACTTGAAGGTGAGAATATTAAGTGACAAAATTACTGTTCCACATTCACACTTCCACTCACAGCTGCAGAATTTCCATTTAAAACTGCAATAAAGACTTACCTAATTCCAGGTTTAAATGTATTCATCTATGTAATTTACTTTTAGAGAGAAAACCAGAACATTAATAAAGAGCAGGAATGGGAACTCATAATAGGTTCTAATCACTAGTGCTAATATCAAATAGAAACCTTTTAACAGCCTTATAAGGAATTAATATTATAGCTTCATTTTATTTCTAGTATCTGAAAAATAAAAAGACTTTCAATAATTTGAGTCACCAGTATTTTTGTTGTAGGCACCAAAATATATTATATACGCACATTCCTGTTTTGGCATTGTGGAAATGCATGTGAGGATTCATAACACATTTTTTTTTTTTTTTTGCATGTATTGAGAAGTATTTGGAAGCATTTGACAGCTTTCAAAATACATGCTATGTACTTGCATATGATGAACTTCTACAGGGTGCACAAATGCACTTATCTAAATATCTGATTATAATTTATCAATGGCATGCTAATTCCAATACAGTAAAAATGCTGTAGTACAGATATTTAAAAAATCTGGATGATTGTCCTGCTGCTTTTTGTCTTCCTTAGCATAAATAAAACAATTTACTAAGATGCATGAATGTAGCAGTAATTCTCAGATACTCATAACAATTTATCAGTATGTTACAGAAATGTCAAAGAGAACAGAAATAAATGCACATTTACATATGGCACAGGGAACTTGCCTTTAATATTGTACCCTATGAAGCAATTAAAGTTCTTAGGGTAAGAAACTTAGATGACCTCTGATATGGTTAAAGTGAGATTTCCAAACAAGATTTTCCCAATTTAGATGAAAATCAGATCATCAATTGCTGCTCAGGTGTTGAAGGCAAAAGTTTCCAGTGCTTGGGTTGTCTGCACTGTTGCTCTAGTCTCAGTCCATTATCATTAGTAGCTAACCTCTAGAGATGCCAATTCTCTATTTTGGCTACAGATTACATATAAGTAATCTGTGTTCCTAATTTAGACAGCTAAGTGGCTAGACTTAATGGACAAATTCCTGATCAGTTCCTCTGAGCTTTAACTTTTCAATATCATACTATTTATTTATGGAATGTTATCACTGAAGGGAAAATACCTTTTACTTTTATCAAAAGCTGATCGTAAATTTTATTTTAGAGCTTTTTGAAGCAGATGCATCCTTGCCTGTGTCAAAAATAGTGTGGCCAGCAGGACCACAGCAGTGATGCTCCTCTGCATCCAGCACTGGTGAAGGCCACACCTCAAGTGCTGTGTGCAGTTCAGGGCTCCTCACTTCAGAAAGACACAGAGGTGCTGGAGCGTGTCCAGAGAAGGGCAGCGGAGCTGCTGCAGTGTCTAGAGAGTGAGGATTATGAGGAGCAGCTGAGAGATCTGGGATTGTTTAGCCTGAAGAAAAGGAGGCTTGGGAAAGACCTTATCACTCCCTACAACTTTTTCAAAGTGGCTGGGTGGGTCTCTTCTCACCAGGGAAGAGGACCAGAGGAAATGTTCTCAGGTTACACCAGGAGGGGCTCAGGTTGGACTTTAGGAAGAGTTCGTGCACTGAAGGGGTGGTCAAGCATTCCAATGGGCTGCCCAGGGAAAAGATGGAGTCACCATCCCTGGAAGTGTTCAGGAAATGACTGGACATAACAACTAGTGCAGTGGTTAATTGTCAAAGTGGTGATCAGTTAAGGGCTGGGCTTGATTATCTTGGAGGTCTTTTCCAACCTTTATAGTTATGTGATTCTATGAAATTGAATGGACATTCCTGGCTAAGTTTTGAAGGTGAGCAGATATATTTTCCAGAAAACTTCAAAATGGGAAATTATTGCTATTTGTTTTTGAAACTGGGTGAGAATCAATTTTCTCATTCTCCCATTTTGTAGTACAGATATCCAAGTTTATGCACCATTCCTTTACATTCCAATTGAGTCCTCTGGTTATGAAGCTATTGACTGTTGTTTGAAAGTCTTCTTATTCATGGATTCATTCATTTTTCATCAGGGAAACAGCAATTCTGCTTTGAAACTCAGCAACTATTCATTAGAGCATAAGCCTAAGTGTTCCAAAATCTACGGTTATCTACTGCAATGAAGTAAAAATGTGATATTTTTTACTTACTAAATATGAAAATAATCCCATTTAATTCTATCTTTTGAATGTAGACAGGGACACTTTTTGTGCCTGATGAACTGTGATGAACCCAAAATAATTTACACAATTTTAAGAAAAGTGCAAGTCCAGATTATGATTTATATGAGAAGATGATGAATGTTGAGGGGGGGGTTGGTATTAGAAATTATTTATTGTGAAATCTCAATATAATCTTGAAGTCTATTCTTATATCTAGCTGTTGTAAAGTTTCAAGGAGACTGAATTAACTCAAGCAGATAATGATGTATTTCATCATTTTTATTGTCATGTGTATCTCTGTTTGCCGTACCTAATAGGGAAAAAGTAAACGATATTGCAGAAATTATTATGGTTTTAAAACCTCTTTTCTCTAAACCCTCTATATATATTTCAATTTCATTCAAGTTTTGAGGAACTATTTAGATTTAATGTGACTTTTCAGCAGTTTCATTTGCATTTATTGGGTTTTTCATCTCAGAGAGAGCATTTAGAACAGTAATTTCCAATTATTAATTGAATTATGTTACTGCTATTCTCAGTCCAGATTTTATTCAAATAGATTTACTTTTGTAGAAAAGTAGATCAATTTGTAGCCAAACACAGATTTTGGATGTGAACCTTCAAACAATTCTATGGATAAGAAACTGAGCAGATAGTCACAATACAGTTTAATTTGCAGTGCAAGACAAGAGGTGTATCAACTGCCCACCATTGGGAATCTATGTTTCAAATGTTTGTACTTAATAAGTGAAGATGCTATTTAAGAAGATAAATACTGACTGTTGCAATTTCACAAGTATTTCCTGGAGTTACAACTTGCTTTGATCAAAATTTAACTCAGTGACGATGCTGAGTTTTAATTTATTGGGGAAGTTGTTCTTCTGATTTAAATTAAAGACTTAGTAAGAATCTTTGCTTTAGTAAGACTGCCGTACAGAAAATATGCATCACAAATTAGTCATATTCAAGTGCTTTGAGTTATAAATCTAAATCACTCCAGTTAGAATTTGCTTTTCAATAACAGCTTACCTCTGAAGATTTCAATGCACATGCTTTAGTTTATGGGTAAACTGAAAATAGTCAGGCTGTACTACAACCTCCTACCTATAATATACCTCATATATGGCCACAACAGGGTCATATCTGAAACCTTCATCATTTAGCATTAGTCAGTTTTGCTGCTGAGGGGCCCTGCAAGATTAAAATACCAGCAATCATGTCAGTCACGTTTTCAGAAAATAACTCATTCACTTTCATTTTAGTCATCCACATCTCCATAGAAAAAATCCAGTTGAATCTTACTTTTTAATACAAGTACCTAGCTAAATTACACTCCAAGTAACTTAAAGAATGGGAAGTGTTTAAGAAATGCACAACCAACATGAAGGCCAGAAACTGCATTCCTACTCATCCCAAAATAAGCTATAATAACTGGGCTTTTACAAAAGAAGGAACAAACATTTTATGTCACCTTTTAGTAATCATTGCTTTGCACAGTTGAATATTTCTGGGGTTTTTTTCCAGTCTGTCAGTGATTAGCTCTTCCAAGCTCTTATTGTTGAGTAACAGCTTTCAATTTTTTTTTTTTGCAATTAAATTTTTAGAACCTAAATATTCCAGACTTAAAACACATAGTCTGTGTTTTTAAGGTCTCTTCAATGATAAAAGAATCTTGGTTATCTTTCACTCTTTGTGGAATCTGTCAATGCTTTAACTTAACTAATTGATGTGCAACAAATAAAATTGCAAACTTTAAAAATAATAAATAATTTGCAAACCCTTTTTTAAAGTCTATAACTCAGCGGACAAATTGGCATCCCAATCTAGTACTTGCAAAATCTCAGTAATTCTTACTTGATGTTTCTGAAAAACCTAGTGAAAAATCAAGGTGGTAAAACTGAGCTGTATATGTGATGCTGCAATGGCATGTAGTTTGTACACATCAAAATGATTCACAATTCCATTGTCAGGTAATTTGCTTGCATGAATGATGTGAAGGATTGGGATAATGGTAATATGTGGGTCATTTTCCACAGCAAAATACTTAATTACTTTTTAGTTCTTGCCTTATCAACTCTTTAGCCAGTATTCTTTTCACAAGACAAAACAAAAGAAAACAAAAAACCAAACAAGCAAAATAACCAAACAATCAAACAACCAAAAAGCCCACACTCCAACAAGCCCCCCCATAAAACCAACCCAAAACAGAAAAAAGCCCCAGCTTGGTCTTTTCCTCCTGGTAAATTACAAAGCCACTGAAAGGTACCATTCTGCTATGTAAAGTAATTACTCAGAAAGTATGAAAGAGTTATTTGCTGGTTGAATAAATGAAAAAAACTTCCTTAGCATGCACATGTATAAGCAAATATAATGCAGAGCCGAATGCCAATGTTGCACTTCCATTTTTTTAATGCCACTTGTCATTTCTCAGAGGCTGAATTTCAGAAACCAGCAAGCTGAGCAGAAATTAGTAGTCTATACTGGTCTTTCTAAATGATCTGTTTCAGCAGGAATGTGTGACTGTTTTTGCTTGTAGTAAAAGGGTAATTTTGATTTGCTCTGTGTCAAAGTTTCTTAAAGGCCTGGTGTTTAAAAAAATCTGTTAAAAAATCTGTGTGTAAAAAGGTTTCTCTATAAATACAGTGTCACTCGTGCACCAAGGCAGGGGCAGGGGCAGGTGAGAGGCAGGATCTTAGAAAGGCAAAGAAGGCTTTATTCAAAGAACCACATGGTTTTTATAGAGTGGTATGATGGATTCTACTCTATTGGCTAACTAACAGAAACATCTTTCTCACACACTGTCCTTGAGAGAAACAGAAAATTAAAGTAGAAAAACAGCACCTGCAAATCATTTATAATCAACAGGTTATCACATTTTTCTATCTCCCAAAACTTTCTCACAAGCCACTGTGAGAAACACTTGCCATTTCTCTCTCCCTGTCCCATGGCATCCACAATACAGGATGGAACTTTTGGCCTCTTGCCTGGTTTGTGCTGTTTACTGAGTTTCCTCCAGCAACCTCTATAACAATTGGTATTCTTTGATCGGTAACTTGGCTGTACAGATGCTTCTTTCATTCTCTTCAACTGGAAAGTGAAGGTATGGGTAATTTTGTTCAGTTACACTTACGGTTTTGATTTTAGATCCTTTTCTCCTACTCCATGGCCTTGTGGTTTTATTTCCTTTAAAAGGATCACTTTTTATAGTTATCCATTCTAACTCATGTTCCATTGAATTCAGTTCCCTAACTACTTCCTTTTCAGCTGTACTTGAAAGCGTTTTAAGGTTTATTTTGTATTCATTCATCTCTCACTAGAATTTCACTCATCTCAAAGTAGGTCTCAGTTATGATTCTGTAAGTCTGGAAATACAGTTATTAGAACATCCTCTTATTTCTGTAAAAATAACTATTTTAACATTGTGGCTTACCAAACACCTAAAGTATATTTCTTTCATTTAGAAAATAATGCTATGGACTTTGAATTTGGTTTTATAGTTCAATTTATTTAGTTATATCTTTAGAATGTACATTTATAGTAGCATTTCTTAAGAATACTGAACTACATGGTCCAACCTATTTTCAAATAACTACAGATTTTCAAATATTAAATTAAAAAAAGGATTATATAGTTTTTCTTCTGTATTTTTTAGTAACACAGATAATCATCTATTTTCTTGACCCTGCTGTTTAGCTGCAGGAAACATATCAATAATTCTGATTGGCTGATCTTTTTCACCTTTCTTACTAAAACCAAGGTAATTGAGTGTCTGCTTTTATTCCACTCTGTAATAAAGGGAATTGAGGATATTCTTGAAGTGTTGAAGGTATTTTTTTTAAGAAAAAAGAATTTACTGCAGGAACTGCTATGCTTCTGCTTTTGAGGCTGTATGAGAAGAAAAAAAAAAACATTGATTGCATTTTCAGATAGCAAAAGGAGCATATTTGGTTTGGTTTTTGTTTTAACCATATTTTATTTATTTATATCAGTTTATCTTTAATTCTCCCTGCCTGGATTTCCGGTCTGCTTGAAAAACTTGGTCTTTCTTTCAAATTTCTATTTTCTTAGGGAAGAAATGTCTTCTCATCTTTTAAAATAATGATGCTGAAAGTGAAGAGATACTAAAGCTGGGTTATACCCAGCTGTCATTTAACTTTAATTATCAGTCTTTGCCTGCTATTACCTTTGATACTTTTGATTAATTCAATGTCAGACTCAGAGTGAATTTTGTGCATCTTTGCATTGATAATGTTATTTCAAATATTACAGGCATGGTCTTCTCCTAAGCAAAGACTGGCAACTCTGCATTCTGCTGACTTAGTTACTTCTTTATATCCCATTGCCACCTTCAGAAATATAAAGGGCCCTTGGCATTGAAAGCATTTCATTTTACTGATGAGAATGATAACTGGGATCTGGAAACACACTTAGAATTTGAGAATTTAGCTCCTAGAGAGGTTCATCATAGATGGGGATGAGCTTTATTTTGAGTGGCAGAAGGCCTGGCTATATAGATATGATATTCTGGTCTTTTAAAGGAAAGAGAACCTCAAGCCATTGCAAGATTTAAAAAACAGATTCTGTACAGCACATTTAGGAATAATACTAGGAAAAAAAAAATACTGGGTTTTTTCCTCCTGTGGTTTTCCATAACACTCAGCAAAGCCTGGTTACAGAAAATGGATTTTGTTCAGGTTTTTTTTTTGCTGTTGTTCTTGAGATCTTCAAAGCAGTGGTTGTAATAAAGTTGTTCTCAGTATTCTTTCCCAGAATATTTGTAAAGGTTATAGATTCTTGGAGATAAACAACTAGGATTTTAATTCATTACTCTTCTCTTCCTCTCTTCTATATTCCTTACTAATAGACTACTTTACAATTAAGGTATTGGAGAGTAGGGTGAGTTGGTGGGATTTTTTCGTTGGTTGGTTATTTTTGTTTTCTTTTAATGAAGGTGGAGTTTAGAAAATTATTACCAGGTTGAAGTTTGCTTACCTTGGGTTTTTTTTGCCTCTTTCTCAGGCTATTTTTCCCTTAACACTAAAAAACAATGTTACCAACTTGACATTTATAACTTCATTCTGCTTTTAAATCCTGGTGATAGTTTGAAACTAAATATCATTGATTAACTGTAAAAGTGTCTAATAGCTATCTTCTTTGACATCCAGAGTTTCTGAAAAAATTTGCTAAATATTTTAATATTTAAAAAATTGAAAATACTTTATTACACTTAAAATACTGTTGCAATTAGAGCGGTGGCTATGTTCTGCTGAGCACTTCTTGCAGACCTACTATGAGATGTTGTAGGTGTATTTTTAGGTCTACTCAGAATTCAAGTCTTAGAACAAAAGAAAACTTCTGCTGTTGAAATATAGCAATTAATTCAAGAATATTTAGTAATGAGCCATAGTTATCCCAGACAGTTTCCTTGATCTTATTTTGATAGAAGATAAATGCATTATCTGTTTTACACGTTTTTATTGAGATCTTTCACCTGTGCTGGAATTTCTCTGTTGGAAAGAGTTTCACTCCCTAGTTCTAGGCTATTTGTCTTGCCCAATGCCTAGTAAACCATCTTCAGAGAAGGAAAGCCAAATTGATGTAAATGAATGACAAAACCAATGGCATTGGATAAACCAGTAAACGAAAATAGGCATGATGATTGTCAGTGAGTGAAAAAAAGGAGGCAAATTTCAAATGCCTAAAAACATATGGAAGCTATTTCTATCTATTAAGTGTAAAGTGAGGGTATAAATAACCTTTATGTGTTCAGTCCTTAGAGAAGAGAGGTAAGAGAAATGCTGATTTTATAGTGCTGTTCTCTACATATAAATTTCTTGACTTTTATATTACCTTAACAAAGATCCTTATTATTTTTTTTGTTTCCCCCCATTATTTTCTTGGAAGAAATGCATTTTAAAATTATTAAAGAATTGTCTTTTTCTGAAATAACTTCAGTGAATGTTTAGTAGAGTTGTATTTTTTTAATTGAAGAGGAGTTTCTCAATGAAAAATCTTGCCTGTCTAATGAAAACTGTGGAATTACCATATTCAACTTGGACCTAGTAATATAAATCAAAATTCAGTGGAGAAGCAATTCAGATTTGAAAAACTGGTACCCATTTTCTTTGTCTGGATTTTAAACACCCAGTAGGAGATACTTTAGTGTCCACTTCTAAAACAACACAAAGGACATTCCATGAGAATAAATTTTTTCACTGAGAAAGCTCTGATAGAAAGAAACTCTGAAACTGTCAGATATCTAGATTAAGCCAGCAGCTTCAGGCAAGAGAGAATTACCTCAAATTTTCTAAAAGCTTGGCATCTCAATTTAAGTAATCAAAATAACCAGAATGTAAAATGCGGCAGATATTTCTCTACTGTGTTTTTGCCACACAAATATATTATATTATTTCCACTCTCTGTAAAGTAATTGTTGTCCAAAATATGGAGACAAGCATTCAACCAAACAATTTCTGAAAAATTTGGATCTGTAAGTGTTCCAGATTTGTACGTGAGAAAGCAGAAATCCAGAGCTTCACGGGATGTTGGTCCAGATTTTGATATAGAAATGAAAATGTAAATATGAAGAAACATTTTAAATTATTATTAAAGGATTTTTTCAGATATTTTTTCCTAATAGTGTCAATTTGTGGTCATATATTTCAATGTGGTTTTATTTTCCAAAGTAATTTTACTGTATTTTATTTATGTATTTTAGGCACGGAAGGGGCAGTGTTTGGGCACTCTGTGGAGACACCCCATATCAGAGCAGAACCTTCCCAAGACCTCAAGTAGGTGTTGTTCAAAAAGTTGCTTTAAAATCAAATATTCACCAAAACAATTAAGTCTGGATTATAAGAACAAGATCTGTATAGTAATATGTATGCTGCCTATTTAATGACTCATAGGTACAAAACCCCTTATAGACTCCAGTCTGTTAACTAGTCAAAACAACCCCACAAACTCCTGTTGCATGAAATGTAAAATATAGTGCTTTTTATATTTGGCCTGCCTCCCATAATGGCATTCTTGAGAAATATATTTTCCCCAGAGACTGGAATATTCAGGTGTTTGCAAGGTCCAATGTGTGTAGTATTGTTCAATAGCATCAGACCAGTTTGATTTTTTATAAGTTGTTACAGAATATATAGGTCAAGCTAAGTAAACTGTCCCAAATTTTTCCATTTAGCAATGTTTCTGGGTTGTTGGACTTTTTAATACTAACACATACACTTTTCAAAAATTCATTATCAAGTGAGGCTACATTTCTAAATGTAAAATTTTTCTGTATATAGTCAAAGTGGAGAAATCAGTAGATAGCAAGAGATTAAGTTTAAAATTTACTAGGGAATCTGTAGAAAAGAAAACGTGGAAAAGTTTAAAGTGAAAGCTTTTTTTTTTTTTTTTTGAAGTGCATGTATGTGCACTGCTAAATACTAATCTGTGATTTATATGGATGTGATTTATAATGAGAATCACAGAAAATCAAAGGTCCTTCCTCGTGGTACTCCCAGCAAAACTAGTGAGAAACAGTATAGGCTTTGACTCAATTCTGCTGTGATTTTTGAGCATTATATAACTGTCTCTTTACCTGCCCAGAAGTGTTTCTGGTTGATTGCTGCAGAAAAGAATGGTTAAATGCTCAGCCTTACATTTGCAAAGGCACTGACCAATATCGATGTTGCAGAAATCATTTGCAGGAAGCTGCCCATGTGGAGAGGTTTGACATTGTATGTAGAGTGTATGAAGTGAATGATTGTGTTTGACCATTTACACTAAACATTTTAAAGTAATGTATAGCTTTGGGTTCCTCCAGAGGATACCACTCTCTGGATTTCTATCGTAAAAATCTCTGTTCCCTTCCATGACTCCTGTCAGTCCTTTGTGGAAAATAATTGTAAAGGCATTTATTAGTGACAGTCACCAAGGTGATATGATCTCTTATCAGAGGAAGTCCAGCAGAAACCAAAGGAGCATAACAAGCTTTTTTTTTTTTTCAGGGGACCAGTAATTTTCCTTCCTCTACTTGTTTCTAATCATTAATTAATGAGTGAAAATGTATGGTAAAACAAATAATACTCTGTCTTCAGGATTAATTTAAGTAAGGATAAAATCACCTCGCATTGCTTCTGAAATTCACACATGGGTCATTCACCCCTCCAATCTTTTGTCTTTATTCATTGCCATGATTCCCATTGTTGCTTAATGATTTCAACTCCGCTGTTACTTCAGTTCATTTTTCCAAGATGGACTTAAATTAATAAGCATTTGGCATTCAGCTTTCTGCCCTCTTATTAATAATTATTTTAACCCATATCTTTTAATCAAAAAATTTAAGAAATAGACACCCTTGGGATTGAGTCAGGTAGCTTTACCTTACTTTAAGTGATTTATTCTTAATATATTCAGTCCATATTATGCTCTGCAAGCTTTTGTACACATGTGCTCCTCTATATTAGTTGGATTCCATCATATTCTTTTTTAAATCCCTCTAGTCAATTTAGTAATTTAAAAATGATGACAATTAGTATTAGAATATTTCAGTGGGCTGGTCTGGGTCCTATTATTTTTAATGTTTTAGAATTAACTTACCACCTTAACTTAAGGTGTCCATTAATGGCAGTCCTAAAATCACCAAGAGTATTTTTCCAAGTGCTGCATCTCTGTGTCTTTGGATGGTTAAACTTAATGCTAAGTAATGGGAGTGTAGAAAGTTTGCTGAATAAACATTATTCATTTTTTTTCAGTGGACAACACAATTAAATGCAATTTGACAGCAAATTGCAGAGCATTAGTGCAAATATATTAGGCTATGAGAATTATTCTATACAGGGCTGAAAGATAATGGAATACACATTAGATCATTAATTAAATTATAAATCACCCCATATTTTTCATGTTGGAATAACAAACCTCAGACTTTTTTTTCTCCAAAATAAAATATGCTGGAAGCCTACTTATAGCCTTGTATATGTAAAATTATTGACTACAGGATTTTAAAAAATAGAATAATGACCACCTTGATTATTCTGAATGAAGCATAAATAGAAAATTTGGTCTAAGACTTTGATACCCACAAGGATCATAGTACTTCCTGAGATTTTAGTGTAATCCATCACGGGCAGGATGACAAAAAGATGAAGTCAGATTCACATTATCTCCACATATCTAAACCTTGCCTCAGACACTCTTAGTTCTGTAGCCAGATTTTGAGATCTTCATACCAAGAAGTTCCCCTAATATTTACTATTAAAAAAGCGTTGTGTAAAAATAAACTTAGGTTGAGTACTAATATAATTAATTCCTATGTGTCCAACAATTTGGGTCATATCTTTCTCCTTTCTTGCATTTTCAAATAATTGCTAGAAAGGTTTTGCTTTCAGGCAGTGCTGTTATACAATCCTTTGTGAAAGCTTTTGTGTCAAATTCCAAAAACTAATTAAAGATGACTTTCATTAGTTGGGATAAGTAGCATAAAAGAATCATGCATTAGAATGTGGAAAATGAATTATATCTTAATAATTTAATCTTCCTGTTTCTCTCTCTACTGTTTCTCATAGGAACACAGTTAGGAAAACTAAACTGCCAATATATTCCCCAAATACTGGTTTTAGGCCAAGAGTGCATTCAAATATAGTGCACTAATAGTCAATATCCATGCACAAAATAGACAGACAGTAGTTAAATATAGAAAACTTTGCCCTCAATACCATCCTTAATAAGGGGATGAATTAATTTGTTGTTGTCCTCTGGAAATAACTGCAAGTTCAAATTATTATTTTTTTTTTTGTCTTCTATGTCATGCCTTGCACACCACAATCAGTTAATCCTGCAAGGAATAATGCTGGGAATAATGAGATGAAAATTGATCAAGTGGCAAGGAACTGTGCAGGATAGCTGGATTCTGCTTTACTAAGAATGAAAAATATTCCTATCTTGCACATGAGGTCTGGTTCATTGAGAGTTGTCTGTTGGTTTGTAAGAGACATCTTTTGTGACATTTAAGGGATGGTTTACTAATAGGTCAGAATATTATATTTTGTAAAAGCCTGGAGCCAGAAAACACCTCAAATTTTGACCTTAACTTGTTAGTCATCTGAGCATGTTGAGAGTGACAAAATCACCCTGACTCTATTTTTAGCCAAAAATCAAATAAACAAAACCTCATCAAAAAGTAGAAGATGTAGCAGGGTAAGAAAACCAGTTTCTCTTCCTATGCTGTTTTAATGATGTCAGATTCTAGTTACTTTCATTGCCCTTTTTTAAAAAAATAGAAATAATTGCTATTTTTTTTTCATAATTTGTGTTAGTTGTTTCATTGTTTGGGCATGGATACTGACAGAAACTTGTTTGCTTAGTCTTATCAGTAGCTGTTGAAAATATAATTTTTTAAACATACAAGTTCATACAAAAATAGGTATGGATATAGTAAAATTTGAAAAATTACCAAAATTTAAGCTTCTCTTTTAAGAACACATGCTCTTCTCTTTTTAAATATGCATTTTATACATTTATATATATGTATGTGTTTGTGTATATATGTGTCTATATATATATAAAATTTTTTAAATATTGAAATATACAGAGAAGAAAGCCAGTAATGAAAGGTTGTAATTGCTATGCAGACAGGACAGAGTAGAAACAAATGAAGCTGGGTATGGCTCTTAAATTGAAGGAATAATTTGCTTTAGTGTTCAGTGATGATGATTATATTTGACATTGGAAAGGGAAAAGGCTCTAGCAGGAACCAAGATATGAAGGATAAAAATATTACTATCACAAGAGATAGAAAAATCCATTTAGTTTTGTATGCTTAATTTAGGATGCTGGAGCCTCCTTTTGTCCAGGCTAAACTACCCCAGCTCCCTCAGCCACTCCCATGTCTTACACTGTAGACCCTTCCCCAGCTCCACTGCCCTTCCCTGGACTTGCTCCAGCCCCTCAATGTCCTTCTTGCAGTGAGCCCCTCAATGTCCTTCTTGCAGTGAGCCCCTCAATGTCCTTCTTGCCCAGAACTGGACACAGGATTTGAGGTGCAGCCTCACCAGTGCTGGCACAGGGGGACAGTCACTGCCCTGGTCCTGCTGGCCACACTATTGCTGATACAAGCCAGGGTGCCATTGGCCTTCTTGGCCACCTGGGCACACCTGGCTCACGTTCAGCTGCTGTCACCAGCACCTCCAGGTCCTTTTCTGCTGGGCTTATGATTATATTTGCTGTATGATTCATGCCTTCAGGAACCCACAGATGGGCTCCAAGAGCAGCTGTCTCAGCCTACACAGGGTTGTGAGAGTAAATATATGACCCTATCAATCTCATTTGAAAAGCCATATAAAGCTTGTAGCAGTAGAAAGCATTTGCCCAGTGCTGGGTTAATGAAACACATGGCAACTTTACACTGCAATTATTGTGAAGGCAGCCAAGGATCTTTTTTTTCATGAAGCTGCATCAGATCTAACAGCAGGCATGACCAGTGAGTGCTCAGAGTACCAGAGGGAGATGGAGAAGGTTTCAAAAGGTGCCCTCCTGTCTGCCCTTGGCTCCTGCAAGGCTTGTTTCAACTGTGGTGGCTTTTACACTGCTTCCAGATCCAAGCTGCTGCTTAATTAATTCAAATTTCACATAGATCCAGCCTAGGATTAGACACAACAGCCCACAATTTGTTCAAGCTTTTCATTCTCACAGATACTGTGGGTAGAAATGTTTCACTGTCTTTTTAATGAAAGTGGAGCAACAGTGCTCCATGCTCAGGAGATATTAGAGATACCAGAACTCCTTTCTGACATGCTTTGGACTCTAAATACAATCTTGTTTCACCATACCACCATACCTGCATTTTGATGTAGTTTTTCTGATGAAACACGATTCGTTATCCTACTTATATTTCATAAAAGTTGTACAATATGTCATTAAGTAATGCTTCTGTAACATACATAAGATTTTCATTTAATATTTTTCTTTTGATTCTAAATTAACAGGCTTACTAATGCATTACTAAGATGGGCTACTTATATATATATATATATTTTTTTTTTTTTTTCCATTTGAGCAATCTTTAGTTTCCTTGTTATTTCCTTATACTAAATTTCTCCACAGAGATTTTTTTCCTCACTCCAGCTGTTCCTTTTCCCTTTCTGGAGGTATCTCCATTTTCAGTGACGCTGTTTAACCACTTTCACAAGAAAACAAGGCTTCTTAAATTTGCTGGGTGTCTGTCTATTCTCTCCTCCTATTCCCCTGACAGTTTGTGAAGCAATTTGGCAGTTTCATACAAGGTGGAAGATTTTTAGGTTTCTCTGTCTTCTGAAAGCCAGTGCCCATCTAAGATCAGCTCACAGTACCAGTAATTCCTGCTGTCACTTCACCCATTTGTATACACATGGCTTCATAATGCCCTCAACTTCTGCAGCATCTGGATCCTTGTTCAGGTGGAGGCTCCAGCATGTGCAGCACATGGAGTTTGCAGCAGTGTTGTGGTTGTGAGTGCAGAAATGTGGTTTGGGTTCTTGTCTTAGCACCATGTCAGAGCCAGACAAAGGATCTGGAGCTCATACAGACTGGAGATAAGAACGAGGAGGCTCAGAAGTTACAGGGAATACATGAGTCTATGAAACTCTTAGTTCTGCAGTCCACCAAACAGCTCCTATTGCTTACATGTATAATTATACAGAGAACTCCAAAGATAATTTTAAACCATAGAGAAGAATGAATGATTTTACATGTCTTATCCTGCAGTTCACATTTTATCTCTTGTTCGAATTCACTGCCAAAAGAATGAAAAAAGCTATTTGACATATTCACAGTCTTCTGCTTAATTTTGTATTGCAGAAAGTAAAAATATCTCTCTAGTTTAGACATGGCAGTTGTCCTAAAAAAGTGGCTGAAAGTAAATTCACCAAACCTTTTCTGATTTTTTTTTTTATGATTGATGAATTTTTTGGTTTGTTTCTTGGAATTTCTGAATACAATCCAGATAGGGGCCCTTGGAAAATCTGTTCCAGGGTATCTGCTATGCCTAATCTGCAGAGTTTGAAGTAGACCTGTCAAAGGATTTTCAGCAGAATAGTTTTCCATGAGGGGCTGTTTTCTCAAAATGTGGATCAAGCCATGTCACAGTTTGCTTCAGCTAAAATATATTTGTTTGTATCAGCTTAAGACCCCTAAGAGAAACAATATAAAAGATATAATTAGACAATTACAAGTGGTCTGGACTGTTACTTCCTAATCACAGGAAACTAATGGTTTTCAAAACTGAGTCTCTTCAGACTCCCCCAGGCACTTTATCTTCAAATCTAACTCTTGACAAGCACTTGAGCATTTTCTGTGGGCATGTTGCTTCAATCTCTTTCTGACAAGATAGATTTCTATTTTAAGGAAATATATTCTTAAAGAAACTCAGGTAATGGAGCTATTTCTATAAAGATAAACTTCATGTAAGAATGTTTAGCAGAAAGGCAGGGCATGTATGGAAAGGGATTCAAGCCAGAATAAAAATAAGGAAGATAAGGCAAAGGGAAACATTTAGGGTAGGATGGGGTAGCTCTAAGTTGTCAGGACTATGAAAAATCCCTTCCTCATACCTTCCCTTAAGTAACTGTTTTGGATTGTCTCATATCCATAACTTTTTCTCACAGCCTGGAAGTTTAACTTTCAAACATGTTTTTGGTATTTCTCTGAGAAATAAAAGCTCATGTTCTAAACCTTAAATTTCTACTAATTTTCTTGAATTTCAAAGGTTTGCATTTTAGTTGACTTATGACTGCATGATTTTTTACTACCTGAGATGCCACTTATGTTTTTTATTTGTTTTTTCTTAATATTACTTCTGATTTGGATACCTTTCTTGTCTTTAGCTATTCTGGCTATGCCTTCACTCACGCTAGGAAACAATCATACATTAAATTCTCTTTAACCTTCCTCATCTCACCTGCTGATTTAGTCAAGCTCTTGCATTAAATATTTGCTTTTTCCAGCCTTTCTCTCTTTTCCTTGATGCTTCTTCTAGAACTCTTTCTATTCCTTTTACAATACTTCTGAAAAACGCCTCATGACCTTTTGCTCCTTTTCATTCCTCCTCAGTACGAAATATATATTTTTTTATATTCCCAGAAGAGATTCTTTAATCCCTATGTGGGAAATTGTTTTTCTGATTTATCATCTATGCCAAATAACATTAAATTATTCAGTGGTTTCAGGTGTTGCTATGACAATGCAGACCTATTGGATTTAAATCTGTGGCATGTAGAGGGCAATTAGAACTCATCTTTGAGCCCAGTGAATTTCTAGGTTAGTGACAATTTTAGAAGTTACAATAAGGGCATGCTGACACATGCCAGAGTCAGTGATGTGCAGAGCATGGACATGACATGAAATGCAGTACTGAATGCCATTCTACTATTTTGATTTAAGTCATGAAAGTTTCCTCTTCGTTTAATTTTATCATTCATGAGTTTCACAATTGGAAACTGGGAGAGAAAAAAGGTTAATTTTTATTGGTTCTGGCCAAAACTAATTTCAAAAACGCTTATCTAACTCTCTTTTACTTAAGACTTGTGTGTGTTGTTTAAAAACTAGAGACAAATTATGCCCAAGATTAGGTTTTCACATACATAAAAGTAAGCTTCCTGTGAACATATGAGAATTTTGCTTCTTAAAGAAGATGATGAAAAAGAAAAGATGATGATCAGTAAACAATATTAAGAATGTTGAGGCCTTCAAATCTACCCCTGATTTTCAGTAATAATAATAAAAAAATCAACCTGAAAATATAAGCAATTTATTAAAAGCATGAGACTGCAACAAGTTTCAAGAAATATAAATATTTTGGCAATGACTCATATGCATCTTGAAGAGGTGTGTATTTTGATATATGTATATGTATCAAAATCTTTTTAGTGATTTTTATATATATATGGTAAAATGTGCATGTATAACCTTGTAAACAGTATAAGCAATAGGATTGGAATGATTGCATAATAGTTTTATTTTCATATCATTCCCACTGTGATGTCAAATGTAGCTATTCAAGAATCCACTGTTTGAATTGTTAAAAAGTAATCTTAATAAAAACTTTAAGATTTTTTGTTACCATGATCATAAAAGTCACTGGCTATTCTTTATATTGCAACCTGACTTCCAAGAAATTGACTGAATGGAAAGCCTAATCTTATCTATCACCACAAGTGCTCACTGGACTCCTTTGAGGACCCTTGGTCTCACTGGAAGACTCTTTAAATAATTTTCCTTTAAGATCAGGACAGCCAACTCTTCTTTTCATAGTAAAAGAAATTGAAATAATGTCTATTTTAAATTGCTGGAGCTTTCTGGAAAAGAACATTTTCAAAATTATTTTGAAAAAAATTCTTAATTCTAATTCGGTGCAAAATCCTTTCACTCATGGCAGAGGAAGATCCTGCATTCTCTGAGGTTTTGGGGTTAAGGGTATTTGTTTACAGTAAAACAGTAGGAAGAGAGAGAAATTTGGCACATCCATTTGCCTTTCTTCTCCTCTTTGTGTGTCTTACCAGCCCACAGTTGCACACAACTGTGCTGCCACAACTCTTGATCTACAGGTAGCAAATCAATGGCACTATTATTTTTATGTGGTGGCAAGACCATTGTGTATAAAAGTGAAATACTGGAAAGTGTTGATTTCTTGACCCCCAAATATAAAGATGTCAGTAAAGGGGAGGTGAGTACCTGTTTTACATGTGAGATCTCTAGCTGACATATTTTTAATTCACTGTTTTGAATAGAAATTTTAAATTGGTAGAGGTTTATATCAGTTGTTTTACTAAGTAGCATGAGTTGGATATCGGTCTTAAATAGGCAGAAAGCAAATAAATTATTTGCTACTGCACAGGGGAATCTTCTATTTCCTTCTATTTTAAGAAATACTTTGCACGAGCCAACAGAAAAAAAAATGACATAGATAAATTATATCCCATGTGAGTATGAGGGATATGCAGGAGGTAAATCTAAAATATTGTTTAAAAACCAGAAGGAAACATTTTCTTTTGGTTCATATTTTAAATTATTTTTCTCTAATACAATCTAGGTCAGCTTGTAAACAGAAAATACAAAATGAAGAAAAAATGTTTCTGCATTTCTGATGAGAAATATTTTAATACCTTCAAAGGAACATATTCAAGATATTTTTAAAGTTTCCCTTTTCTAGCAACAGTTCTTTCATTAATTAAGCTCAAATTCATATGGTTTTGATCTTATGAAATTTATCATTTTTCACAAATTAACCACTGATAATTAAGAAGAAAAAGCCTTTCTCTGCTATGGATAGATCATCTTGCTTCATCACATATAGCAAATTGACTAATTATATTATTTAAAAACTCTTCTAAAAAGCCTTTTTGTTTTTCCTACTGTTCTGTAGTTTCTGTCTAATAATAGAAGTAGTTACCTTCTCCATCAGAGCAGTTTGTTGTTTTGGAAAGAAAAATTAATTTTATGAATAGGATTCACTCATAGATGTAAATGCCACTGTGACAGGCCATCAGTAAATCTCAAAGGAAAGCAAATTCTCCATATGCTATTATAATAATACACTTTTTCTTGGAGGGATGAGCATTACATTGTGGAGTGTTACAAGGAGTTTATAGTAGAGATTAAAGGTATCAGCATATGCCAAAGAAAAAATGTTATAAAGAAGCTGCATATCAAGCCTAATTTATCTCCAAACATTGAGGAAATAATCTACGTGTATAGACTTTTGCATTTGTAGCAGTATGCTGCAGTCTCTTTTCAGATGCAGATCCGACAAAGAATAACAATAAGAAAAGTAAATAAGAATTGTAAAACAGATTTAGCCATTCAGTTTTACTAATAGATGGGTGTTGGTTTAAAATCTGCCTTGATGATCGTTAGTCATTCCTTGACATTTCTACCACATTATTTGATTTCCAAAGACTGCTAAGAATCTCTATGGTCTAAAAATTTTCTTCTCCATGCTGTGGAGAAGGCTGATATTATCAACTTTTCAGGCTGAGTACCTAATTGCCTAAATATCTTCTTTTTAGACAAACATAAAGTTATTTATGATAATGTACTTCACGAAAAACTGTGATGAAACTAGACTAAACAACTCTAAGCTATACACTGTCAAAAGTTTATTCTTCAAAGAAAGCCTTAGTTTCTTGATTAGTGTTCCTAAACAGACTTTAATTGTCCACCTGCTAAAGAGTTTTAGTTAGGCCTGAGGGATTTGGGTTTTATGAAACCAGAAATATTTCTGGCTTGGCTAAGACACATGAATTCAATGCAATAAATGTAGCTAAGAACACTTTTGTTTTTATGATTATGAAATGGCATCTGAAACCATGGAGAAATAAATGGTTATATTCCTGTAAAGTACATTATAAATCTCAATGAGCTGCTGAAAAATATGTAATGGATGAATAAAATCATTTAAAATTTATACCATTCATTTTCCTTTTAAGTTCAAGGTAAAAGCTCATTAAGGCAATGGAGTACTTTCAGAAACCTAATTTCTAAACTTTATAATTTGCATCATTTAAAAAAAATATTTTGGAATTTCTTTTTCTGCTGTCCTGTAGCCATCAGAAGTTCACAAATCAGCACCTGAAAAGCATTTGTGTATGTCATAAAATAATTAATGATATTTATATTCTTCCCCAGTACAAAGAACTGCAGAACCCTCTATCAACTTCTCCCTACAAAGCATCAAAAAAATGAAATAAAACGCCCTGGCAGTGGCAGACATAAATATTTTTCTATTGCTCCTATCTATATGCATCCCATGTATTTTTCTTTTTTCATATCAGTATCTAAAATCATGTTTTTCTCTATCTGGACACCTGCTTTTAATAGCTCCATTTTGTTTGCTGAATAAGTGCTTTTATTTTCTTTTATTTTCTTTTTTTTTTAATTTCTTTTTTTCCTTTCCTTATTGAGTGTCGGTAACATGCAACAAACAGAAATGTTTCACAGGCACCATCTCAGTGACTTTCTTTGCATGTAAATGTGGCACCTTGGTTTTAAAATGGTAATCCAATGCTGTTCCCTGTACTTAAAAAATGCAATATTTGAAATACCTTGAAATTCTCTTATTCCATTGCTTGACAAAATTTATCTGGCTTTTCTGCACCAAATTCATTATGCATCTAATACTTCATTATATTCTTGGATAGCTCTGACCACTTTGCTAAAGAGGGAAATACAGTGTTTTCTTCAAGCTACTCAGTCTAGATGTTTTTATCATTAACATATTTCGTCTTACAAAAACACTTTGTTCAAGTTAAGTGGAACTGTGTCCTGCCATTATATTAATAAGTTATAAACAGATAAAAAATTTTGTCTCCCTCTCTTATGTGCTATGCAATAAGTCTCCAGCTGAACACAATCAGAATCTGAATTATCATTTCCTAGTTCAGTACAGTTTTCATCCTGTTGTTTTCCCTGTTCAGCATGTGAGCATGTTTTCTACAAAATCTTTGCAGTAGTACTTCCCTTTCAAGAGGAATCTCTGCAATACTGTGAGAAAGCACAGCTAAGTATCATAGCTCTGCATTAAGGCTGATGGAGGATCTTGAGCATAGAGAAGTGAGAAGCAAAAAGAATGACAGTAGAAGAAGAATTGCTTTGATTAAACATACCAAGAAGTAGTGATGTGTGTCTTAACCCTAATATAACAGGGTTATATGAACATAATGAGTATTTTGGAGAACAGAAAAGCCATACAATGCCCCCCAAATAAGAGCAACATAACATATTTTCTTTTCCTCTCTTCATACGTGAAGCTGCTAAAAATACCCAAAACATCAATGAGTCTGTTGAGGCAAAGTAATTTTAATCAGTTTCACATCATTTAAAACATTTAAAGGTTCTGTTTTCTCTTTATTTCATTAAACATTTGTCATCAGTCACTAAGAAGATTTTCGTCTTAAACTGTCATTACAGAAGCATTAACAGAGATGTGCAGATTCTCGAGTATCTATATTTCAGTATTAGTACAATTGGATGCATTAAGTGCTAGTGCCAGAAAGCAGCATTAAAAAGATAGGTTTATATAAGTATATTCTTAAATGCATAAAATTTTTCTTTCTCTGTGTCATAAAAAGCAGTCATAGAATCACACATATAATCTGGTTTTCCTTTGTTACCTTTCAAAATATGTTAGTATCTACTTGCATCATGGGTTTTGAGGCTGGGGAGTTTTTGGTGGTTAAATTCAGTGCATTTTTTTCTCAGTGACTGTTTTTGTTTCTCAGACTTGAATCTCCTACTAGATCTTTGGTGATGGAAGCACCCAGGGGAGTGCAAGTCAACGCAGCTGCAGGAGACTTAAAGGCTACCTGTAGGAAAGAACTGCACTTACAGTCTACAGAAGGGGAGGTAAGTTCAGCCAGCAGAGAAATGTTCAACAGCTCTGCCCAGCATAACACAAACAATGTGAGGAGGGTTTATTCAGCAGCAAGGTAAACAACATTAAAAGTGTACTGCATTTGCCTTTGTTAAAGTAATTTTGGTTTAGCTTGTTCAACTATTAATACTTATTTCCTTTTTTACAAATATTTGAATCCGTAGGTTTCATTCATGCTGAAAATAAACTTAGTTAATACAGATCACAATTATTTGTAAATAAAGAGTCAAAGAAAAAGCTTCCACAGAACAGAGTCGGTTAAGTGATTCTGGTAAAAAAATAACTTGGATTAAACTGTCAAGATAAAACAGAGAAGTTTGGATTCATTTAGATTAATGCATCATTAAACCATGATTAATAGGTTTAACAAATTTGCTCTACCTGTGGTTTAACTCCTTAATCTTTAACTAACTCTGTAAGAGAGACAGAGTACTTCCATCATATGTTCTCTCCTATTTCAATAATGTCTTGTTTCAGAGATCATAAAAAGACATAAAAAGACTTTGGTAAAGATTCTTCATGTGTAAACCTGTGTGAACACATGCAAATTATTATAAATTGGGTCACTTGTTGTGATGGCAATCTATCATTGCAGAAATGCATGAAGGATTGGTGGTATGGGAGTCCTTTCATCTTTAGACCATAAAATGATATAACATTAAAAAAAGAAGAGCAAAGATCTTATGGAAGGCTATCAAGAGCTCTCAGATTTCTATTAGGCACTTTGGAGAAATTGGTAGATTTTCAAATTATTCTGAGAGGCTTGCTACAGTATAGCATTTTTGGAAATCCATAATGTAAATATCTCATTGTGAATGCAGCTCTTTTGGAATTTTTTGCCATTTGTGTTTTGTATTCTCTACCAAATGTTTCTAGATGTTTTACATACTATCCAACATAAGCAAAGCCAAACAAAACCAGCATTCACATCTGTGGCAGATAGCCCCCTGGAATGTACACTCTGCATTACAGAGCAGACAGGAACATTTTGGCCTATATATTGCATCAAAAGCATATTTTGGTAACATCTTTTTATTGATGCAAGTATCTGTCCAACATAATAAAAGCACTATGTCTTCCTTATTCAGAGTCTCAAATATTTGTATATCATATTCCCCACCCTTATTTTTGAGTTTCTCCAAAATCAGCTCTTCCCCCATCTCTTATCTTTACTTACTGCCTCTCTTACTGTTTCCTAACATTGCTGAGACAGAAGTAAAAAATCTAATCCTCTTTTAATAGTAAATATTGTTCTATCTCATCACTGTCCTTTCTGTGGGTATTTTTGAGTCTAGAGCTTCCTGTAACCCATCTTGTTTTCCCTTTCATAAATCCCTACCTGGCCAAATCGATTGTGTTTCCTAAATTTATAAGCATAAATTTTGCAAATAGAATGTATTTCTATGTTCTTTTCCTTCATGACATTGCCAGAGGGGAAAAGTAAAACTTGAATTAAAATTAAAGTTAAAAAAAGAGAAGCCACAACAGAAAGACTGTTACCATTCCTTACTCTCCTATTATTCTTTAGGCACTGCTGGTTTCTATATTCTCTTTGTTTTGCATCATGCACCTCTTCATACAAATATTTTAGCTGTGGATCCATCAGGTATTTTTCTCTAGATCAACACTGTGATTTAATTGCATGACTTCTCATTTTACTTAAGTATTTACTATACCTTGTTGGAAAGGTAGTTTTGGAAACAATGTCCTATGACCTCAGTTTTACTTTGACAATGGGAATCCAAGAAAAAGATATAATGCCCATATTATGTATTATTCAGAACTGGAATTCAATTTGGTATTAAATGTTTTGTAGTAAAAAAATACCAGTGAAAAGCTGACTTTTCTGACCTTCTTATTAAAAATCATAATTTTCTCTGTGCAATAAGACTTTGCACATCTATGATTTCCTACATAGATGTTAGATTGAAAATTACCAGAAGACAAATTATCAACCTTTCTCCAGTCTTTCCCAATGAAGTGTTCAATAAAAACACATCTAACAAAGTTCAAAGTCTTGAATGCTTGCAATTTCAGTAAGATCTGAAATGAATTGTAGCCGAATTCCACAGAGAAATTCTATTCTGTGGTCTGAGTATGCCTGTACAGTTCACTGTTTAATCTCTTCCACTGGAGAGGGTTAGAGAAAAATGCAAAAACACTTTGGAAGGCATGTGACAGGCACCAGAGCAGTAGCTGTTGTGCAAAGTTACTATGGTCACATTAGGGAATTGCTGGACTAATTACAGCCTGGTGTGAGGAACTAGGGTAAACATCTGATGGATTAAATATCTACACAACAAAATATTGATTGCTTTTCCTGCTTACAGCCCAACAGATAAACCACATTAGCAGACAGTATAAAAAATGCTTAAAGGTTTTATCATTATTAATTTTTAAGAAAACACATTCTAAAATAACAAAGTATCTATATTAAAAATAATCATTTTAGCTTAAGAATTGAATGCCTTATAAGTCAGGTTTCCTCCACAAATAAATTAGTCTTGTCTTTGTGAATTGGATCTGTGAACCATTTTCATGATAAGACAATTTGTACTAGAAAGACATGCAAGGGCTTTTGTACCATTTTCATTCTAGTTAGCAAAATTTAATTTTTTAATGTTTGAACGCTTTTTTAAAACCTCATCAAAGACATGTGAATTCATATTTTCTTTCTCTAGCAAAGTTATTGCCATATTATGACAGAAAATGGCTATGTGGCACCTGGAATCAACCAGTTATAGCCATGTTACAAAGCATTATGCATTTACTGACTATGAAAAATAGATTTTCCTTTGTTTAAGAATAACTTCAGAATATTTTTTACGAATATAAATGTGTTTATGAAATACTTTTCTTCTAGCTGTATTTCTATGCAGTATAGTCTTTAGCCTCCCACATCCAAACTGAATGATTCTGCAAGCATCCTGAATTCTTCTGGTTGATATATTTTCTTTTTATTTACTGCAGTATTATAATAATCCTTTTAGCCCTATTACACATCATAGTGTGTGATCCCAGACTGAATACTGCAGGCTGTAATTTAGATTCAGATTCTGCTGCCCTTTCTAAAGCTCTTGAGCTGCACCCTTGTGAGCCGAGGCATCAGCAGAATCCTTTGATTCAATTATAACTTGGCATTTAATTGTGAACTGTGTATTATTCTATAAATAAACCATAACCAATGGTTTAAAGCAGTAATCATTTACAAGGAACGTGAAATGTGAAGCTCCAGGCTACAGCTGAATCCACTGGTTCACACAAGAAGAAAAAGATCATTTCTTGTCTGGAAATTCAGCACACTGACTGCTAGTTCACTATGCTTTTTCAAATAGAAGTGTATTGCAAATTACAAGTCAATTTTGAATTCAGTAGATACTTGATTTTACTAGACATAAAAAAGTTCTAATTGAACCTGAAACAGATAACTATATAAAGACAGCAAGCTGAAAGGTCTGTTTGATGGTGTCCACTCATTGGCCTAACAACTAACTGTAGTAGTTTTGACCATCCAGAATCACAGAATGGGTCAAGTTGGAAGAGGATCACAATGGGTCATCTGGTCCCACTTCCCTGCTCAAGCTGAGTCATTCTAGAGCACCCAGGATTGTGTCCAGATGGTTCCTGAATATTGCCAGTGAGGGTGAGTCCACAACTTCTCTGGGCAATCAGTGACAGTGTTCAGTCACCAACACAGTAAAGTTCCTTCTCATATTTAGGTGGAATTTACAAAGACTGGAAATTATTTCCAATACAGAAAAAATACACAATAAACTGTTTTCTACTGGCACTTTTGCCCTCCCCTATGGATGCCTTTCGCAGCTGCAGTGCAGCTGGAGCTCTAGGTTTTCTGGTTTCTGAGACGCTAACCCTAGGCATAACCCGAAACCTAACCTGAGGAGGAAAAGCAGCCCAGGGTAAGTGGTGGTCGGAGGCAAAAGCGGTGGTGGCAGGCATCTTGTGGCAGTTTTGCACTCTCCTTAGGATGCCTTTTGCAGCTGCATTGCAGCTGGAGCTTTGGCCTTGGTAGTTTCTGAGACGCTAACTCAAGGCGTAACCCTAACCCTAACCTGAGGCAGGAAAAGCAGCCTAGGGTAAGTGGTGGTCGGAGGCAAAAGCCGTGGTGGAAGGAATCTGGTGGCAATTTTGCACTCTCCTTGGGATGCCTTTCGCAGCTGCAGTGCAGCTGGAGCTCTGGGCTTAGTAGTTTCTGAGATGCTAACCCTAGGCGAAACCCTAACCCTAACCTGAGGCAGGAAAAGCAGCCTAGGGTTTGTGTTGGTCAGAGGCAAAAGCTTTGGTGGAAGGCATCTTGTAGCAGTTTTGCACTCCCCTTGCAATGCCTTCTGCAGCTGCAGTGCAGCTGGAGCTCTGGGCTTGGTAGTTTCTGAGACGCTAACCCTAGGCGTAACCCTAACCCTAACCTGAGGCAGGAAAAGCAGCCTATGGTCACTGCTGCTTCTGAGGGAAAATCCGTAGTGGCAGGCATCTTGTGGCAGTTTTGGACTCCCCTTGAGATGCCTTTCAAAGGTGCAGTGCAGTTGGATCTCTGGGCTTGGTAGTTTCTGAGACGCTAACCCTAGGCGTAACACTAACCCTAACCTGAGGCAGGAAAAGCAGCCTATGGATACTGCTGCGTCTGAGGAAAAAGCCGAGTTGGCAGGCATCTTGTCGCACTTTTGCACTCCCCTTGGGATGCCTTTCGCAGCTGCAGTGCAGCTGGAGCTGTGGGCTTGCTAGTTTCTGAGACGCTAACCCTAGGCGTAACCCTAACCTGAGGCAGGAAAGCAGCCTCGGATAAGTGGTGGTCGGAGGCAAAAGTCGTGGTGGCAGGCATCTTGTGGCAGTTTTGCACTCCCCTTGGGATGCCTTTCGCAGCTGCAGTGCAGCTGGAGCTGTGGGCTTAGTAGTTTCTGAGACGCTAACCCTAGGCTTAACCCTAACCCTTAGCTGAGGCAGGAAATGCAGCCTAGGGTTAGTGGTGCTTCGGAGGGAAAACCCGTGGTGGCAGGCATCTTGTGGCAGTTTTGGACTCCCCTTGGGATGCCTTTCGCAGCTGCAGTGCCGTTGGAGCTCTGGGCTTGGTAGTTTCTGAGACGCTAACCCTAGGCATAACCCTAACCTGAGGCAGGAAAAGCAGCCGAGGTAAGTGGTGGTCGGAGGCAAAAGCCGTGGTGGCAGGCATCTTGTGGCAGTTTTGCACTCCCCTTGGGATGCCTTTCGCAGCTGCAGTGCAGCTGGAGCTCTGGGCTTGGTAGTTTCTGAGACGCTAACCCTAGGCGTAACCCTAACCCAACTGAGGCAGGAAAAGCAGCCTAGGGTAAGTGGTGGTCGGAATCAAAAGCCGTGGTGGCAGGCATCTTGTGGCAGTTTTGCACTCCCCTTGGGATGCCTTTCGCAGCTGCAGTGCAGCTGGAGCTCTGGGCTTGGTAGTTTCTGAGACGCTAACCCTAGGCGTAACCCTAACCCTAACCTGAGGCAGGAAAAGCAGCCTAGGGTAAGTGGTGGTCGGAATCAAAAGCCGTGGTGGCAGGCATCTTGTGGCAGTTTTGCACTCCCCTTGGGATGCCTTTCGCAGCTGCAGTGCAGCTGGAGCTGTGGGCTTGGTAGTTTCTGAGACGCTAACCCTAGGCGTAACCCTAACCCTAACCTGAGGCAGGAAAAGCAGCCGAGGGTAAGTGGTGGTCGGAATCAAAAGCCGTGGTGGCAGGCATCTTGTGGCAGTTTTGCACTCCCCTTGGGATGCCTTTCGCAGCTGCAGTGCAGCTGGAGCTCTGGGCTTGGTAGTTTCTGAGACGCTAACCCTAGGCGTAACCCTAACCTGAGGCAGGAAAAGCAGCATAGGGTAAGTGGTGGTCGGAGGCAAAAGCCGTGGTGGCAGGCATCTTGTGGCAGTTTTGCACTCCCCTTGGGATGCCTTTCGCAGCTGCAGTGCAGTTGGAGCTGTGGGCTTGGTAGTTTCTGAGACGCTAACCCTAGGCGTAACGCTAACCCTAACCTGAGGCAGGAAAAGCAGCCTAGGGTAAGTGGTGGTCGGAATCAAAAGCCGTGGTGGCAGGCATCTTGTGGCAGTTTTGCAGTCCTCTTGGGATGCCTTTCGCAGCTGCATTTCAGCTGGAGCTCTGGGTAGGGTAATTTCTGAGACGCTAACCCTAGGCGTAACCCTAACCCTAAGCTGAGGCAGGAAAAGCAGCCTAGGGTAAGTGGTGGTCGGAATCAAAAGCCGTGATGGCAGTCATCTTGTGGCAGTTTTTCACTCCCCTTGGGATGCCTTTCACTGCTGCAGTGCAGCTGGGGCTGTGGGCTTGGTAGTTTCTGAGACGCTAACCCTAGGCGTAACGCTAACCTGAGGCAGGAAAAGCAGCCTAGGGTAAGTGGTGGTAGGAATCAAAAGCCGTGATGGCAGGCATCTTGTGGCAGTTTTGCACTCCCCTTGGGATGCCTTTCACTGCTGCAGTGCAGCTGGAGCTGTGGGCTTGGTAGTTTCTGAGACGCTAACCCTAGGCGTAACCCTAACCCTAACCTGAGGCAGGAAAATCAGCTGAGGGTAAGTGGTGGTCGGAGGCAAAAGCCGTGGTGGCAGGCATCTTGTGGCAGCTTTGCACTCCCCATTGGTGCCTTTCGCAGCTGCAGTGCAGCTGGAGGTAGTTTCTGAGACGCTAACCCTAGGCGTAACGCTAACCCTAAAATGAGGCAGGAAAATCAGCAGAGGGTAAGTGGTGGTCTGAATAAAACTCGTGGTGGCAGGCATCTTGTGGCAGTTTTGCACTCCCCTTGGGATACCTTTCGCTGCCGCAGTGCAGCTGGAGCTGTTGGCTTGGTATTTTCTGAGACGCTAACCCTAGGCGTAACGCTAACCCTAACCTGAGGCAGAAAAAGCAGCCTAGGGTAAGTGGTGGTCGGAGGCAAAAGCCGTGGTGGCAGGCATCTTGTGGCAGTTTTGCACTCCTCTTGGGATGCCTTTTGCCGCTGCAGTGCAGCTGCATGTCTGGGCTTGGTAGTTTCTGAGACGCTCAGCCTAGGCGTAACCCTAACCTGAGGCAGGAAAAGCAGCCTAGGTTAAGTGGTGGTCGGAATCAAAACCCATGGTGGAAGGCATCTTGTGGCAGTTTTGCACTCCCCTTCGGATGCCTTTAGCAGCTGCAGTGCAGCTGGAGCTGTGGGCTTGGTCGTTTCTGAGACGCTAACCCTAGGCGTAACGCTAACCCGAACCTGAGGCAGGAAAATCAGCCGTGGGTAACTGGTGCTCGGAATAAAACCCGTGGTGGCAGGCATCTTGTGGCTGTTTTGCACTCCCCTTGGTATGCCTTTCGCAGCTGCAGTGCAGCAGGAGCTCTGGGATTGGTAGTTTCTGAGACACTAACCCTAGGCGTAACGCTAACCCTAACCTGAGGCAGGAAAAGCAGGCTAGGCTAAGTGGTGGTCGGAATCAAAACCCATGGTGGAAGGCATCTTGTGGCAGTTTTGGACTCCCCTTGGGATGCCTTTCGCAGCTGCATTGCAGCTGGAGCTGTGGGCTTGGTCGTTTCTGAGACGCTAACCCTAGGCGTAACGCTAACCCGAACCTGAGGCAGGAAAAGCAGCCTAGGTTAAGTGGTGGCCGGAATCAAAAGCCGTGATGGCAGACATCTTGTGGCAGCTTTGGACTCCCCATTGGATGCCTTTCGCAGCTGCAGTGCAGCTGGAGCTCTGGGCTTGGTCGTTTCTGAGACGCTAACCCTAGGCGTAACCCTTACTCTAACCTGAGGCAGGAAAAGCAGGCTAGGCTAAGTGGTGGTCGGAGGGAAAACCTGTGATGGCAGGAATATTGTGGCAGTTTTGCACTCTCCTTGGGATGCCTTTCGCAGCTGCAGTGCAGCTGGAGCTGTGGGCTTGGTCGTTTCTGAGACGCTAACCCTAGGCTTAACCCTTACTCTAACCTGAGGCAGGAAAAGCAGCCTAGGGTAAGTGGTGGTGGGAATCAAAAGCCGTGGTGGCAGGCATCTTGTGGCAGTTTTGCACTCCCCTTGGGATGCCTTTCGCAGCTGCAGTGCAGCTGGAGCTCTGGGCTTGGTAGTTTCTGAGACGCTAACCCTAGGCGTAACCCTAACCCTAACCTGAGGCAGGAAAAGCAGCCGAGGGTAAGTGGTGGTCGGAATCAAAAGCCGTGGTGGCAGGCATCTTGTGGCAGTTTTGCACTCCCCTTGGGATGCCTTTCGCAGCTGCAGTGCAGCTGGAGCTGTGGGCTTGGTAGTTTCTGAGACGCTAACCCTAGGCGTAACCCTAACCCTAACCTGAGGCAGGAAAAGCAGCCTAGGGTAAGTGGTGGTCGGAATCAAAAGCCGTGGTGGCAGGCATCTTGTGGCAGTTTTGCACTCCCCTTGGGATGCCTTTCGCAGCTGCAGTGCAGCTGGAGCTCTGGGCTTGGTAGTTTCTGAGACGCTAACCCTAGGCGTAACCCTAACCCTAACCTGAGGCAGGAAAAGCAGCCTAGGGTAAGTGGTGGTCGGAGGCAAAAGCCGTGGTGGCAGGCATCTTGTGGCAGTTTTGCACTCCCCTTGGGATGCCTTTCGCAGCTGCAGTGCAGCTGGAGCTCTGGGCTTGGTAGTTTCTGAGACGCTAACCCTAGGCGTAACCCTAACCCTAACCTGAGGCAGGAAAAGCAGCCGAGGGTAAGTGGTGGTCGGAATCAAAAGCCGTGGTGGCAGGCATCTTGTGGCAGTTTTGCACTCCCCTTGGGATGCCTTTCGCAGCTGCAGTGCAGCTGGAGCTCTGGGCTTGGTAGTTTCTGAGACGCTAACCCTAGGCGTAACCCTAACCCTAACCTGAGGCAGGAAAAGCAGCCGAGGGTAAGTGGTGGTCGGAATCAAAGCCGTGGTGGCAGGCATCTTGTGGCAGTTTTGCACTCCCCTTGGGATGCCTTTCGCAGCTGCAGTGCAGCTGGAGCTCTGGGCTTGGTAGTTTCTGAGACGCTAACCCTAGGCGTAACCCTAACCTGAGGCAGGAAAAGCAGCCTAGGGTAAGTGGTGGTCCGAGGGAAAAGCCTTGGAGGCAGGCAACTTGTGGCTGTTTTGCACTCCTCTTGGGATGCCTTTCGCAGCTGCAGTGCAGCTTGAGCTCTGGGCTTGGTTGTTACTGAGACGCTAACCCTAGGCGTAACCCTAACCTGAGGCAGGAAAAGCAGCCTAGGGTAAGTGGTGGTCCGAGGGAAAAGCCTTGGAGGCAGGCATCTTGTGGCTGTTTTGCACTCCTTTTGGGATGCCTTTCACAGCTGCAGTGCAGCTGGAGCTCTGAGTTGGGTAGTTTCTGAGACGCTAACCCTAGGCGTAACCCTAACCGGAGGCAGGAAAAGCAGCCTAGGGTAAGTGGTGGTCCGAGGGAAAAGCCTTGGAGGCAGGCTTCTTGTGGCTGTTTTGCACTCCTCTTGGGATGCCTTTCGCAGCTGCAGTGCAGCTGGAGCTCTGGGTTGGGTAGTTTCTGAGACGCTAACCCTAGGCGTAACCCTAACCTGAGGCAGGAAAATCAGCCTAGGGTAAGTGGTGGTCCGAGGGAAAAGCCTTGGAGGCAGGCTTCTTGTGGCTGTTTTGCACTCCTCTTGGGATGCCTTTCGCAGCTGCAGTGCAGCTGTAGCTCTGGGTTGGGTAGTTTCTGAGACGCTAACCCTACGTGTAACCCTAGCCTGAGGCAGGAAAAGCAGCCTAGGGTAAGTGGTGGTCGGAATCAAAAGCCGTGGTGGCAGGCATCTTGTGGCAGTTTTGCACTCCCCATTGGATGCCTTTCGCAGCTGAAGTGCAGCTGGAGGTCAGGGTTTGGTAGTTTCTGAGACGCTAACCCTAGGCGTAACCCTAACACTAACCTGAGGCCTTTCACAGCTGCAGTGCAGCTGGAGCTCTGGGCTTTGTCGTTTCTGAGACGCTAACCTAGCGACTAACCCTAACTGAGGCAGGAAAAGCAGCCGAGGGTAAGTGGTGGTCGGAGGAAAACCGTGGTGGCAGGCATCTTGTGGCAGTTTTGCACTCCCCATTGGATGCCTTTCGCAGCTGCAGTGCAGCTGTAGCTCTGGGTTGGGTAGTTTCTGAGACGCTAACCCTAGGCGTAACCCTAACCCTAAACTGAGGCAGGAAAAGCAGCCGAGGGTAAGTGGTGGTCGGAATAAAAGCCGTGGTGGCAGGCATCTTGTGGCAGTTTTGCACTCCCCTTGGGATGCCTTTCGCAGCTGCAGTGCAGCTGGAGGTCAGGGTTTGGTAGTTTCTGAGACGCTAACCCTAGGCGTAACCCTAACCCTAACCTGAGGCAGGAAAAGCAGCCTAGGGTAAGTGGTGGTCAGAGGCAAAACCGTGGTGGCAGGCATCTTGTGGCAGTTTTGCACTCCCCTTGGGATGCCTTTCGCAGCTGCAGTGCAGCTGGAGCTCTGGGCTTGGTAGTTTCTGAGACGCTAACCCTAGGCGTAACCCTAACCCTAACCTGAGGCAGGAAAAGCAGCCTAGGTAAGTGGTGGTCGGAATCAAAAGCCGTGGTGGCAGGCATCTTGTGGCAGTTTTGCACTCCCCTTGGGATGCCTTTCGCAGCTGCAGTGCAGCTGGAGCTCTGGGCTTGGTAGTTTCTGAGACGCTAACCCTAGGCGTAACCCTAACCCTAACCTGAGGCAGGAAAAGCAGCCGAGGGTAAGTGGTGGTCGGAATCAAAGCCGTGGTGGCAGGCATCTTGTGGCAGTTTTGCACTCCCCTTGGGATGCCTTTCGCAGCTGCAGTGCAGCTGGAGCTCTGGGCTTGGTAGTTTCTGAGACGCTAACCCTAGGCGTAACCCTAACCCTAACCTGAGGCAGGAAAAGCAGCCTAGGGTAAGTGGTGGTCGGAGTCAAAAGCCGTGGTGGCAGGCATCTTGTGGCAGTTTTGCACTCCCCTTGGGATGCCTTTCGCAGCTGCAGTGCAGCTGGAGCTGTGGGCTTGGTAGTTTCTGAGACGCTAACCCTAGGCGTAACCCTAACCCTAACCTGAGGCAGGAAAAGCAGCCTAGGGTAAGTGGTGGTCGGAATCAAAAGCCGTGGTGGCAGGCATCTTGTGGCAGTTTTGCACTCCCCTTGGGATGCCTTTCGCAGCTGCAGTGCAGCTGGAGCTCTGGGCTTGGTAGTTTCTGAGACGCTAACCCTAGGCGTAACCCTAACCCTAACCTGAGGCAGGAAAAGCAGCCTAGGGTAAGTGGTGGTCGGAATCAAAAGCCGTGGTGGCAGGCATCTTGTGGCAGTTTTGCACTCCCCTTGGGATGCCTTTCGCAGCTGCAGTGCAGCTGGAGCTCTGGGCTTGGTAGTTTCTGAGACGCTAACCCTAGGCGTAACCCTAACCCTAACCTGAGGCAGGAAAAGCAGCCTAGGGTAAGTGGTGGTCGGAATGAAAAGCCGTGGTGGCAGGCATCTTGTGGCAGTTTTGCACTCCCCTTGGGATGCCTTTCGCAGCTGCAGTGCAGCTGGAGCTCTGGGCTTGGTAGTTTCTGAGACGCTAACCCTAGGCGTAACCTAACCCTAACCTGAGGCAGGAAAAGCAGCCGAGGGTAAGTGGTGGTCGGAATCAAAGCCGTGGTGGCAGGCATCTTGTGGCAGTTTTGCACTCCCCTTGGGATGCCTTTCGCAGCTGCAGTGCAGCTGGAGCTGTGGGCTTGGTAGTTTCTGAGACGCTAACCCTAGGCGTAACCCTAACCCTAACCTGAGGCAGGAAAAGCAGCCTAGGTAAGTGGTGGTCGGAATCAAAAGCCGTGGTGGCAGGCATCTTGTGGCAGTTTTGCACTCCCCTTGGGATGCCTTTCGCAGCTGCAGTGCAGCAGGAGCTCTGGCATTGGTAGTTTCTGAGACACTAACCCTAGGCATAACCCTAACCTGATGCAGAAAAAGCAGCCTAGGTTAAGTGGTGGTCGGAGGCAAAAGCCGTGATGGCAGGCATCTTGTGGCTGTTTTACACTCCCCTTGGGATGCCTTTCGCAGCTGCAGTGCAGCTGGAGCTGTGATCTTGGTAGTTTCTGAGACACTAACCCTAGGCGTAACCCTAACCCTAACCTGAGGCAGGAAAAGCAGCCTAGGTTAAGTGGTGGTCGGAATCAAAAGCCGTGGCGGCAGGCATCTTGTGGCAGTTTTGCACTCCCCTTGGGATGCCTTTCGCAGCTGAAGTGCAGTTGGAGCTCTGGGCTTGGTAGTTTCTGAGACGCTAACCCTAGGCGTAACCCTAACCCTAACCTGAGGCAGGAAAGTCAGCCTAGGTTAAGTGGTGGTCGGAGGCAAAAGCCGTGGCGGCAGGCATCTTGTGGCAGTTTTTCACTCCCCCTGGGATGCCTTTCGCAGCTGAAGTGCAGTTGGAGCTGTGATCATGGTCCTTTCTGAGACACTAACCCTAGGCATAACCCTAACCATAACCTGAGGCAGAAAAAGCAGCCTAGGTTAAATGGTGGTCGGAATCAAAAGCCGTGGCGGCAGGCATCTTGTGGCAGTTTTTCACTCCCCTTGGGATGCCTTTCGCAGCTGAAGTGCCGTTGGAGCTCTGGGCATGGTCCTTTCTGAGACGCTAACCCTAGGCGTAACGCTAACCCTAACCTGAGGCAGGAAAGTCAGCCGAGGGTAAGTGGTGGTCGGAGGCAAAAGCCGTGGTGGCGGGCATCTTGTGGCAGTTTTGCACTCCTCCTGGGATGCCTTTCTCAGCTGCAGTTCAGCTGGAGCTCTGGGCTTGGTAGTTTCTGAGACGCTAACCCTAGGCGTAACCCTAACCTGAGGCAGGAAAAGCAGCCAAGGGTAAGTGGTGGTCGGAATAAAACCCGTGGAGGCAGACATCTTGTGGCAGTTTTGCACTCCCCTTGGGATGACTTTCGCAGCTGCAGTGCTGTTGGAGCTCTGGGCTTGGTAGTTTCTGAGACGCTAACCCTAGGCGTAACCCTAACCCTAACCTGAGGCAGGAAAAGCAGCCTAGGGTAAGTGGTGGTCGGAATCAAAACCGTGGTGGCAGGCATCTTGTGGCAGTTTTGCACTCCCCTTGGGATGCCTTTCGCAGCTGCAGTGCAGCTGGAGCTGTGGGCTTGGTAGTTTCTGAGACGCTAACCCTAGGCGTAACCTAACCCTAACCTGAGGCAGGAAATCAGCCGAGGGTAAGTGGTGGTCGGAGGCAAAAGCCGTGGTGGCGGGCATCTTGTGGCAGTTTTGCACTCCTCTTGGGATGCCTTTCGCAGCTGCAGTGCAGCTGGAGCTCTGGGCTTGGTAGTTTCTGAGACGCTAACCCTAGGCGTAACCCTAACCCTAACCTGAGGCAGGAAAAGCAGCCTAGGGTAAGTGGTGGTCGGAAGCAAAAGCCGTGGTGGCAGGCATCTTGTGGCAGTTTTGCACTCCCCTTGGGATGCCTTTCGCAGCTGCAGTGCAGCTGGAGCTCTGGGCTTGGTAGTTTCTGAGACGCTAACCCTAGGCGTAACCCTAACCCTAACCTGAGGCAGGAAAATCAGACGAGGCTAAGTGGTGGTCGGAGGCAAAAGCCGTGGTGGCAGGAATATTGTGGCAGTTTTGCACTCTCCTTGGGATGCCTTTCGCAGCTGCAGTGCAGCTGGAGCTGTGGGCTTGGTAGTTTCTGAGACGCTAACCCTAGGCGTAACCCTAACCCTAACCTGAGGCAGGAAAAGCAGCCTAGGGTAAGTGGTGGTCGGAATCAAAAGCCGTGGTGGCAGGCATCTTGTGGCAGTTTTGCACTCCCCTTGGGATGCCTTTCGCAGCTGCAGTGCAGCTGGAGCTGTGGGCTTGGTAGTTTCTGAGACGCTAACCCTAGGCGTAACGCTAACCCTAACATGAGGCAGGAAAAGCAGCCTAGGGTAAGTGGTGGTCGGAGGCAAAAGTCGTGATGGCAGGCATCTTGTGGCAGTTTTGGACTCCCCTTGGGATGCCTTTCGCAGCTGCAGTGCAGCTGGAGCTCTGGGCTTGGTAGTTTCTGAGACGCTAACCCTAGGCGTATCCCTAACCCTAACCTGAGGCAGGAAAAGCAGCCGAGGGTAAGTGGTGGTCGGAATGAAAACCCCTGGTGGCAGGCATCTTGTGGCAGTTTTGCACTCCCCTTGGGATGCCTTTCGCAGCTGCAGTGCAGCTGGAGCTGTGGGCTTGGTAGTTTCTGAGACGCTAACCCTAGGCGTATCCCTAACCCTAACCTGAGGCAGGAAAATCAGCTGAGGGTAAGTGGTGGTCGGAGGTAAAACCTGTGAAGGCAGGCATCTTGTGGCAGTTTTGCACTCTTCTTCGGATGCCTTTCGCATCTGCAGTGCAGTCGGAGCTCAGCGCTTGGTAGTTTCTGAGACGCTAGCCCTAGGCGTAACGCTAACCCTAACCTGAGGCAGGAAAATCAGCTGAGGGTAAGTGGTGTTTGGAATCAAAAGCCGTGGTGTCAGGCATCTTGTGGCAGTTTTGCACTCCCCTTGGGATGCCTTTCGCTGCTGCAGTGCAGCTTGAGCTGTGGGCTTGGTACTTTCTGAAACGCTAACCCTAGGCGTAACCCTAACCTGAGGCAGGAAAATCAGCCTAAGGTAAGTGGTGGTCGGAATCAAAATCTGTGGGGGCAGGCATCTTGTGGCAGCTTTGCACTCCCCATTGGATGCCTTTCGCAGCTGCAGTGCAGCTGGAGCTGTGGGCTTGGTACTTTCTGAAACGCTAACCCTAGGCGTAACCCTAACCTGAGGCAGGAAAATCAGCCTAAGGTAAGTGGTGGTCGGAGGGAAAACCCGTGGTGGCAGGCATCTTGTGGCAGTTTTGGACTCTTCTTCGGATGCCTTTCGCTGCTGCAGTGCAGCTGGAGGTCAGGGTTTGGTAGTTTCTGAGACTCTAACCCTACGCGTAACCCTAACCCTAAACTGAGGCAGGAAAAGCAGCCGAGGCTAAGTGGTGGTCGGAATCAAAAGCAGTGATGTGTCCTGGTTTGAAAGGAAGTGGTTTTTTTTTGGAGACAGTGGTTAGCCCGGTGGGGTCTCAGGGTGTGAATATTGGCACTTGTTTGGACCAATGAGGAGATGGTTCCGCCTCTGAGAACACAAGGGTACAAAGGTAGAACTCCCAGGAAGTGACGCTCTCTTGCTTGTCGGTCAGCAAAGGGATCTGGTCAGTTCTCTCTCCCCTCCGGCTGTAGGCCGGGTGGGGGAGGGGAAAAGGCCACGAGGCGTCGTGAGCTAGGCCGGGACCTTGGATCTTGGAGAGGAAGAGAGAGACTGGGGGGGGAAGTGAAAGGATGGAGGGGTGGAAGTAGTGAAAGCACCGAGCAAATTTCCCCCCCCCCCCACTCCCGCTTCGAGAGAGATAGAGAGAGAGACCGGGAGGGGGAAGTGAAAGGATGGAGGGGTGGAAGTAGTGAAAGCACCGAGCAAATTTCCCTCCCCCCCCCCTCACCCCGCTTCCGAGAGAGAGAGAGAGTGAGAGAAGAGAGAAAAAGAGATAAGACGCGCCGGGCAGCTCCTGGAAGTCGGCCAAGAGTGAGAAGAGAGTCCGGCACCTAGAGATGATTTTAACTTTTTTCCTTCACGATGGAAACCTTCCAGACGTTGATCCTCCCGGAGGACAGAGATAAGAACAAGAAGAAATGGACAGTGAAATGAGAGGTTTGTGTGAGTAGGGAGTAGTGGAGTTAATGAGAAGATTTACTTGGGAAGAGATAACGGAGGAGCAGTTTTTTTTTTCGGCTGTGGACGGACTAACTTTCTATTGTAACACAGAGACTGCGGCTTTGGGGGGAAAGCAATGGCTCAGACCCAAGAAAGGCAGTGAAGGTAGTGGTAGGCAGAAATCAGAAATGAGAGATTTCGTCGTGAAGCCCTTGCCCCGGGGGAAATGGGGGGGGATTTTGTTATCCCAAAAATGGAGAGACTGTCGTTTTGTGGAACTGACCAAAGTATCCTTAAAAGAGAAACCCCAAAAGCAATCTTCTGGTCCATTTCCATGGTGAGAGCATGGAATATGGAAAGGGGTTAGTCAAGAAATGGCACAAGGAGAAGACTCCTTCCTCTTTAATAGAATGTATTGATTGTTAGAAGAAGGATAATGGACTGAGAATTAACACCTGAGAGATGGGACTGAAGGAAGATTGGCGTTTGTATTGTATGTTGTAATGTGGGTTGAGAGGGGGAGGAGAAATGTGTTTGAAAGATTTCCATTCTGTTCTTGTGTGTGTGTGTTGTGTGTGTGTGTGTTAATAAAGTTTTTTTCCTTTTATTCCTAAATTGGTGTTTGCTTGCTCTGTTTCTGGTCACATCTCACAGTAGGCACTACGTGGATGTGTTTTCGTGGAGGCACTGGCAATGTGCCCAGTCCGAAACCAAGACATGGTGGCAGGCCACTTGTGGCAGTTTTGCACTCCCTTGGGATGCCTTTCACTGCTGAAGTGCAGCTGGAGGTCTGGGCTTGGTCGTTTCTGAGACGCTAACCCTAGGCGTAACCCTAACCCTAACCTGAGGCAGGAAAAGCAGCCTAGGGTAAGTGGTGGTCGGAGAAAATAGACGTGGTGGCAGGCATCTTGTGGCAGTTTTGCACTCCCCTTGGGATACCTTTCACTGCTGCAGTGCAGCTGGAGGTCTGGGCTTGGTCGTTTTTGAGACGGTAACCCTGGGCGTAACGCTAACCCTAACCTGAGGCAGGAAAAGCAGCCTAGGGTAAGTGGTGGTCGGAGGCAAAATCTGTGGTGGCAGGCATCTTGTGGCAGTTTTGCACTCCCCTTGGGATGCCTTTCACTGCTGCAATGCAGCTGGAGCTGTGGGCTTGGTAGTTTCTGAGACGCTAACCCTAGGCGTAACACTAACCCTGACATTCGGCAGGAAAAGCAGCCTAGGGTAAGTGGTGATGGGAATCAAAATCTGTGGTGGCAGGCCTCTTGTGGCAGTTTTGCACTCCCCTTGGGATGCCTTTCGCAGCTGCAGTGCAGCTGGAGCTCTGGGCTTGGTAGTTTCTGAGACGCTAACCCTAGGGGTAACCCTAACCTGAGGCAGGAAAATCAGCCTATGATAAGTGGTGGTCGGAGGGAAAACCCGTGATGGCAGGCATCTTGTGGCAGTTTTTCACTCCCCATTGGATGCCTTTCGCAGCTGCAGTGCAGCTGGAGGTCAGGGCTTGGTAGTTTCTGAGATGCTAACCCTAGGCGTAACCCTAACCCTAACCTGAGGCAGGAAAAGCAGCCGAGGGTCAGTGGTGGTCCGAGGGAAAAGCCGTGGAGGCAGGCATCTTGTGGCTGTTTTGCAGTCCTCTTGGGATGCCTTTTGGAGCTACAGTGCCGTTGGAGCTCTGGGCTTGGTAGTTTCTGAGACGCTAACCCTAGGCGTAACCCTAACCTGAGGCAGGAAAAGCAGCCAAGGCTAAGTGGTGGTCAGAGAGAAAACCCGTGGTGGCATGCATCTTGTGGCAGTTTTGGACTCCCCTTGGCATGCCATTCGCAGCTGCAGTGCAGCTGGAGCTGTGGGCTTGGTAGTTTCTGAGACGCTTATCCTAGGCGTAACCCTAACCCTAACCTGAGGCAGGAAAAGCAGCCTAGGGTAAGTGGTGGTCCGAGGGAAAAGCCTTGGAGGCAGGCAACTTGTGGCTGTTTTGCAGTCCTCTTGGGATGCCTTTCGCAGCTGCAGTGCAGCTGGAGGTCAGGGCTTGGTAGTTTCTGAGACGCTAACCCTAGGCGTAACCCTAACCCTAAACTGAGGCAGGAAAAGCAGCCGAGGGTAAGTGGTGGTCGGAATAAAACTCGTGGTGGCAGGCATCTTGTGGCAGTTTTGCACTCCCCTTGGGATGCCTTTCACTGCTGCAGTGCAGCTGGAGGTGTGGGCTTGGTAGTTTCTGAGACGCTAACCCTAGGCGTAACCCTTACTCTAACCTAAAGGCAGGAAAAGCAGCCTAGGGTAAGTGGTGGTCGGAATCAAAATATGTGAGGGCAGGCATCTTGTGGCAGTTTTGCACTCCCCATTGGATGCCTTTCACTGCTGCAGTGCAGCTGGAGCGTCGGGCTTGGTAGTTTCTGAGACGCTAACCCTAGGCGTAACCCTAACCCTAACCTGAGGCAGGAAAAGCAGCCTAGGGTAAGTGGTGGTCGGAATTAAAAGCCGTGGTGGCAGGCATCTTGTGGCAGTTTTGCACTCCCCTTGGGATGCCTTTCGCAGCTGCAGTGCAGCTGGAGCTCTGGGCTTGGTAGTTTCTGAGACGCTAACCCTAGGCGTAACCCTAACCCTAACCTGAGGCAGGAAAAGTAACCTAGGCTAAGTGGTGGTCGGAATTAAACCTGTGGTGGCAGGCATCTTGTGGCAGTTTTGCACTCCCTTTGGGATGCCTTTCGCAGCTGCAGTGCAGCTGGAGCTGTGGGCTTGGTAGTTTCTGAGACGCTAACCCTAGGCGTAACGCTAACCCTAACCTGAGGCAGGAAAAGCAGCCGAGTTTAAGTGGTGGTTGGAATTAAAAGCCGTGGTGGCAGGCATCTTGGGGCAGTTTTGCACTCCCCTTGGGATGCCTTTCACTGCTGCAGTGCAGCTGGAGCTGTGATGTTGGTAGTTTCTGAGACACTAACCCTAGGCGTAACCCTAACCCTAACCTGAGGCAGGAAAAGCAGCCGAGTTTAAGTGGTGGTTGGAATTAAAAGCCGTGGTGGCAGGCATCTTGGGGCAGTTTTGCACTCCCCTTGGGATGCCTTTCACTGCTGCAGTGCAGCTGGTGGTCTGGGCTTGTTAGTTTCTGAGACGCTAAGCCTAGGCGTAACCCTAACCCTAACCTGAGGCAGGAAAAGCAGCCAAGGCTAAGTGGTGGTCAGAGAGAAAACCCGTGGTGGCATGCATCTTGTGGCAATTTTGGACTCCCCTTGGGAGGCCACTCACTGCTGCAGTGAAGCTGGTGGTCTGGGCTTGTTAGTTTCTGTGACACTAACCCTAGGCGAAACCCTAACCCTAACCTGAGGCAGGAGATGCAGCCTAGGGTAAGTGGTGGTCGGAGGGAAAACCCGTGGTGGCAGGCATCTTGTGGCAGTTTTGGACTCCTCTTGGGATGCCTTTCGCAGCTGCAGTGCAGCTGGAGCTCTGGGATTGATAGTTTCTGAGACGCTAAACCTAGGCGTAACGCTAACCCGAACCTGAGGCAGGAAAAGCAGCAAAGGGTAAGTGGTGTTCGGAATCAAAATCTTTTGTGGCAGGCATCTTGTGGCAGTTTTGCACTCCCCTTAGGATGAATTTCACTGCTGCACTGCAGCTGGAGCTGTGGGCTTGGTAGTTTCTGAGACGCTAACCCTAGGCGTAACCCTAACCCTAACCTGAGGCAGGAAAAGCAGCCTAGGTAAGTGGTGGTCGGAATAAAAGCCGTGGTGGCAGGCATCTTGTGGCAGTTTTGCACTCCCCTTGGGATGCCTTTCGCAGCTGCAGTGCAGCTGGAGCTCTGGGCTTGGTAGTTTCTGAGACGCTAACCCTAGGCGTAACGCTAACCCTAACCTGAGGCAGGAAAAGCAGCCTAGGGTAAGTGGTGTTCGGAATCAAAATCTTTTGTGGCAGGCATCTTGTGGCAGTTTTGCACTCCCCTTAGGATGCCTTTCACTGCTGCAGTGCAGCTGGAGCTGTGGGCTTGGTAGTTTCTGAGACGCTAACCCTAGGCGTAACCCTAACCCTAACCTGAGGCAGGAAAAGCAGCCTAGGGTAAGTGGTGGTCGGAGTCAAAAGCCGTGGTGGCAGGCATCTTGTGGCAGTTTTGCACTCCCCTTGGGATGCCTTTCGCAGCTGCAGTGCAGCTGGAGCTCTGGGCTTGGTAGTTTCTGAGACGCTAACCCTAGGCGTAACCCTAACCCTAACCTGAGGCAGGAAAAGCAGCCTAGGGTAAGTGGTGGTCGGAATCAAAAGCCGTGGTGGCAGGCATCTTGTGGCAGTTTTGCACTCCCCTTGGGATGCCTTTCGCAGCTGCAGTGCAGCTGGAGCTCTGGGCTTGGTAGTTTCTGAGACGCTAACCCTAGGCGTAACCCTAACCCTAACCTGAGGCAGGAAAAGCAGCCTAGGGTAAGTGGTGGTCGGAAGCAAAAGCCGTGGTGGCAGGCATCTTGTGGCAGTTTTGGACTCCCCTTGGGATGCCTTTCACTGCTGCAGTGCAGCTGGAGCTGTGGGTTTGGTAGTTTCTCAGAAGCTAACCCTAGGCGAAACCCTAACCCTAAACTGAGTCAGGAAAAGCAGCCGAGGGTAAGTGGTGGTCGGAGGCAAAAGCTGTGGTGGCAGGCATCTTGTGGCAGTTTTGCACTCCCCTTGGGATGCCTTTCACTGCTGCAGTGCAGCTGGAGGTGTGGGTTTGGTAGTTTCTGAGACGCTAACCCTAGGCATAACCCTAACCCTAACCTGAGGCAGGAAAAGCAGCCGAGGGTACGTGGTGGTCGGAGGCAAAAGCCGTGGTGGCAGGCATCTTGTGGCAGTTTTTCACTCCCCTTGGGATGCCTTTTGCAGGTGCAGTGCAGCTGGAGCTGTGGGCTTGGTAGTTTCTGAGACGCTAACCCTGGGCGTAACCGTAACCCTAACCTGAGGCCGGAAAAGCAGACTAGGATAAGTGGTGGTCGGAATTAAAAGCCGTGGTGGCAGGCATCTTGTGGCAGCTTTGCACTCCCCATTGGATGCCTTTCGCAGCTGCAGTGCAGCTGGAGGTCAGGGCTTGGTAGTTTCTAAGACACTAGCCCTAGGCGTAACCCTAACCTGAGGCAGGAAAATCAGCCCATGATAAGTTGTGGTCGGAGGGAAAACCCGTGATTGCAGGCATCTTGTGGCAGTTTTGCACTCTCCTTGGGATGCCTTTCACTGCTGCAGTGCAGCTGGAGGTCAGGGCTTGGTAGTTTCTGAGATGCTAACCCTAGGCGTAACCCTAACCCTAACCTGAGGCAGGAAAAGCAGCCGAGGGTAAGTGGTGGTCCGAGGGAAAAGCCGTGGAGGCAGGCATCTTGTGGCTGTTTTGCAGTCCTCTTGGGATGCCTTTTGCAGCGGCAGTGCAGCTGGAGCTCTGGGCTTGGTAGTTTCTGAGACGCTAACCCTAGGCGTAACCCTAACCTGAGGCAGGAAAATCAGCCGAGGGTAAGTGGTGGTCCGAATAAAAGCCGTGGTGGCAGGCATCTTGTGGCAGTTTTGCACTCCCCTTGGGATGCCTTTCACTACTGCAGTGCAGCTGGAGCTGTGGGCTTGGTAGTTTCTGAGACGCTAACCCTAGGCGTAACCCTAACCTGAGGCAGGAAAAGCAGCCTAGGGTAAGTGGTGGTCGGAATTAAAAGCCGTGATGGCAGTCATCTTGTGGCAGTTTTGCACTCCCCTTGAGATGCCTTTCGCAGCTGCAGTGCATCTGGAGGTCTGGGATTGGTAGTTTCTGAGACGCTAACCCTAGGCGTAACCCTAACCCTAACCTGAGGCAGGAAAAGCAGCCGAGGGTAAGTGGTGGTCGGAGGCAAAAGCTGTGGTGGCAGGCAACTTGTGGCAGTTTTGCACTACCCTTGGGATGCCTTTCGCAGCTGCAGTGCAGCTGGAGCTCTGGGCTTGGTAGTTTCTGAGACGCTAACTCTAGGCGTAACCCTAACCTGAGGCAGGAAAAGCAGCCTCTAGTAAGTGGTGGACGGAATTAAAAGCCGTGATGGCAGGCATCTTGTGGCAGATTTGGACTCCCCTTGGGATGCCTTTCGCAGCTGCAGTGCACCTGGAGGTCTGGGATTGGTAGTTTCTGAGACGCTAACCCTAGGCCTAACCCTAACCCTAACCTGAGGTAGGAAAAGCAGCCGAGGGTAAGTGGTGGTGGGAATCAAAATCGTGGTGTCAGGCATCTTGTGGCAGTTTTGCACTCCCCTTGGGATGCCTTTCACTGCTGCAGTGCAGTTGGAGCTGTGGGCTTGGTAGTTTCTGAGACGCTAACCCTAGGTGTAACCCTAGCCTGAGGCAGGAAAAGCAACCTAGGGTAAGTAGTGGTCGGAATAAAACCCGTGGTGGCAGGCATCTTGTGGCAGTTTTGCACTCCCCTTGGGATGCCTTTCACTGCTGCAGTGCAGCAGGAGGTCAGGGCTTGGTAGTTTCTGAGACGCTAACCCTAGGGGTAACCCTAACATGAGGCAGGAAAATCAGCCTATGATAAGTGGTGGTCGGAGGGAAAACCCGTGGTGGCAGGCATCTTGTGGCAGTTTTTCATTCCCATTGAGATGCCTTTGGCAGCTGCAGTGCAGCTGGAGGTCAGGGCTTGGTAGTTTCTGAGACACTAGCCCTAGGCGTAACCCTAACCCTAACCTGAGGCAGGAAAAGCAGCCGAGGTTAAGTGGTGGTCGGAATTAAAATCCGTGGTGGCAGGCATCTTGTAGCAGTTTTGCACTCCCCTTGGGATGCCTTTCACTGCTGCAGTGCCGTTGGATCTCAGGGCTTTGGTAGTTTCTGAGATGCTAACCCTAGGCGTAACCCTAACCCTAGCCTGAGGCCGGAAAAGCAGCCTAGGATAAGTGGTGTTTGGAATCAAAAGCCGTGGTGGCAGGCATCTTGTGGCAGTTTTGCACTCCCCTTGGAATGCCTTTCACAGCTGCAGTGCCGTTGGAGCTGTGGGCTTGGTCGTTTCTGAGACGCTAACCCTAGGCATAACCATAACCCTAACCTGAGGCAGGAAAAGTAGCCTAGGGTAAGTGGTGGTCGGGGGAAAAACCCGTGGTTGCTAGCATCTTGTGGCAGTTTTGGACTCCCCTTGGGATGCCTTTCGCAGCTGCAGTGCAGCTGGAGCTCTGGGCTTGGTCGTTTCTGAGACGCTAACCCTAGGCGTAACCCTTACTCTAACCTGAGGCAGGAAAAGCAGCCTAGGGTTAGCGGTGGTGGGAATCAAAATCTGTGAGGGCAGGAATCTTGTGGCAGCTTTGCACTCCCCATTGGATGCCTTTCACAGCTGCAGTGCAGCTGGAGGTAGTTTCTGAGACGCTAACCCTAGGCGTAACCCTAACCCTAACCTGAGGCAGGAAAAGCAGCCTAGGGTAAGTGGTGGTCGGAGGAAAAACCCGTTATGGCAGGCATCTTGTGGCAGTTTTGCACTCCCCTTGGGATGCCTTTCACTGCTGCAGTGCAGCTGGAGCTGTGGGCTTGGTAGTTTCTGAGACGCTAACCCTAGGCGTAACCCTAACCTGAGGCAGGAAAAGCAGCCGAGGGTAAGTGGTGGTCCGAGGGAAAAGCCTTGGAGGCAGGCATCTTGTGGCTGTTTTGCACTCCCCATTGGATGCCTTTCGCAGCTGCAGCGCAGCTGGAGGTCAGGGTTTGGTAGTTTCTGAGACGCTAACCCTAGGCGTAACCCTTACCCTAACCTGAGGCAGGAAAAGCTGCCGAGGGTAAGTAGTGGTCGGAATCAAAATCCGTGGTGGCAGGCATCTTGTGGCAGTTTTGGACTCCCCATGGGATGCCTTTCTTAGCTGAAGTTCAGCTGTAGGTCTGGGCTTGGTGGTTTCTGAGACGCTAACCCTAGGCGTAACCCTAACCCTAACCTGAGGCAGAAAAAGCAGCCGAGGGTAAGTGGTGGTCGGAGGCAAAAGCCTTGGTGGCAGGCATCTTGTGGCACTTTTGCACTCCCCTTGGGATGCCTTTCACTGCTGCAGTGCAGCTGGAGCTGTGGGCTTGGTAGTTTCTGAGACACTAACCCTAGGCTTAACCCTAACCCTAACCTGAGGCAGGAAAAGCAGCCGAGGGTAAGTGGTGGTCGGAGGCAAAATCTGTGGTGGCAGGCATCTTGTGGCAGTTTTGCACTCCCCTTGGGATGCCTTTCACTGCTGCAGTGCAGCTGGAGGTCTGTGCTTGGTAGTTTCTGAGACGCTAACCCTAGGCGTAACCCTAACCTGATGCAGGAAAAGCAGCCTAGGGTAAGTGGTGGTCGGAATCAAAAGCTGTGGTGGCAGGCATCTTGTGGCAGTTTTGCACCCCCCTTGGGATGCCTTTCGCAGCTGCAGTGCGGCTGGAGCTGTGGGCTTGGTAGTTTCTGAGACGCTTATCCTAGGTGTAAGCCTAACCCTAACCTGAGGCATGAAAAGCAGCCTAGGGTTAGTGGTGCTTCTGTGGGAAAATCCTTGAAGGCAGCCATCTTGTTGGAGTTTTGCACTCTTTTTGGGATGCCTTTCTCAGCTGCAGTGGTCCTGGAGCTCTGGTCTTTGTGTTTTCCGAGATGCTAACCATAGGCATAACCCTTACTCTAACCGTTTTCTGGATAGCATCCTACTTTTCCATAACAGAATGAATAAATTCACCAGAAAGTCTTTTTCTTCTGTAGATATCCATATATTCTTTTTGGGTTATAACTCAGAAGTACGAATATATATTCTCTTTTGTATTATATTTTCAAAAGTTGTACTTAAAATTAAACCTTACCCATATAAACTGCTCTAATCTACCGTGTTATTTTTATTTTATCGTTATGTTATATTGCTCATCCCTTTCAGTTGACAGTAGTTGTAGTCATAACATGGAGATGGGACTGGGGGCAATTCTTCAGGGTGGCTGTGCTCAGGTGTACCAGGTATAATCTTTTGAAAGAGAACATTTACCACACTAGGCCACCCTTAGGCCTGAAGTTCTTATTTGTCCTATGGTCAACTTAACCTCGCACTCTAGAGAATACATTTTCAATACACAGTCTGTACTAGATATTTTGGTCTTCTCTGAATGTTAGTATATTCAGTTTTATTTCAGTCATTGAATTAATTTCACTGTTTAACTCTTTCTCGAATCTATTAATCATTATGACCAATATGGTTCCAGATATTGTGACAGCATGTGCCTAAATTTTCCAATATATATGCTATGAAGTAATATTTCTTTTTCATTATGACTTTTTGTTCCTTTCCTCAGAACTATCATTTAGATTTAATGAAAGCCGTACAGAAATGTTAGAATAAATGGTCCATGCAAACTAAAGCACTTCAATTTATGCTATAGTTCATCTTAACCTTGAATATTGAAACACATCAGCATATGAAAATTATGTAGTTGAATATAGTGACCTAATCTGTACAATCGTCTTTGTAGGATGCTGATGATAGCCTGTGCAGAATAGCAAAAAGACTAAGACCAAACCTTGCATTCCTGTAAATCAGAATAATTGAATATTTAAGGCAATCCAAAAAGTTTATTTAGTGAGATGGTTGATTAACACCCACCTATCAGATTTCCCTCATTTTCCTTCACACTTCCTCCAGTTTCCTGCAATTTCTTATCTGCATTAGACTGAAATATACCTTTGCAGCCCAATACAGTTGCCTGTTTAATCGAAGAGTTCATGGATACAGAAAATTCTTCATTGTCTATCAATCCTAAGTTTTTAATTTGGCTGTATCAACTTAAACTGTCACTTGCTGTCTTGACTAAGACCCATTGTAGAATTTTATACATGACAGGTTCATTTCTCTGTATTAAGGCTTGTACGAGTATTTGATTTTTTACCTCATGCCCACATATTTCCCACTGAAAGTTTGCTCCTTCAATTTAGTTCTTTGTTTTGTAGATAATCTATGTTTTCTGGCTTGCCCTCCTCTTCCTTTCCCTCTCAACGTTCAGATTAACAATCTGTCTGATGAGCAGGTAAATGGCAGATCTTCGTTGGCAATGTGTGTATAAAAAGTGTACCATTTTTCCATTCTTACCACATACACTAGGCTGATTCAGTTTGATTCTTTAATTAGTCAGAAATTGGATCTACTTTTAAACAATATAGTACTAATGCCTTTTTCTTTGTACTAAGATGCACATGACAAAGCAATGATCTGGGATTTCTAAACCTTAAGTATTTAGAGAGCATGATGCTGCTCAGCATTCTGCTCTCCATGAAATAACATTTCTCTGAATAGCAGCTGCCTTTTCCATCTTGCAATCTGTCTATCAGTCTCCTACAATGTTTCAGGAATGAATGAAGGCTTTGGTTTTATTTGTGCCTATTTATCTGCTGAGGTGTAGAACTCTCAGGAAAAGTATGACTGGCCTACATTGCCTTGATGCATGTCAAGTATTAAGTTACAGCTCCGACAGACCCCGACCACATGCTTCCAGCACCTTTTAAACCCACAGGAAGGTGGGAGGGAGAGGATAGGTGAGCCACCAACCAGGTGGGAGAGGGAGGGTCTCAGGGGACAATGACACCTGGACAGGCCAATGACTCCAGGTCTGAAAAGCATCTTTTGAACTTCTGCCAATTACACGATGCCCTAGCTGGAATGTGGAACTTGACAGACAGCAATTAGGAAGAGGGCAGGGGGGAGGCAAGGAGGAAGCAGAGCTTCACACCACAACATTAAGTGGCTTATCTCATACCTCTCACAGCAAGACAGATTAGAGAAAGACCATGTACACATTAACTACTGTCATCTATCAGCAATGTTCCCTAGAAGCATCATACTGTTTAATTTTTTCTCTTGCCTCTTTTTCGTTTCTCTTTAAACACCTGATAAAATCCAGCATAAAACAGTAAGTAGTTTAAGTTTTGCTGGTGTTGGAGGACTTTTCAGCCACGAATTTCAGTTTTAGCAGATCAGAGGACAGAAAACATATATTCTCAAATATGTGCACTGAAATTTCTAATGTGTTGGGTTACTCTGGAGGTATATTTGGATTCCTCCTTAACTTAAAGATAGTAATGTTGCATCTCTAAATTTTGTCTTTCATTTATAACCCTGACAGCATATGTACAAGGTAGATTTTAATACTGGCTTTAAACCATCTTTATTAATCCTCTTCAACACAGGCTTCACCAGGGTGTAGCTATAGGGATGGGATTAAATTGGACTCTGCAGCAGATATCACCCTCTCAAGAAGTCAGTTCAATTTTTCTCAGATGCCATATCCTAGTACCCACATTGCTCACCAGATGTTCTGAGATGCATGCTGGGACAGGACTGGATAGCTACCATGCAGAATTATGATACCAGATAAGCCTGGATTGTTGTACATCACAGTGTGAATTTGTAAATACCAGTAGAAAAGCCTGCACAGCTATGCTTAATAAAGATCATTTCATTTAATGAGCAAAATATCTGAGCTACATTGTATTGTAATGCACATTTTAATCCAGAGTAAAGTGCTCTGGGATTAAAGTCTTGGAGCAGTACACTACAGACCACATGCAATGATAGACTGAAGAAGTGTAGCTGTCCTGATGTAAACAACCAGAAAAATTATTGGGCTCACAGCAAATAATAGAATAAAGCTCAAGAGATTAAACTCCAGCCAGATCTCTGGCACATAGGCTTTCTGGTTTTTTGAGTTAATTTTTGTTTGAATCAAAACATGTCTTGTAGAACCCATTTAATTTTGTATTACAGATTTCTCATGAGCCTTTCCCATCATGACTGCAGCTAAGCTGTTAAAATGGCTAGTCACACAATCTGCCAAAAGTATAAAGAGCTCATCCTGTATTTTGGTGGACTGCCTTACACACTTATCTTCTATATTTAAGTGCTTTTTATTATTGCATATATGATATTCTAATATCTCCAGCTTCCATAGAAATAGCCTTTTTCTTTTCTTCTTTGGTGTTCCAAGTATACCAAGGTGTGCTGGTTTTGGCTGTGACAGTGTTTATTTTCTTCACAGTGACTGGTATGGGGCTGTGTTTTGGATTTGTGCTGAATACAAGGTTCATAATGTAGAGATGTTTTTGTTGTTGCAGAGCAGGGCTTACACAGACCCAAGGAATTTCCTGCTTTTCATACTGCTAGGCTGGGGGGGAGACTGGGGGTCCATGGGAAGCTGGGAGGTGACACAGTCAGGGCAGGTGACCTCAACTGACCAAATGGACATTCCATACTCTATGACATCAGGCTCTCTGTATAAAGCTCCTGGGGGAAGAAGGAATAAGGGGAAGGGCCTTTGGAGTGCTGATGTTTGTGTTCCCAAGTCACCATTATACATGATGGAGCCCTTCTCTCCTGGAGATGGCTGAACACCTGCCTGCCCATGGGAACCAGTGAATTCATTCCTTATTTTGCTTTGCTTGTGTGCATAGCTTTTACTGTTAAACTGTCTTTATCTCAGTCCATGAGTTTTCCAGCTTCTACCCTTCCAATCTCTTCCTGATCTTTCTGGTGGGGGAGTGAATGAGTGAGTGGCTGTGTGGCACATGGCTGCTGGCTGGGGTTAAACCATGGCACAAGGCTCACTGAAAGTCAGTATTAAAAGTCCAAAAGGCCACTCAGATTTTTTCTAGCTCTATTTGTTAAAAGTTATCAAGAACTGTTGATTAAAAGTATGTGACATTACTGGCTCCAGTTTAATATCCTGTTGAATTACTGTTGAAATTGAAAGTATTTTATCACAGTCATGTTCTGACATCAATTTTTGATCTTTCTACAAGTACAGAACTATGCTGAGCTTTATTCAGTACAAAAGATACACTTATACTTACATAGACCTCACATTATTAAATGCTGCTGGATTTTTATGCAATGCTATTGATAACTCTACTGTTACTACTTTAATAATGGACCTGTTGCCATTTGTTTTTTCTTGATATGAGAAGTGAAAGAATGCTTTTAATTACTTGTCACTCCATTTATTATTGGGTGCTTTTTTTCCTTCCCACATTTTACTAGTTCCTAGTTTCTAGTTTGTTATTAAACTCTTTTTTTCCCATCTGTTATTTTATTTTCATATTATATTTGCCATAGTTACTTTCACATTTACTCGTAGCTGAGATGAATGTTTTAACACATGTAATCTATTTTTTTTCAGTTGTAATTCTAGCAAAACATTATTAAATTGTTCCAAACACCATCCACATTTCTTACATAAAAACTATTTCTGCAGCAGTTGTGACTGCTAATTGTCTCAGGTCTGTAACACTGGACTTTCCAAGCAACATTGTGTGTATGTGTGTCTAAATACACACATACACATCATTCTTTTGTTCCGTAAGTTACAGAACAAAGGTAATAGCTTGCTACATTTTAGTTTTGTGATCACTTCCTCTGTCAGTCACAATGTGAATTAAAGCAGGCATTGTGATATGCAGATGTCACCTTTGCCTCTGTGATTCTCCCTTTCTATCCCTTTTGGTGAGTATTTCCTCCCACGACACTATGATTACTGTGGGAGCTGGAGAACTTACAGTGATGGGGAGTTGTAGTGTTTGGGGCTACTTTCAGACTATATTACCTTCAATAATTCCAGTCATTTACAATGCTTCTGCTGTGGATGGAAACATGAATATGTATCAATCCCTGTATGGAATTTTACCCAGACACTTTATTTTTTTCCCAGCCTGCTATTCCTAACTTCTCCACGGCAGGAGCTCAGTAGTGCTTCTGCACTGCTTTACTGCCATATACCACTTATTTTATCATAAAATAAAACTTGCCTCCTATAGATAAAAAAAAAAAAGCAATACTTTCCATATTTCTTTAGGTTCTTTACATGTACTGTGAACATTGTGGTACAATGATGTCAATTTGGATTCATTGATTTTAAATACCATATAAAAAACTCTAGCAAGTATTTAAGGAATTCACCTTTCCTAAACTTCAAGTGTCATCTCCAGAGCTTAATGTCATTTTGATTTGTTATTTGTATTCTAGAAGTTCTTAGTCTGCTCCTGAGATAATGATTGATTTTACTTTAGCTCTTATTTATTCTTTCCATAAATAAAAAATAAATTCTGAGCAGCTGGATACTCATCTATTTGAATCAGTAAAAGACATGCAGTTTTCTGCAATTGTAAATATAAGTATTGGAGAACTCAGCAGAGATTCGTTAATGTTACTGGTATCTACAGTTTCATACTGACTCATGTTAATTCCAAGGCATATTGAAAAAAAACCACAATATTTTTTAATCATACTTGATGTTAAAAAACAAATGGGAATATCTTGATGGCCTTCTTGATAAGACTTTAACCTGAAATCTTTCCTCCTCTTAATTTAGGTCAAAAAAGCTCTTTATTTTGTGCATATGTCTTTGTAACCTCATTTAATTATTTTCTGGAAGTAGCTATTGTTAAGCCTCTACAATTTAGCACAGTTCAGCACATATTTTCAGCTGCTTACAGGAACACACTGGGGAATGTGCTTTAATATCACTTCACACTTATTAAAATACAAATTCTGCCAGAGTAAGTATATGCTGCTGCCATGAATGAATAAATGTTAATCATAAAATGTACAAGTGAAAATTCAATCTACTCAAGAATCTTGTCTAAATGTTTTTGTATAATAATATTTGTACCTGAATAAACATGTCAGTGAAGTAATTGCATAGATTGTCATAATGACTATTAATGCAGAAATGACTACACAGAGATGAAAAACAATAAATGCTGACAGCTTTCTTCTAAAGAGAGTAATTTTTAATATATCTTTATAAAAATTCTAATAAAATATTTCTAAAATGCTAAATATATTTCTAGAAAATCACAGCTGCCTCAAAGCACTTCTTTAAAATATGTCTCACTGCTGATAGAAATTTATGTATTCTTTTTTTTCTCTCTCTTTTTAGATATTTTTAAACGCAGATACAATCCGCCTGGGAAATCTACCAGTGGGGTCCTTTTCATCCTCCTCCTCCTTCTCCTCCTCCTCCTCACCCAGCTCTTCAGCTCCTCGCCAGACTATCTATGAGCTCTGCGCCTGTCCCAATGGTAAACTTTACCTGTCCCCAGCAGGAGCAGGCTCCACATGTCAATCCAGTAGCAACATCTGCTTGTGGAGCTAGAATGACTCCGTTTTATCCTCACACCAGAATAGCCTTTTGTTACTATCCCTCTGCTTCACAGTTCAGTTCGGTTTCCCTTGTGACAAGCCCGACGCTCCAAACAGCCTGCAGAGCAACTTCTTCCACTGTAAGCAGGAGTACAGCGCTGCCTTCTCATGTGGTTTGTGCTGCCACTCAGCACAGAGATGGGAGAGAGAGATCCAGAAAACAATGTATTCTTCACCAGGAAACCTAGAACATAAGATCACCTTATTTTCCAAAAAGGGACAATAACACAGGTGCCTTTGCTACTTGAAGTGAAGCACATAGTTTTAGATTTTTGCAGGACCTGCATATGAACTGCACATAAATATATAATTAGAGAGACAGAGAGAGAGAGAGTACATTAATTTACCCAGAATCTGATGGTGAGATGAATTGGTTCCCCCTGTATGATAAATAACTTTACTGTCTGAAAGCACAATTTTCCATTCATCTTTTTGGAAGTAAACTTTTATCCCTGAATTTTAAAATTTTAAAGCATTGTGTGATGCTTGCTTTACTAAACAAATTCAGTAAATGGTTTTTAATACAAAAAGAGACAGAATTCCTCCCTGAGTTTGGTTTCTTTAAAAATGTGTTGTTACTATTTGTCTACTAAGTCTAGGGTTTTGTACACTAGGTAAATTTTGGAAATGCTCAGCAATATTCCTTTAAAAGTTAAAAAGACATGCTCTTGTTTGTCAGATCTGAATGACCTTATATAATATTTTCGTGGCCATTGCATGTGAAGCGATTGCTTTAAGTAGAACATGCAGTTTCTGGAAAAGACAAACAGGGTAAAAAAGGAAATTCTGATGATATGTTTGTTGATCAGTGTATTGCTCTCCACAAGGTTCTTATAATTGGCAAATACAAAATCAAGGGAGAAATCTTCAAAGGTGCATCTTGCCCTTTTTCTGACTATGTCTATCTGCTGTCACTTGAACACAGTGCAAACATTGGTAGTAATGTAAAGTGTGGTGCTGAAAAGCAGTGCACTAACAACTTGTATGACATTCACATTTATTATTCTCTTTTGTTTACCATCTGTTGCTGAGGTTTCAAAGTAATAGTAGTATATATAAAACCACATATTAAATGACATTTGGTATTAAAAAGTACATCAATATTACATTACTTTTACCTTGGTTAAATTATGCAGCCACAGCTGCACTCAGATCTCACTACTGACTTCCTTTTTTGACAAGTTTCATGTGGGATTTCTTTCTTGTGTCAATGTTCATACTTATTTGGCTTGATTGTTAATTGAAATCTTATAAAAAATGCTTTGTTATGCTGCTGGTAAATTTGTCACAGCATTGATTAACAAGAGTATCTTGAAACTTGCAGAACCCAGGAAAGTAAAACAATATAAAAATGCTTCCTATTGTGGAAGATGGCTTGATTGTGTGAGGTAAGTGTGCTTTTTAATTCTATTCTTTAAGTTATGTCACCTAGCTTGTATTTTTAGAGGCTTCTGAATCTAAGATCACCAATGAAATGAGAGCTTTTGCAAAGGAATTCTAAAGTTGGGGGAGATGGTGCAAGGTGGGTATTTCTACACCCTTTTTAAAAAATATATATTTTTAGAGGAAAAAAAATTGAAAATGACAAAACTAGTACGGTGATTGCCTTGGCATCTTATTACCACCTAATAAGATTGACTTTGTTTTCACTTCAGGTGAAATTCACTCCTATGCAGAAGACCAGCACAAGACGTGTCAACGGCTTGACTGGTGCTTGCCTTACCATTGGCTCTCTTCAGAGGTGTGAATTTTACCCCATAGCAAGAATTATGTATTTGCTGGTTTTAAGAGTTAAATGAAGATTTTGAATTGTTTATTGTATGTCTTCAAAAGAAGGCTGTTAACAGCTGACTTGTTGTCTATTTGGGATTTTTCTTCTTTGAAGGAAATTATACTAGAAAATATTGCAAGAAAATATTAGAACATGAGGATTTTTCAGATAGTAAGAGGGGCAAAAAGAATTGCAGATGACAAAGAAGGTGACAATAAAACAGGAAAAAGTGTAGCCATACAATACACTCTTATAACTGTAGGGATATAGGTGTCTTTTTCTTATGCACACAAATAATAGAATGGTGAAGGGGCACTCATGAATTTCAGGGGAAAAAGTATAAAGATATGCTTGAGGACATCTATGTGTATTCATTATCTGTGCACACCTACATACACCTGTTGCTTAAAAGACGAACAAATATAGTTACTAATCTGTTTGGTGATTTAAAATGGGGCTTCCTACAAATTGTATACATGTAAGCTAAGGAGTTTTAGTTCTCCTCAAATAAACCTGCAGGATGACTTGCAGATACTTTGTCATGAATCTTCCACTGAAAAATTACTATTTGTTTGTTCTTCATCTTCTGAGATTATTTAGCTGTTATTTGTTCACTGGATGGAAGGACCCAACCTTAATAAATTTTACACCAACTTGGTTGGGAATGGGCAGGTAGGAAGAAAACCCTTTTGTTACCAGATTAATTTTAACAGCAAGACTGAAATAATTTCCCATTTTGTGTGAAGAGAACTCAGAAGAGATAGGGAGTAGTACACAGGAGTCCAAAAAACCAACCCAGTAAGTTCACGTGGCTCTGCACTGTCGGGATATTCTTTATTGGAGTCCTGTCAGTATGAAGTAGAGCATATTTAAGAGCTTCAACAACCAATGAGATAGAATAAGAAGTTCTCATAAAGTCTTAATATTCTGGTGAATTTCATAATATTACTATCTTTCTTTAAATCCATTGAAAACTGTAAGAAGGGAAGAAAAAACTTTGTATTTTAAAAAGCATTTCTAGCCCACATGATTTCAAGGAGTATTTGAAAAGTGATTTCAATGCATTAACCATACTAAAAAATTAAGATGCTATCTTTATGACAGCAACAAAATATCTGCAAAGATCTCATTGGCTACATGTATTTAATATATACAATAGATTTATCTCCTGTAAAAAAAACTTTTGTGTCGTATTATCGGATGCTGTCTCTTTCTTGTTAATAAAAGAGAAAAAAAAGAAAAAAAAAGAAGAGAAAAGTAAAAGCATCAGCCAACCTCTCTGAGCACTGTCAGCTGTATGGTTTGTATTGCAGTTCATTCATTGGTTAAGTGTTAAGACCAAAGACAGACACTTCTATTATATCCAACACTATGACACTGCTGTTTCTACTAATTCTGTTGGAATGAAGAGATGAAAAGTTGTAATTACAACATTAAATGTAACATAGTTTAGATTTGTGCAGCATTTTGAGCTGTAGATTTTCACTTTTTTCCAGGGTTTAAATTTTTTGTCAGTGTCTTGCAATTACATTACTATTCATGCATATGGAGGGTCTTTTGGTCTTCCTAAGAAAACATGCCAAGGCATTGCTTCTTTGAAATGAAGTTATGCTGGTTTGCTTGAAAAATCAGCTTGGCTGGATAAAAGAATTCACTTTCAAGCATTTTAGATGCAGAGGGTTATTAAGTCTGGAAGATAGAGCCATAAATGTCTAGAAGGATTTAATGAAGGATGTTTGAAATATTTAGTTGCTAACATAATGTATCTTTGGTGGGGGGGGAGGAGGTGTTTTATTTGTTTGTTTTGCTTTGTTTTTAGATTCTAAATAATTGCTAAATAAAAAACAATTCAAAACCCACAAACTTTGGACTATGGACTTGTTATCAGCTGATTCACTGTAATGCACATGAAAGTTGGATCAAAATCTGTGTTGTATTGTTCCAAACACTACTCAGTAAAGGTCTGCTAACAATTTTTGTTTTGTAAACTTCATGTTGATGGTTTTCTTGTGTATAGAAGTATATATAAAAAAATGGGAACTATTTTCTTACACATACTATGCAATATATTTGTAGAACTGCAATATTACCAAAATTACAAAAGCTGTGCTTTTGTACTCTCTTGCTTTATGTAACACAAATCTTTTTTCTATTTAATGGATTGTCTGTCTTAAAATTGTGGATTATTCAAAAGCAGTACTCTAAAAATTTAAAGATTTTTGTTTTATTTACGTTTGATTTTTTAATGAAAAATAATAGCAAGGTTTTGGAAGTTGGAAATTGTTTTTTCTTGGAAAGCTAGAACTTTTTCAGCATGTAATTAACACTCAGTTTAAAATGTCTCTTATACTTCTTTCATTAGATCCTAGCATTTCCATCTGGTGCTACCATTTAACTATAAATAAATCTGATACATTAAATAAGAAGCATATCAGAACTAATGTCAAGAATAATCTAACAGGAATCCTACTAAGGATGAGAAGAACTTATAGAAAGGCTGATGAGAAACTTTTAGATTTTCTAGGGGTTTTGATGGATTTTTTTTTGTTAGTTTGTGTTTCATTACCTCCATCTACATTAGCAGCATGGTAATAGCTTTAATTTGCTTTTCAATTGTTTTGTCTTATACACAGACTATAGTACAGTTTTATTTCAAACATTTTTTTGAAAACAGACACAGTATTTAAATATAGTACTTATATTAAGAAAACCCAATTTTAAAGAAATGTAGGCTTTATTTCTACAGCAGCATTAGTAATGTTTAAATGATGGTGCTGCTATATCATCTACCATAAAAGCATATTACACTTCTCAAGTTCCTTTGTATCTTGCTAGAATAAGCTTAAACTGCAGATTCATGTTTAAACTGCACTTGTTTACAAGCCACGTGAGAATTACATGGTCATGTAGAAGGTTTTGTGGTGGTATCATCAATGCAGACAAATGCTCTCTGTGCCTACCCTGGGCAGTGTCAGTGCTAGTGACAGCCCAGCCTTGCACAGGGCTCGGACAAAAAGCAAGGTGAGCATCTAGTGGGTCTGTTTACACTGAGCTCCTTGATGCCATATTATAATTTCATCTATATCCAGACAGCTACTAGCCTAAAAAATCAGTAATTTCTGTACAAGAGCAGCAGTTGTATGGAACAATCAGTAATATAGGATAATATACCAGTAATAGAGACTGATAAGTCTCAAGTGACTAAAACATGATGGCTGATACAGCAAGAAAAAGTATTCTGAGCCTTTTTACTCAGAGTTGGAGTATTCCAGTCTGGGGAAACTACTTCCAGTAAAAGGGAAATAGAAAATAAGTGAAAAAAAATCTACCATATGCATTATGCTGGTTCAACACAGCCCACACTGAGACTAGAATTTCATACAAGCTCTCTATGTAAAATATAGCTATGTCTCCTCTGAACTTTGAACTGAGCTTCAGATTATGTTGTTTGAATTTGAAAGTATTATTTGATCTTTCAGCAATACATTTCTTATACAGGCCAGGACAGGAACAGTTTCAGAAGAGCTGAGGTAAAATCTTATACTGTATATCCAGTCTGATCAGAGTCCATAAACCACAAAATCTAGCCTACTTAACTAAGAAAAAAAAAAAAAAACAACTTGAAATCTGAAGGTTTTGCTGAGTTTTGGGAAAACTTTAAGTGGATTTCACCTTTTTGAGGAATGTCCAGCTCTAGAAGTGTCTTCAATTCTGACATGTTTAGGCAGTCACAGCAATTTATATTAAAAAATTTGTTCTTGGGGATAACCAGCTTCATTTAATGCATGACTTGATCAGAGAAGTAAAAGTTGCTTTTAGTCACATGTATGCCACCATGTTTGAGAGACCCAGCAGGGAGAAGTTCAGCTTTTAGCATCACCTAGAGCACAGTACAAAGGAGGACTTAAGCATAAGAGATGCATTAATGAAGGCAAGATGTATTGTTTTCTGTGCTTTATGATATTTTGAGAGCCTGCATACAGTCATTCTTCACCACTGAGAGATCTGCATTCTAGCAAAACAACTTATTTCTAAATATATATTTTAGAACATAAATTATTTTCTTTCTAGGAGATGTTTACTCATTTTTGTCCCAAACACTGCAACAGTTAGTAAGTCAAATCCTCCTTCTTAACTCCCACCCACTCCTAACTCCTCACCTGAGCTTCAGTTGTCCCCTTAAGCATCCTCCTTTCTTCACAAATAACAAAAATATAGGCAACAAAAAGAATTTTGCTGTCTCTTTATAAGGATGCTTCCTGTGTGACTTACTTAAACTGTGTTAAGGGGAAGGTTATTTGATTTCTGACAGAAGAAGTTATATAAAGAAAACACACATAGGTAAATATAATTTTTAGTCTATCTTTCTAGAATGACACTTCTAGAGTGAAAGATTTTAGACTGTAGGCTCCTTAACAACTTTTGATTTCTCAGATGTTTTGTCATTCAATTATGTATTTAAAATATATTAAAATGAAAGTGCAAATTATCTGATCCTGTTACATTTTGTTTTTAAATAGAAAAGGAATCACTACAGTCATCATTTGTCCCTCTCTATTAATGAGGTTATTTACTTTTACAAATCTAAAAGGAAAAAACAGAGCTAAAATGTTTAGTAGTATAAAGATAAATATTTAAAACCCCTATTAATAACAAATATTCTTCCTTTTAGTTGATGACTGACATTCTCATTCATCTTTGGTAAATTAATGCTCTGATTTCTTTTACAGTGGCAAGCCTTTCTGTTGTTTTGTGTGATCTCTGGAAGGAAGGAAACCCTTGTTGATAACAGAATTAGAATAACTACACAGTATTAAAAGAAACATCTGTGATAATATTCCCCATGTTATCATGGAACCCAACCAAGATATGGGGCCATTTACTCATGTTGGGGGAGAGGGTCATCTAAAGTATTTAAATATTGTGAAGAAAATAGTCGGGATGCCTTCCAGCTCCATGCTCCCCAGGATAACTGAGACATGGTTTTGCAATAACCTTCGAGAGACAGACAGAAAGGAAGTGGTTTTCTTGATCTGCATAGGGATGTGTAGGACAGTGATGCACAGGTGGTGACACTGTCCCCGTCACATCACAACAGTAAAAACAGTCAGAAGACTTCTCCCTAATCCTCAGAGAAATGGAAGGAAAGTCAGGTGAAGATGTATCATAGATTTCTAGGATGGTTTGGATTGAAATGAACCTTAAAAAGTGTCTAGATTCAACTCCCCTGCCCCGGGCAGGGCCACCTTCCACTGAACCAGCTTTCTCAGAGCCCCATATCCAACCTGACCTTGAACATTTCCAGGGACATCCAAAACTTCTCTGAGAAATCTCTGCCAGTGCCTCACCAACCTAAACCTAACCTCAATAAATTAAAGCCAGTAACCCTTATGCTGGCACTACCTGCCCCTGTAAAAGGTGTGTCTCCAGTTTTCTTGTAGGCCACCTTTAGGTACTGCTCTGAAGTCTCCCAGGAGCCTTCTCTTCTCCAGGCTGTACAACCCCAATTCTCTCAGCATTTCCTCATAGAAGAGGTATTCCATCCCTGTAATCATTTCTGTGGCCCTCCTTTGGAACTCACTCCAACAGGTCTGGAAATAATTTTTGTATCTTTATATCTTTGAAATTTTCTTTGTCCTTCATTTTCTTTGTCCTTTATTTTCTTTGCTCTTTTAAAAACCAGAATCAGGAAGGAGAAAAGCAGTAACCGAGGTATAAATTTTGTGCTTCTCAAGGAGAAGGTGACAATGAACTCTCTGTTTGAATATGTATCTCTGTTTATGGCAGAAAGAGGTAAAAAAGAGGGCCAGTACAGTAGGGTGGATTCAAACCCCAGTAAAGTCAATAGGAAATAAGGACAAACTCTGTGTCTCTGGATTAAATTTTAAATGTTCATTAAAGCTTTGTACAAAAAAAAAAAAAAATTAATAGTCCATGACTTTTTATAGTGCATTTCTAAAATGCATCATTAACATTAGTGTATTTTTTCCTCTGCAAATTGTTCCAGCTCTAAACTGCAAGTACCGCTTTTGACTCCCCCCCAAGGAGAACTCTAAGTAATTGTTCAGTCTTCAGTAATTTGTGAAACCCAAACTAAAAATTACAAGATGTCCAAAATAAATCCTAAAAAAATGATAAAAAAAATCTACTGCCACTGCCTTTTCAAATTTTAGCTCAGTATTTTCCTTGTAATAGAGTTGCCCTGTTTCTGGAAGCAATAGATTTGATACTCCTGGCCTTCCCACTAGCTTTTAAAGAGTCTCTGCAAACCATGCTGCTTCCCTTCCCTTTTGCACAGGAGAGGAAAATTAGAGAAATTAATTCTTTCCATTGGGTTTTGGCTTGATTTTTGTTGCATGATCTATCTTTACACTCACCTTTAATCCCTGTTTTTAAGTGTAAAGGGAAGAGAATGAGCTGCCATGAAGGGAAAGAGCTGCCATCTGATGGCAGCTACTAAGGCTGACATTATTAATTGCAGCATGGGTTGGGTTATTGCTCGAGATAGTAATTACTGCTATGGTAGAGCAAAAGGCGGGAGGAGAAGAGGAGCATACAAAGAAAAAGCATGGGAAGAGAATAAAGACATGGGAAAAGAGACAAAGAGTGGTATTAGAACAAGTTTACTGTTTAAAGGGGAAGAAAGTCCTAACTAAATGTTAAAATTTCTCTTTAACTCTCTGACCTTGTCAAATATATCATGCCAGAGTGCAGAAAGCAGGGGAAAGTTCCAGGATAGCATTGATTCAGAAGTGCTTTTCAAGACCAGAAATGCACTATTCATAGGAACAAGAAAGTAAAAACAACATCAGAAAATTTATGTTGCTTCTCTGGCCTCTCTGTGAAGATAGGCACAGATGTGGAAGCTATAAGCTATGGAAACTGTATAGAAGACAGAACGTTTTGTGTACAAAAATACAGTTCTGGAAGAAAAAGTCACTGAGGCTTACATTAGGCTACAGCAGTGTAAATGGAAAATAGCTGGAACATGAATTAGAAAATGGAGAATAGTCTATAGGCTGGTGAGGTTTTGTTTGTTTGTTTGTTTGTTTGTTTTTCTGAGGGTTTTTTAGAGGAGGGAATCTGGACTGTAAGGTATTTTCTTATTTCCTTATTTCTCTTTCCTTTTGTTCTATTTCATTTTCCAAACAGCACTGGAGAACAAAGAGACTTGTGCTGTGATTTCACAGCAGTCAAGAGATGTGTGTGTGTTCATATATATATGAATGGAAGAATAATTAAGAAAGCAGTGCTACTTACAAGCATTTTGGAAACAGCAGTTTTCTTGTTTCATGAAAGGTTGATCCATCAACTAAAGAATGAGACTGATGAAAACACACATTTGTGTTCAGGTTTTTTAAGCACGTTTATCTCTACTCACATCACCTTACACAGTTTTCAAGCCCAGATGAGTCCTCTTATATTACCATGTCAAGAAATATTTCATATCTCTACATATGAATTAGTTCGCATGACGTGCAAATTTTCCATAAAGGTATTTATTCTCTATGATGACTATTGCCACCTCATCTTCAAGTTTCCTAGCATAAACTGCTGGACTCTAGTAGACCTACTAAATTTCTGATCTTAAACTTTTGGTACTTCAGTTATTACTTTGGGAAAGTCTAGGACACCATACCAGTCCTTTTTATGGTGCTGTGATAATAAACATCTCTTCTCATGTATGTTGGCATACATTTGTGAGTGAGTCACCACAGGCTTAACCAGATTCCTGGAGCTACTTCTAAAATTATTTGTTTATTTACCTCCAGTTTCCAAAATCTTGCATGGCTTTAATATAATGTGGGTTTTTACCTTTTTCTTTAAGAATAATACATAATGTACTTTTAAGAAGTTTTAATTATATACCTAAAACATAAAACTTTATTAATGGCCATATGTTCCTGAGAACTGAAAGGGAAAAATACATTTAAATTATATTATCTCACATTTTACAGAACAGTGTAATTTCTGTTGTTTTAGGTGATTTTCCTATCTATTTTAAGGAAACCTAACAAGCAAATGTTTAATTAAATTTGACACTGTACAGTTTGCCTAAGAAATATCAGTTCAGTTAGACTATTGTGTGACAAAGTATTAACATTCCAAAGAACCAATTCTAAATGGTGTATTATTCCCTTTTAGAAGTAAATAATGTATTATCATGTTGTGAAGTATCACAAATTAAATTATACTAATTTTTAAATAAATGTAAATAAAGCTCTTTAGTAGAAACTTCTGCGAAATGTGCACCTTCAATTTATTGACCTTTTCTGCTAGCATAATTAATTGGAAAAATATGTTAACCTACATGCCAATCCTTTTCATATTTTATGGCATTTTGCATTGTCTCACATATCTTTTCTGTAAGTGGGATATATTTTTCTATGGGTTTTTGTGCAGAATTCATATATTTTAGTTCTACTATTTAATTAATATCAAATTATCCTCTGGATTTATTTATTTTAAATGCAGTTTTGTCACTACACTAAACATTTAGGTCAAGTTCCTCCAAAGCTCTGAATATGTATTTAGCTTTAAGTATGTGAATCATTCTAGTAAATTTAATGGAACTTCTGAAATCTGAAGTTAGAAGCATGATAAAATATTTTGCTGGATCAGTCTTCATAAATGAAGCAAAGTAAGGTAATACCTTTCCAGTTTAAAAATTATTTACTGTAAAATAATGAAGGTGAAAGACTATTCTGACTATTCCACTGTGCTTCAATTTTGCTTGTTTTCGTTGAGTAAAGCTGCTCTTGAGAAGATACATTAATCACTATTTTCCTTTTCAGATCTGTGTGTGACTTCTATGCACCACTGGCCCTCTGCATCATAACTATTTTTATTCCTGATTTGAATTTTATCAGCTTCTATTATGTTGAAGTGTTTTGTGCAAGTCCTGAAAAGTCCTGCTGACTTTATAAGAACATCCTGTAATGTGTCTTTGAGGATAAATGCCATCAATCAGCAAAGTGAATCAGTGGCATTGGGCTATATTTCACATATGCTCCTCTAGAAATTATCTAAATTTGAAGCCTTGAAACATGGATAAAACCTTTACCCTGCACATGAAGGGCGAAAGCAGCTTGATTCCATACTTCATCTGCCATGGTACAGTTTGCTCATTCTGCTGTTCTCGTACTGACAATGTCTTCCCAGATGCATTGGATGGTGAGAACCCACATTATCAGTCATAAATTCCACAGGATGAAGAAAATAAATTTAAATTGTCAATAAATGAAGGTGATGCAGATGGTCACTGTTTTTTGCCCGTTGTTCTGCAACTCTGGAGTCTTTGAGAGGGATTTAAAAAGCAAACAAGAAATCAGTTTGTAAATTGTAAAAAATCTTCTGAGCCTCATGACTGCCCTTTTTATTATGATGGGATGCAGAGGAGCTTGAACAAAAGGAGGATGAAATTTTCTTCACACCTGCAATAATCATTGTATAGTGGAAGAGAAAAAAGGAAGAAAATTACAGTTTTTAGTTTTGCCCTCATGAAAATAACAGCTCTGTAATAGCAGATTTTGTATTGGGAGATCTGGCTGTTAGCTGTATAAGAATTGACTGCTCTGTCAGCTTTACTCTGTGGAGAATAATTATTGGCAAAAATGTTTAGTTATGTATTTTCTTCAATCGTGATTATTCTGCTTGTGCCATCTCTTTTCCTTATCCATAAACTTTATAACTCGTTAGGACTCTTTAGGACTAGTAACAATCTGTAGCAAATATTATTGGGAAAGATCTCTGGGTTAACAGACCTTCTCAAGATTAAAAGAATAACACATGGAAGTAATGCTTCATTTTACAAGACAAATTTAAAAATCTGGTCATAGTTACAAATTAAATTATCCTAATATCCCTCTGAATAAAACACCTTAGATATCACTCTGCATAGTTTTCCTGTTACATTCCCCTTGGACTTCTGTGAACTCTGGAAAATATACCCTGTCCATGCACTTAGCCCAACCAATGTCCAAGTCTAGGTCAGACTGGCAGTGGCAGCAGAGGATGGCATTTAAGGACAGCATGGGTATCTGGCCAATTTACGCAGTCCCTTCCCCAAAGATTCCCCCAGTACCCACAGTTATATTCCCTGTCTTATGCCTTTGGAATTGGATTATGAAGCTGTTGTGTGGGGGGGGTTTCCCACATAATCCTTTTTTAAAACTGCTGACAGTTGCTTTCTGTGGCAGCAAGTCCACAAGAACATTCTTCTATCTAATTTAAACACATCTTCAAGTAATTTCACTGACTGCCTTTAGTTATTTTATTGTGGGATTTAGAATATAAGAGAATGGACTGTTTCAGTTGGAATGCGCATACAGAGCTCATCTAGTCCAACTTCTTGACCACTTCATTGCTGACCAAAAATTTGAAGCTTACTCTTAAACATTGACAGGCTTCAGGTATCAACCCCCTCTCTAGGAAGTCTATTCCAGTGTTTGATCACTCTTTTCATAAAGAAATGTTTCCTAATGCCCAGTCTAAACTTCCCCTAATTGGATGTATTGCAACCACTTTATCCACCCCCATAAAAGTTAAACATATCTCTTTCAGCCTTCAAGAGACCTCATCTTCTCTGCAGTTTCTTCTTACAATACTTTAGAACTCTCAGATAAATCCCACTCAGTCCTGATCACTAACTAACACCTGATTTACTTGGTTTGTTCTGCATATATTCTCTAGTGTTTTAGCTCCTCTGCTCTGTCTGCTACACAGAATATATTGAGTATGAGAATATCCTCAGTACCATCAGCATCCTCTGCATTAGGCTTGTAGTTCTGGAACAGAAAATAAATTTTAACTTTGCTCTACTTTGATTCCAAAGAAAGGTTGATTTTCTCCACAGAAGGAATGATTAGAAATTTCATTGGACTGCCAAAGGAGGTCGTGGGGTCACCATCCTTGGAGATTTTTAAGCAACAACTCTGTGTGGCACTTAGTGCCATGGTCTAGCTGCCATGGTGGTGTTGGGTCATAGGTTGGACTTGAGGGACTCAGAGGTCTTTATTTCTGGCCTGATTATTTCTGTGTGATTCTGTGATTCTCCATTTGTTGACATTGCACATGCCAGTCAGACAGCCTGGACAGCAGTCTGGTTCATCCACCCTATTTTTATATTCATTCCCTCCTGGCCTTTTAGAGACACATGAATATCAACCACATCCTCTCAGGGGATTCCTCATTCTGAACCAGGTGCTCCTGTGTGCCTGTTGGCTTTCACCTATCCTCTAGCATCAATACTTCTCTAGAACCCTTTTAATTTTCAGTGCCAGTAGACTGAAGGTTCTATTTCTATTAAAGGTTCCATTTCTATTAAAGTGCAGTCTTAACAGGATGACTGAGGGTTTTAAAGCTATATTTCTGAAAGTTTTGCTGCAGAGTACCTGTGTTCCTCTGGTGTTATTCACATCTCGTGACAAGAATCATGCACACTCCTGACTATGAAAAACAGTGAAGTTACAGAGGCCTGTAACCAACCTTCCCAATGCACATGAATCAAGCTATGCTAGAAAGCAAGAAAAATCTTAAGCCATTGCTTGGACCTTTAGTTCTCATTTCCCAAACATGAATTAAAAACATACCACTGAAGCAACCTTTTTAGGTTTTTTTACTATTTTATTGTTCAGTGAAATAGCTTTTGAATAACTTTTGGTCGTAGTTCATCCTTTCCTAGTAATACTTTTCTTCCTGGTAATTTGCTTATTGTCATATTCCCAAAATGTTTATTGTAATAAAATTCATCCCACATTTTCATCTGGCATATAGATTATGTTGCTCTCTGAGCATACAGCAAGACAAAATGAGGGTTTTTTGCTAAGAGAAAATGGGGTTATAAAAAAGTATCAAAGTAAGACTCCAGGTGGGCGTGCTGGGTGTTTGCTTCGTAATCAGTGCTTGGAGTTGTTGCAGCTGGTGTCTTCATCCTCCTGCAAGGCTCCAGTCTTCCCATGTAGATTTGGCTCAAGCTCCTGATCAAATCCCAACTCCTGCTTACTTGTGCTGTATTTACTGCTGACTTCTGAGGTAGTTGTCATGTTCTTCATCCTCTAACACTTTGTGCCCTCAGTCAGATGAGTGAATCAGCATGGTAAGTACTGTTGGAGGGAAAAGAATTATCTACTAGTGACTAGTGTGGCCAGTGCCTTCTCAGTCTCAGAGCTCTCCAGACAGCTGGATAATCATCACAATATGTTGTTTAGTGTTTTTTGCCTGGAATAAAATAATGAAAATATTTTCAAATGTTTGATTTTTCTCCATTATTGAAGAATGTCATAAGTGCTTTGCCCTCAGCCTGTTGCTGAGCTGCCAGTCTTACAGAGAAGTAGGTAAGGCTTCAACTGCTGGTAGGCTCCAGTCTTCAGTAAGTTTTATCAGGCTGCTCACAGGGTTAACAGCTAAGTTATCAGTATGTATGACAGTAAATGATTTTGTACTTCATACTCTGTGGGCTTTACCCAAAATCACAGAATAAAATAATCTGCAGTGTTTAAAGACCAGATTCTTTTTAATGCCTTAGATCCTGTTTAAGGACTATTCCCGATTATATTAAAAAAAAAAATCAAGAAAACTAGATGAAGCTAAGAAACAAATCTTCAACAATACAACAAGCTTTAAAGGAAAAAAATATTTCTCTTCTAGTGATGTTAACTTGATGTTCCCCACTCTGCTTTAAAAATAATTTTTTAAAAGTGATAATAAATTTACAGTTAGCAAATTAACAGCTCTTGCAGTTATTAAAATAAGGCATTACATGAGAGACATATTTCTAATGTCCTATTCAATTAGATTTCATACAAAATCTATTCTTACTCTTTCACTCTTTGTTTTTTAAGGACATCTGCAGCAGTCCATATTTCTTGTAGCTATATGTAACAATTTAATAAACCTCTGGATTATTTCCTCACTACCAGAAAAATTTGTCATCCAGAGAAAGTCAGAAGGATAATCAAAATTATCACCTAATCTAATTATATGAAGAAAAATTTGGATCTGGTAAAAAAAAGCAAAATCCAATAAAAATCTCAACTCACTGACTGTGTAAATATTTATGCCAAAGGCAACGATTTAGGCTCAGTTTCTTTGTAACCTTACATACAGTGATTTTTTTTCCTCTGATTCTCCTTTTCACATAGTTAATTCTTCTACAGTATTACTTATTACTACTTCAGTAATTACATATAAAAAATTAGACTGCAGCACATACTAAACTACATGTCAATAAATTTGGTACTTGGCATTTATGACTTTGCTAAGAGGCTTATAATTTTTATAAGCCTGACCACTTGTGAACTATTTAAAGAGCTTTTCCAAAAGTCCAAAAATACGTTAAGTACTGGCTGTTATGCTCACTGTTATTTATGAAATCTCTTGTCTTTAGACATCCTAAATTGTATTTTCAATAATTATCATGGATAGATGTCTAAACTGTAGGGATTACAGCTTAACAGGTGTCAGTTAATACCACGCTTGAGTGCTGCAGATAGCCCAAGGAGTATATTCATGTCTAATTGTGCACACTCCAGAGCACAACAGCTGCCACTTGTAGCAGATGCATCATCTGACTGATGATATTCTGCAATGTGTCGGCAGGGACTTCTGCTGCAGCTGATTATATATGATTGTATTTGGCATAGCTGCACATCCTTAATAGACACTGTTATCATTGTTCACTGAACATTGGAATACTTTAGTCAGCTGTTTGTTATGCCAGCTATAAGGAACTATCAGCCAAAAAATTTTCATTAAGTTGGCTGTTTACTGGACCATATAAAATGAATCGTTGACCTTAATGAACTAGTGTCCTCATGTCAAAAATACACTACAGTGGGTGGAAACAACAGCCTTGGCAAAAAGTCTTTGTAATGGAAACTCTTCTAATTTTGAGGGGTAATTTCACTAGTATTGGACTAGCAAATAATTAGGTAATAGTTCTAGAGATCTGCACTGCTGATACATGTGTGGGTTTTTATATAAAGGTCTCATTCCTACAATGATCTTTGCAGCATGACTGTGGTTGACAGGCTCTCATTTCCCAAGTCTTTTGCATGACATTTTTCAGAGAGAGGGATGGAGAGAGGATAGAATGAAACAAAAAAAAAAAAGAGAAAAGAAAAAATTATCTTTAGCATCAAGACTGACTTTGTTATATACTTTATAATTTGTAATACACTTTAAAATGATATCTTATACCCAAGGAAACAAAGACACCTTGAAGATTTATAAAGCATTGACTGATTTTAAAAAAAATAGACTGATAGGTAGAATCCAATATTTTCTAGAGTATGAGTTTGAGAAGTTCTTGAGTATGAGAAGGAAGCTTGGGAAAAGCGTGGAGTAAAAAGTAAAATAATTAACAGCTTTCAGATTTGTAAGAGAGTAAACTCATATTTTTCTGATATGTCTTCATCCAGATCCTTGATTTTTTTAATGAAAACTTAATCACCAGAGAATGTTTTTTTTAATGAAAACTTAATCACCAATCCTTTCCTGGAAGAATGATTAGAAAATGTGCAATGACTGACCCAACATTAGTTTGATTTTTTTTTCCCCCTCTCCTATTCCCCCCACTCTATTTTTTTTTTTAATCAGTGGCTTTACTTGGAACTAATGTAAACATTTCATAAACTCAGACTAGGTTTTCTTGATTTCTTCATCTTTTTATGGCAGAACTCAATCTTTAAAACAAATATACAAGAGAGGGTCTACAATATTAACCTTTACTAACCTTAAAAGGAAGGAGTTCCATTCATAGAAGCTGCTATAAAACAAAATTCTGATAGTGGACTGGGAAGTTAGATGAACCACTCATATTATTCAGTATCTCTCTTACAGTTTTCAGGAAGGAGCTTTCAGAAATTATTATTCTTCACCACATGTAAACTCTTTGGATTTATTTATTTCTATTAAGTTAATGAGTGGATGAAAAAAATAAAATTAATCTAGCACTTTTTTCATGTAAAATTATTGCAGTAAAAGTTCTGGAAAAGAAAATGTCAAATCATTTTTAGCTGATGAGGTCAAAACAGTCTGAATTAGGAAATAACTGAATTATCATATTTGATACCCAAGTAATTTGGGAAAAATTGATTTTGAAAGCCATGGTAGATAAGGATTCTAATGGTAGGTATACTGGGTAGATCTCATGATATGCAGAGTCTGATTTTTTGATCCCAGAAACAGATTGAGACAATGTCTTTAAATAAATAAAAAATATTGTTATGGAACTTGTAATGTCAGCTACTAAGGAGGTAAAAATATTGGTGGATTTTAAAAGCAAGATACTGAAGACTGATAGGGAGCATTTCAAATGAAAGAGTGATTAGTTCTCGGATTATGGCCTGTACTGTGTGAATTCTCAGATGACCTAAGTTAATAAAGTTGAATTCTGATTAAGTCATAGATCTCTACTTCTTGTTCATCATAAAAGGCAGGAAGTTCTCTGTAGAACAGATGTAACTCTAAGCTGCCAAAATTATGCTGGCATCTGGAGCACAGGATGCTGCATTACAGCATGATGTTTTATAATAATTAGTTAGGGAAAGCTACCTTATACACAAATAAGTTAGATATATTATAGAAAAATATCATTAAAAAGGACACCCTTTTCATCTGTTGGCATCAGTGATGCAAACCAAGCATGTTTAGTTCTTCAGATTTCAGTAACCCATTCTTGTGAAGGCATGAAAAACTTTCAAAATTGTGCAAATGTTATTTTCTTATAAAGATGGTCAGTTTTTAACAAGGCTAGAAAGAAGGCCTTGGAGGAGTCGTTGACAAAGCCCATTCTGTATGAACTTTGCCTAAATTCTGAATGGAAGTCAAATTTACATGCAGAAGATGAGTCTGTCATCAGTGAAGTACTGGCTGGTAATTTACAGGGAATCAAAGAAGGCAAGCTAAAACTTTCTCTTTAAGGATGAGTTTAATTATGTTTTCTTTCCAAAAATTTCCTACATTTTAAAAAGCACCAAAATAATAAAAAATGAGCTAAGCACACTGGCTTGCATTGAAATTTATTGGCATTGCACCAACACATGGAGTATAGATGTGTGTGTGTGTATATATTTGTGTGTGTGAATGTGTGTGTATATATATATATATATATATATATATATATATACACATATTGCTATTATATTTCTCAAAAATCTGCCCATGATATATCAGATTCCAAGTAGTCAAAAAGGTGAACTGTCAATTTCTTGTCTTAAACTCATTCTTATCTTTCTACCTTAAGTAAAATTTTACAGATTGTTCTTAATGCTTTATAAAAGTTTCCTCAGCACACAGAAATTCTTAAGTTGGAACTGCATAGTTCTTCGACAGTTTTCTTTGCTCTCATTGTTTTTTATCTTAACAATGATAAGCTCGTGAAAAATTCAGATGCAATGTTCTAATTATTATGTCATAGAATAAACCCTTCAGTTTTAACTTAATGGAACTGAATAGAGTTAACTGCTGTGTACAGAGCTGGCTGCAGTTTGACATTCTTAGCTGTAATGGGACTTCAAGACATATCAATCAACTCAACCTGTCACTCAGGGCCTTAGACAAAAGAGTGTGTGATATCTGACATGACTGGGTATCTTCAATTCCCAGAGCTAGAAACTCTTATTATGTTTTAACAGCCTTTTCAGCCTGAACTGATAACTCTGAACAGGGTAGTCTATTGAAAAGAAGAGTTGTTTTTTAAGGTCAGACTCAACTACTGTAAAAATATGCTAGATGCAATGCCAGTCATGGTCAAAGTTTGCCTGCCTTGTGAGTCCTTTGCTGTGCCAGGAAGGCATTCCAGTGGTGTGTCTAACATGGTGGATAATAGAGAGTCTGAAAGTTGATCCTGCCCACTGTGACTCTGTACTTGACTTTTCTCCCGTAGTCAGTGTAAATACAGTGTAAATACTCAGAGCAAATACAAATTAGCTCTGCATCCAAATGTGTGGGGTTCAAAATCTTAGTGAAGATGCACATTTTGGTGATACAAATCTATCATGGGCATTGCTTGATGATGACTAGCACTGAAACTCTCTTTTTTTTAATGGACCAGTGTTCTTTTTTACTGTTTATATTATCTTCTGTAAAAGCTTTGGTGATAAACTGTTTATTAGTGATTCCTGAAGCTCCAGTTTTGCCTCAGGCATTTCTCATGTTTGTGGAGTTAAAAGATTTACCTATCCATCTATTTGCTAATGATAACTCAAACTTGAGGAAACGCAACTTATCATGAGTGCTCACGTTACGATTTGTCTTTTCCTGATATTATTTAGCATTACCTTCCTGACTGTGAATACATTCCGGATGTATATTGTAGGGAAAAAAACCAGAGCTGTCTAATTTTTCATTCCACTACCTAGCTTCCTGCTTAATCTTTTAATGTCTCAAAAGGAAAAAAATCTATCTAAAATCTCTTTTTTTTTTTTTTTATTATGAGTGTCTTCCTCAAGAACCTTTCTCATTTCTTCACTAACCCTACCTAATTTCTCAAAATCCTTTTTAGAGCTCTTTGCCTCTGAAGTTCTTGGGATTTTCCCCCTCCATTTCATATCTTATGATGTCCCTGCAGTTGTAATGTTTGAGCATTCCCAAAGGCAGTAATTGCAGTCATCAGAGACTGGTAACCAACTTCTGTTATTACTTCTCCCAAGGAAATTTCAGGTGCATCTCTGACATGCTGTGCAAAGATTGTATGCTGCCTAACTTCAGTCAGACTCTTCAGTACTCACTGTTTTTATCACACACTACTCCTCTTTTTCTGAAATATAATTTTCAAGGAAAAAGTTAAATGCTTAGTAAGGACATTAACAAGGAGAATGGAAATATGTGTAAACACATATATATATTTACAGTTCTCATTCTTCATGCAATGAATGAGTATTTCAGAGTCTTTTGGGAAGTATTTTTGATTTTTATGTTCTGAAACTTAGCACAAGACACTTAGTACCAAGTGTTATAAAGAGATAAAAATGACCTTTAGATTTTTCAATTGAAGTTTCAGTTTAACATTTGCCATGTATGTGGGCAGAAGTAATAGCCATTGTCTGCTGAAGGGTACCTGACTAGACTTTGCCCAAGTTGTTTCTTACTCCGGTAGGCTATGGTCTTTTGAGGAAAAAGCCACTCTGATTTCAGTTTCCATTGCCATCACCATACTTAGCAAATTTCAAAAGTTCTTAATGAATATTTCCATTCAGTATGCCTTATTTACATTCTGAATTTAAGTGTAATAAATTGTATTTAAAGCTTGACTGCTATTAATAATCATTATTCAATCTGTTTTAATTTTCAATAAATACAATGTCGCATATTGTTTCACCTTTTTTGTCTAATGTAAGTTCATTGAGACTTCTTTTTTCCCCACCAATCCTATATTTATACCTGTCTTTCTTCTCTAAATCATTTCATTTTTGATGTTCTCTCACAAACAGAAAGGTGACAGAAGATTCTGGATTTTCACACAGGATGGTGAAGATCTTTCTCCAAGTTCTAAAGTGTCTTCAGGTCTCACCTCATATGTATCTACCTAGATTCTTGATGAAACAGCACTACAGCTTTTTGGCTATATTTGGCACCTCTCTGATTTTAACAGCTAAGGATATTCTCTGTTACAATTATAAAAGCAAATCTCCATATCCTGCTCAGATTCACTACTCCTTTCCCCCTTTTTTGGCCTTAAAGGTTTTACTTTGCATTATATGAATAAAACATATGTAGTGGTTGCCTGGCTCTACATTACTGAATTATTTGGGTAGCACTGCAATTGACTGCTGAAGTCTGAGAGAAAGCTTCAGAGGTCAGACCTGTGCTCTCATATGTTCAGAGACAAATTTGTTCTTCTGCTTTTAGGCATGTCCCCATAAGGGAGAAGTTTAGAATCATTTGCACAGAATAAGCATTGAAGGCAAATTATTCCACCTCTCTCCCTTGTGCATATTTTTATTTTATTCTGCAAATACCTTTATTTACATGACAGTAGAAGGAAAGAATCAAGACTATAATATGGCAAAGAAGATAAATCTTCTAAACCCTATGGAAAAAACATTTTTACCTCTCTTAAGGTGTTTTTGTTTCTCATAGTGTATGTATTGCTGTCTCTGCAAACCACACTACACACATGCTTCTCGCACAACTTTCTCTTGAACAAGTATTTTTTCGAACCTGTTTTGTAGAATTGCAATTGTTCTGGTTTCTGTTTTACACAAATGTATAATAAAGAGGCTGTGTCATAATCCTCTCAGACAACGTGTCTGAGTTTGCCCTTTACTATTTCTTAAATTATTGATTTTTACATCCCACCTGCTCCACAGACAGTGGAGGTATCTCAGTGTATTCAGGCTGTAAATAACACAAAGTATTTATAACTCAATTCAGAGTGGCTCAGATCTGTCACAGCATGCAGACAAACCTTTTCTCAGAGGGAGATGCTGTGACCAGCATGATTTCCTTTTGAGATAACCAGGTCAGGCAACAGCATACTTGTGTAGAACCATCATTACTGAGTTATTTCTTACTCAGTCCATTTTCTATGCTTACCTCCAGTCTTTGTACCCAGCCTTTTTACTTGGCTTATTATATTTGTAAAAATTAATGTCCTGTTTGAATGTATGCTTTCAAAGATTCATTTTTAATTTATGTTCAAAGCCGTAGGCTTGCCTTTAATATTGTGTAAATAATAAGGGGGTGTAAGAGTTACCTTAAATTATTAGTTCTTTGGGTAATATTTTCCTCTTTGCTTGAGATATGCCAAATTGTAAGTGCAGACATAAAGGAAATGAAAAGCTTTTCTGTGGCAGCCAACAATCTTCAATTTATGGAGGCTTTTTAGCTAAACTAAACTGACAACCCCCTGTTACACTGAGGGGAAAACCAGTAAAATGTCGCTTGAAAACTACTAGGGGGATTGTCTGGTGTATTTAAAATGTCTGGTGTATTCCATTTTTTGTAAACAGGGACATTTGGAATAAAATAATCAGTCTACATTACCCCATATTTGCCTTTCATAGTGCATGGGCAATGGCAGAGAGAATGCCTACTGGACACAGCAAGTGGTAGATATACTTGTTAGGGATCAGCAAAGATGGAAAACTCCTGGCTCTAGCAATTTGTGTTTATACACCAATTAGACTTTTGAAGGAAACCAAAATAAATAAGAATGTTCAGAAAAGGAGTTGTGATGAGGCCAAATTGATTGAAATATGAAGAAGGCTGCATTCAGCTCTTCTGGGAATGATGAAGTCAGAAAACTGCCAGGTGAACTTGCAGATTATGCCAAGTAGGTCATTATAATAGTTTGGGTATTTTTTTAAGGGAAGGCACAGGAATGCAATACAACCTTTGCATCTGCTGCAGTCATTTTTCTAGATGGAAGTCTTTGAGACTCTTGATGTTCATTTCTATTTTGTGACAAAACAAAAATCCACAGCAAGCAGTACTTAGAGCATTTCATATTCTACACTTCTGCACTTTAGCTTTTTGAGCATAGTGTTGGAGGTTTTTTTGCATGTGATAATATATCTACCTTTATTATCAACACCACATGGAACCACCCCTGCAATGCTTGTGAATACCTTGGTCACGTTTCTACATGTGGGAACTTGGGGATCACTAGAATTGTAGTTCAATTTGGTTTAAAATTCTGTTTTCACCTCTACCAGTAAGCTCTATCAAGTTAAAGTAAGGTCTCAAGCTGTGGTATTATTCAGAGAAAAAGTTCTAGTTTTCCTTGAAATAGTCTCCTATATGTAAAGAATGGAGAAGTCTCTGAAGAAGTGCATCACATACTTTCAAAGATCAGGGAAGATCTGATGTTGGCAAGACTAGTGCCTGCGTGAAGCGGAAAGAAAGGGTTGCTGGAGGCTAACAGAAATAAAATAGAGCAAACTCTAACCCCAGATCTCTCAGTAGGTTTAACTGCAAGCCATAGTTAATTAGGTTCCCATCACTATCTTGAAGGCAACAGAGGATGTTTTTTAAAAACAAGGACTGGTGATAACTGAGAGTAAAGATCCTGTTTGTAGTGAACCATAAAAAAGCCAAGGCTGTAAATACCTACCCTGTCAAAGTATCAGTACACAAAGGAATGCCATAATTAAATGGATGGCAAAAAAAAAGAATTTCTAAAATACTGGTTTTGAACAATTTTCTGGTACATACACAAAATGCAAAATTTGTGGGCTCTCATAGAGACAATTGTCTGCAGAAGGGTATCTGACTGAATATCTGAAAGACACTGGTGATGTGTTTATGCATTTAGAGAAGCACCTTTTAGTATTATAAAGAAAAAGGCTAGACTTTTGTAGAATCATAAAATAGCATGACTTGGAAGGAATGTTAAAAATCATCTAGTTCCAGCCCCTCTCCCATGCACAGAGACACCTTTCACTGGACCAGGTTTTTCACACCCCCATCCAGTTTGGTCTTGAACACTTCCAGGGATGTTGCATCCACAATTTCTCTGGGCAATCTGTGGCAGTGTCTCATATCTCTCACAATAAAGAATTTAAAATTAAACCTACCATCATTCAGTTTGAAGCCATTCCCCCTTGTCCTGTCAGTACACACTCATGTAAAAAGTCTCAACCCAAAATAAATTGGTGTGAAAGCTTGGCATATGATTTGAGATCCTAGAACAGAATAAATGACTTAGCATTTTGTTGGAAGTCAGAAAAACAGTGTGTTTTGAGTATCTGAAATAATGAACAAGAAATCATTGACTGAAGCAACCACCACAGAAAGAACCATTGTTCTGCCTAGAAATACTCAATTCACTTCTAAATAGGAACTAGTGTGGGCTTCTTATATTTGCATCTAAAACAACTCTGGGAAAAGCAGCAGAGCAGATCCCCAGAGCAGTAGCGCCTCTTTGTGGAAGTTATGAATTGGTGATGACTTGCTGCAGAATATTGACTTTTAACATTTCCATTAGTGGTGTGCTGCCTGCACTAGCTTTATGCAGGATATCTGAAAACATCCCATCCATCTTATCAAGGAGAGAAAATCCATTTCAGCAGAGTTTTCATTGTACAATCCGTTGCATGTAGTAGTATCCACAAAAACATTTTCTCTGCTGAGAGCATGAGCATTCACTTCACACTGTTCAACCAACCAATTCTCTGCTGTCGGACCAGCTTACATCTCAGGGAATACCTGCTGAGTAGCTGGAGGGAGTTTGTCATGCAACTCCAGGAAAGAGTTTAAGATTCTGAAGCAATGGCTACATGTCACAGATTGACATTGCAGATCTGTGCTCATAGAGAGGCATTAAGCTACTGGTTCACTGTGACAAATTTCTTGGAAATCATTTACAGGACTGTTGATCTTCACACACTCTCAGCCTGCTGTTTGCTGTCCCCAGCTATTCATCTTGCTGTTAGAGTGTGCCTTCAAAATGCCAAGTACTTTGTGTGAGCGTGCTGAGGATCACTGAAGCCTTTTTTCTCCAGAGTCCAGTGTTTCAAAAGTAAGCTTAGGACACAAGAAAAAATCCTCAAAGAGTTTGGGATGGAGAAAAAGGAATATGGCACCCCAATTCTGCTGCCAGAGATGTCTCACGTATGGAGGGCTACCAGTCTCTGCTGCCCAGTGCAAATGGATTACTGGGCCTTCACTGAGCTGGTCACAGTAGCATTGAAATTTTAGGGAGCAGTGTTTAGGCACAAGCATATGGATGTGGATGCAGACTAGCTTGTTGAATCTCCTTCAGGCCAGTTTGCCCACATTGTATTTTCTCATAGAGTTTTGTGGCTTAGTTTTAATCTTGTGATCTTCCAGTCTCATATCCCTTGCCCTGGTCTGCCCAAATTTTGTCCGTATTTTTAGCTGTGCAGAATTCCAATAATATTTGTAAGTCAAGGGTTTCCTTTCTGACCTTGCCAATTTGCAAAAGGATTAATTTTCTTCTCATTATCAGTGATGTGAGTTGCTACCCATCTCTCTTCCAGAGCAAACACTGGTAGTATCATCAGACTGAATGAGGGGCTCTGGGATGCTTGGCTTCTCAGCTGCTGGAAGTACTGGTAACCATCTGATGGGATCACTGACATGGGATCACTGCTCCCTGTGAAGCCCATGATGAGTTCTGTAAAGTGGATCTGATGAGCTGCAGGTCAGAATGCTTCCTTCAGAGCTCTTCTGAGCTCTCTCTGCTGTTCCCCACTGCCTCAGGCTCTGTTCTGGCTGCCTCCCTCAGTTGTGGGAAGGTTGGGGCAGTTTCCCAGCTGCTGGGATCCCAGACCTGATTGCCGGGGCGGGGGGGGTGGGTGATGGACTGTCTTTGCTGGTTCCATTGGTGGCAACTTGCCCAGGGCTACCCAGGGAGCCAGGCAGCACAGCTGGTGGACACACAGCTGGTGGGCTTGATGCCCAAACTGCTGGTGTCAAAGACCTGGCTGAAGACCTCGAGTTTAAATACCAAATGCAGTGTGTGCTTAGTGCATGAGCTCTATGGGCATGCTACTCCCTGGTTTCAAGGATATTTTTCTGGGTTTATTCTCTTGCATATCATGAGTAAAGATTCAAATTACTTCTGCAATCTGTTAATCTGATAAAATGGTAATTGATTTGCTGGGGTATTTTATTAAGTTCTGTAGCATTTATATTTCAAAAGTGCTACAAATAACATTAGAAGTGATACTGAAAGCTGTGTGTTTTAGCTTTGCTCTTCAATGCCAGTTGCAGATGAAGGAAAGGACCACAGTGCAGGTGGGAAACAGGTATGTTATTGTTCTGCTCATGGCAAGATTATGGAAGCCAACTAGGCTGATCTGGTTCAAATAAATTTTTTTTTTCTAGCAGCAAAAATGATACAAAGGTTTCTTTTACTTGTTTAATCCTATTCTGATGCATTTTTGAGTGATATCATTTGTTATTTTTCTGTGTTTATGATGAGCAAAAAAAAGTGATAATAAAATTGTGCTTACTTGTTGATATTAATAATAATCTTAAATTATTTGAAGGCAAATGCACTTTTCTATTAAGTTCTAATTTCATCCATACCATTACTTTGTCTCTAATGTCATATTCAGGAAAATAGGTAATTAAATTAAGAAGTTGATGTAACTCTGACTTCCTAAGTATCTGAACATAGATAATATAGAGACATGCAATGTAAATGTGGACCAATATTCAGATTTTCAGCTGCTACACATAGTATATGATGTTTTAAAATTAAAAGCTCACGAGTATACATGGTTATCTATATTGACTAAACAGAGGTGAAAGCCTTGGGGGTTTTGTCTGCTATTTGATAGTTTCTTCATTATTTCTAACCTGGTGTTTTCATCTACAATATTTTGAGCAATTTAATTTTAGGGGAAAAAATTTTCAACACATGGCTACCAAATATTCTTGGGCTATGTCCAATAAATTGCGGATGAAGTTGTTTTGTTTCTAATGATAAGGATTTAATGGCATTTTTTTTTCCTATTCTAATTGTACACAAAATTTCAAAGTAGAGAATATCAGGTTCTGAGTAGAAAATCTGCTGCTGCATGCTAGAGGATCACAGTTTTAATACGTTCTGGATTCAAATGAAAAATGAAAGGCTGATGGCAAGTCTTATCAATTTTTTTTAGCCACCTCTGTTCCAAGTTGGCAGCAGGAATTTGGAGGCTCACAAACCCTAAAAAGCAGGTTTGTGCAGCACTGATGAAGAAGTGCTCGAGTATTTCAGTAATAGCAGACTTTTTAGAAAACTGTATTTTAAACTGTTGCTTAGTACCTTCCTTTTCCTGATTTTACAGTTCATTTATTAGGAGGGGAAGCTGCTCAATGACTGCCTATAGTTATGACCATTCCTTCTTAAATGAATAATACACCAAAATTTGACCTATTTTTCACTTATTTCTATTTGCAGAGTTAGCTAAGTATCCTGAGTAAGACTGGAAAATCTTTCCTCAAAATAGGAAACTAGTATGAGGGACTTGGGGCCACATCTGCAGAATTCCTAAATCATAAGGTCAGGACTTGCTTATGCCCCATTATTAGGGATATCTAATATTTCTTCAACTTCTATTATTAAAAAAGAATAATAAATTTAAAAGGTAGAGCAAAAACATAGCTAATTTAAAATTAGCTATATTTCTTCAAATGACCTAATTTTCAGCTTTCAACATTTGCCAGGTAACTTTTCTGCCTGAATAAAAGAAATGCATCTAAACACCTGACTTTAAACATAGTTAACTTTACATTTGGTCTGAGTGTTAAAAAATGCCTTACTCACCAAGTCATTCTTTTCCCACAATAACATTGTGCTATTATCTTTAAATAAATTACTTTTGAATCACTGACATTTTGATTTACTCTTTTTAGAACGTGTAGATTTTTTACTTTGCATTAATGCCTAGTCCTTAAACTGTATGTGTCACAAAGGAGAAACAAAAACATTGAACTATCAAATGCTATTACTTCATAATACAGAATTTGGTAATATTGCATGATCATCAAATACTTTATTACATATTAAACCTATCCATGAGGTTGTCACTTCATTTACCCTCAGTCAATTAACTGTACTGAGTGTCTGTAAATAGTGATTATTTGGGTCACAGGTGATTCAAACTAAATGATTTATTAAATATTTTAAACTAAATTACTCAGACTGTTTTTCAGTATTTTCTTGCCCTTGATTTGTTGGTTGGGCCATTTTTATACATATGTTCAGGACTGACAAAGCATCAGTATTCAACATTTTGTATTCAAATTTGGGTGTTACATGTAAAAAAAAAAAAAGTACTTGGAATGAATCAACAAAAGTCTGAGAAAATGAGCAGAGAGCTACAATATAGCACTTATGAGGATATTGTGAAAGCTTTTTTGATGTGTAGTCTACACAAGTTATGGAGTCTCTGTAACTGGTGATGTTTCAAACAATTTCATGACCAGGGCTTAGACTGAGTAATTTCTTTTGTTTCCCTTCAGCTCAATGATCCTGTATAAGGTGTTAAAAAATTTAAATGTCATTGGTTTCTTAGTTAGTGATAAAAATTATTAAAGCAGGCATTTTTTAAGTTCTAGTAATAGTATTATTTAAAGATTTCTCAGAGACACAAAGGATTCTTTGGAAATGCTCCTCAGAAGATCTTATGTGTGAATTTTCCCTTATCTATTTGGAACAGTTCAGCATCCTTTACTATTAGTCATCCAATTTGTGAGTATTTGTCTAGAGAGCTATTGCCAGCAGTGGTTATTTGTTTCCTGGAGGAAAATGGCACTACACTATCTAATCAGTATTTGGAAAAATGGCTTTTTTGAGGCAGAAATGGAGAAAACTCAGAGGCATGAAGCCATCTGAGCAGCTCCTGTGAAGGGCTTACCTTCCTGCTGCTAGCCTAAGGAGCATAACACAAAGTGCTGTGACAAACAGGATATAAAATGTGGCACTTCAAACACCCTGTCAGGAGATTGGGTGCTGAAATGGTGAGAACTAAGGAAAAGAAAGGTAACATTCATACACCCCCCTTGAGTTGTCTCATTCTCTTCATCCACAGCTGAGGACCTGGGATTGCAGTTAAGCTACAACAAAACAGAGTAAATGCTTTTGGCTCACTGCCTGCACTCCCCAGGGTTTGGGAAACAGAACCTGGATCTTGGCCTCACAGGTATGCAGAAGAATATTGATTCCAAAGTTCCTAAGCAAAGAATATAACGTGGAAGTATGTGCATTCACAACGTAAGGGGTCCAGTTTCAGCACATACCTGCAGAATTATTAGAGATCAGTGACCAACAAAAATACCTGCAATCTTTCTTTATGGGTATATTCAGATCAGCCTTTGACTGCTGTGTGTTAATACATATGTAAACATGCTCTCTTCTTCATGGATGTATCCAGTCCATAGATCTTCTGGATTGAAATATCCTCAGAGACAATCTTGAGAGCCAATCCCAGCATAGGTGAGCATTTATTTATTCCTGGCAAACAATAAAAAATTGTGTTGTTAACAAAATTCTGTATGAAGCCTAGAGAAACTAAAAGGGAAGAGGAAAAGAACAAAACACTGCAAAATTTTAAAACATTCAGGGAAAGTTAGCTATCACAGGGAAGTAGATTTTTCTGTGCAAGACTTGCTTTAGTAGGATTTTTCAAATTCGCTTAGCTCAGTGCAGTGAACCTAAAACAGTAATATTTGACAGTTCATATTTTCAGGTACATTAGCCCTTTAGAAGCTACCATAATACTTCTGGTCCCTCTGGATTAATGATAAAAATATTTAGAACAAGAGACATATCTTTTTTGCAAACTAAAGTTGTTAAAACTTTGGGAAATATAAAAGGTTAGGGTTGGTTCAGCAGTTCCAATTAATTCATTGTTTCATCAACTGTTTGAAGATTAAAGGTGACACAGAAATAACTTCAGCTGCTCTTGGATATTTGTTTGCCTACTCCTACAGGGCCCAAAAGACTGCGCTTGAAATGGGTAAATCTTTATACTGAATTTACATGGCAAAGTTTTGGTAGCAGAGGGGCTAAAGGAGTGGTTTCTGTGAGAAGCCACCAGAAACTTCCCTGGTGTTCAACAGAGACTTGGGCTTGCCACAGTGGCCAAGGCTGAGCCCAGCAGCGATGGTGGAGCACCTCTGGGGTAATGTACTTGAGATGGGAAAGGAAAGCCTGTGCAACAGCATCCAAAGAAGATGGGTGAGAATAGGAGAGAAAAAACCCTGCAGACAGCAAGGTCAGTGAAGCAGGAGGGAGGAGGTGCTCCAGGTGCTGGAGCAGATTCCCCCTCAGCCCCTGGTGCAGACCATGGTGAGGAAGCTGTGCCCCTGAGCATCAGAAGGAGCATCAGGGACAATCTGTGAAGAGCTGACCAAAGCTTCCGTTCTCCATCCCCCTGCACCTCTGGGCAGGAGGAGGTAGGGAATGTGGGAGTGAAATTTAGCCTGTGAAGAGGAAGGAGTGGGGGTAAGGTGTTCCAGGATTTGGTTTTATTTCTCATTATCTCACTCTGATTTTGATTAGTAATAAGTTAAATTTTTTTTTCTCCAAGTTGATTTTGTTTTGTCTGTGACAGTGACTGCTGAGTGATCTTTTCTTACCTTTGTCTCAACTCATGAGCCTTTCGTTATCTTTTCTTTCCCCAAACCAACTGAGGGGAGTGGCAGAAAGGCTTTGGTGGGCACCTGGTATTCAGACAAGGTCAATCCATCACAGTCTAAATTTGTTTCTTAGATTGAATAAAAATTTCATACATCTTGAATTTTCCTGCTAAATATTAAAATATTGTTTCCTCTAATGTCCTAAAATGCCCTTCAGTTCAGTGAATTTCCAGAGATTTTAAACTGGAGCAGCAAAACCTGTGTTTAATCAGAGAATTTTCAACATTTCTCTTACATTTTTGAATGTTCACAGATAAAACAAGAGTGAAAACAATATATGTTATTATCTTCACTTTTTGGCCTTTCATCGCTGCAGGTGTGACTGATGAATGCAATTAGTGTCTAAACTCCTGAAGGAAAGTCAAGAGAGACTTGAAAGAACTTGAATTTCTGTACAAGACTTAATTTTTTTTCTGTTTTTATATTGGCAAGGGAAATGTTGTGTATTTATCCATGCTTACAAAAATAAGCTGATAAAAGACTACTTAAGAGTAGAATTGATTTTTACTTCATATTTCATATTCCATTACAACTGCTAAGAGCTGATCTACACCTCTGTGGTATAGCTTTATTTATTCCTTTTCAGCATCCATAAGGAATATGAGCAGAATGTTTTGGCATAAATTCCTGGATAAGGATTGAGTGGGCAATACCTGAAAAATGTTGGTTGAGGTTTCCTTGCTACCACCTTCAATCCAAAGCAGTATCTTTAATAGGGGTTGTCGAGCCCTATCATGGACACATTAATCTACCTGTGTGGAGTCAGCTGTGTTCTGCCACTGCCTGGTCTCTTGGCCTGTCTCCAGCTTTTCCTCCTCAGCTGTTCAGCTGTCAACCATGGGTGGGTAGTGCTTCCTGATAAACCAGTGCTCAGATTGGTTGGCAATGCAAACAAGTCTTTGGCCTTTGAAACAAGTGAATATCGGCTGCCAAGAGGATCAGGTTCCCAGTTTCGCTGCCCTGTGCTCTCTCCATTTCCAGTTGGTTTTGCAGAAGTAACTAGGTTTGGATTAAGGCTCACAATTTTAGACAGAAATAAATCTTCTAACTGCATTTTTTCAGGCTTTTATAGAGAAACACAAGAGCTCCCAGTATGCAACAGCTTTTTGTTTCTATGTACCTATATTTGTCTGGCCTTGGCATTAATTAGAGCAGGGTTACTTTTAGATTGTTGTCAGATGGTAAATTTTATTTGAATGTGATACTGCATCCTGTCCTTTAGTTTTTATATTTCTGCATGTCTGCCACAGCTCATTGAAAGGAAGGGATCATGTAGCATCTGGTAGACTAAGGACCACTGAAACAAAATGCTAAATAATAAATGCCTCTTCCTGGTTACTAAATGTTACTAAATTGTCTGACTTCAAAAAAGTTTGCCAAATGAATTTTTTGAGTAACCTCATTCTGACAGCTATAATCTTTGAGTGAATGTGGTACATAGAAATAAATATTGATAAAAAATTCTTAGCTACATTTATTTTATTCTGGCTGAAGTGCAACCCTTTAATCTAAAAAAAAACCAAAAAACTAACAACAACCAAAAATAAATCAAGTAAATTTTAATAAGCTCTTTTTGTCAAAAGAAGGAGGAAAGCCAAACCTCTTTCCTGTGTGACAGTAAAGAGAGAGACAGGCACAGAAGGCATCACTAGTCACTTCACACTCTCCTGTAGAATTATACTGAAGGGAAAATACTGAACAGCAGGGAAAGTATAGAATTCATGTGCAAAGGAATATTTGTTATAATCTTTTCTTCCTAGTAAAATTCTCAGAAAGCCAGAAATCATGAGTGCTGCATTATGACTGTAGAGACTTAAAGAAGAAAATATCTGAAGTGCATTAACACTTTCTAGTCTCTGCCATTTCCATTCCTATGGAAGCATCAATTCTTTTCTGCTTCCTATAGAAGCATCAATTCTTTTTTGACACTGCAGCAACTCATGAGAATACAATGGAAAGTCAAAACTGGTTTAAGGTGGCCCTGCAGTTGTTCAGGGGTGTTTTCCTTTTACCTACATATAGTCAAGTAATATGATTCTGAAAAGCAACTCCTTAGTTAGAGTCAGTGTGGCAGGTCATTTGCTGCTAAATCACCTCATACATAGCAATATTGGTTCTGATCCAACAAGCATTGCTGTGATTACAAAATAAATTAGTTCCCTGAAAATATTTTCTTTAAGCTTCCTCTAGCCCATAGGTTTCCTCTTATTCTGCTGGCTAATAAAAATTTTTCAGCATCTCTCCTTATTTTGTTCAACAAGGAAAAGCAGGGAGCATCTTGTGCCTTCTTCCACTGACCACAGTGTACTCCCTTCCTGAGCAGCTTTGGTTCAGCTCTACAACACTGAGTGTGAATTGCACAAAAGGCTGTTGATCTGGCTTTGATTTTAAAATTTTTTCATTATTTTACAGAGCTAAATGTTTGTGTTATTCTCAAAGTGAACACTGGTAGACTTAATTAACACTACTCTGCATGGTGTGCTGGAACAGTACGGTGCAACTACAGTTTTTCCCTCTATAGAAGTGGCAGGTCCATGCTTTCTGTTAACCATCACCATCTGAAGGAGAAATTATGCTGTCCTTTTTCATTAACTAGTTATCTCTAACTTCTTCTCAAGCCATCTCTAACAACTCTTCTCTGCTGAGAAGAGGTGGTTTCTTTTTGCAAAGGAAGAAATTTTCTTCCTCTGTAGCAGTGCACAGGAAAACATTGGCTTTCCTACATTTAGTGCCTATCTCAGATGCCTTTATTTAGCACTTACTGATACTTCCTAAAGTTTGGTTATATCTCTGAAGTTTTAAAATACCTATACATATATACATAGCTAATATACACCAGAGCTTTTTTTTACTTGATGGATATTGGATTTCCACTTCTCTTCAACCACTAAACATTAGCTAAGTAAGGAAAGAGAGAACAATCTTTCCAAAAACTCATGGATCTGTCCTTATGATAAAGATCATGAAGTGACCTGAATTTCCAGCCTACATGGCCTGAACTCTGAAACCGTACTGAGAATCTGAGAAGCCTATAGGACAGATATTTCTGTATTAAGAAAAGAAAAACTGTTCTCAAAGGATTAATTTTATAGGCAGGAAAAAAATAGGACAAGCTGATCTGGCTTGTCTGCACACTCATTTCACAGGAAATAGAAACAAAAAATAAGAGCTGCATTAGGGGAAAGAGTTAGGGTGATAATAGCTGGCAGGAAATGGGATTCCAGTGGGAGGTAAACAGCCACAACAAAAATGTGTGCAAATAGGAAATAGCAAAGTCTGTTGCCATTGATGTAGAGTAGATACTCTGATTCTATACTGCCTAGGTTTGATGCTGCCTATGGAGTGCACAGAGCATGCCAACCCACTCAGGTTTACTCCCAACTCAGTATTGCTGATTTCAGAGATTGCATGTGGTCTGTCACTGAGCCAAACATGGGTAAATACCTTCTTTTTTTTTTAATGTGTAAGTCACTATTTGGTATCTGTCAGTTAGCATGTATCTAAATTGTTGTGAAAATGCTTAGGGACAGGAATTGTCATTTAAATTTTTCCTTGTTTGTAATTAGAATGCAGTAGTTGGTCATTCTTGGTAACACTGTATTTTGAACAATGACCTTGAAGCATTATAGCAATCTCTTCTTAAGTTTACTAATATGTCAGCTATATGCACCATAAGGATTTACTATGGCAGGACCTAATCTATAGAAGCTTAATCTGTTCTTATAAGCAACAACAACAAAAAAAAAAAAAGAAATCAGATTAATTTTGTGGTAATATAGGTGTAAGCACCTGATGAACATGGTCATTTTTTACTGCTTTTTATATTGTTTTATTTATGTAAGAATAACTGTGGTATGGAAATTACTATAAATAATGCATTGCTTTTCTGCATATAGAGAAGAGAAAACTGAATCTGCCAGGTGAGGTGTTTGAAGCAGCATATTTGCTAAGTTGTTTTGGCTGCTGGAATTTCATCTTCTTTTATTTCCCTTGCCACTCAGCTAGGGAAACAGACAAACAGAATCTGACGTATTAAAGAGGAATCTAAGAAGAGAAATAAAGTGTCAAGATTAATCAGTAAGAATGTTGGACTAATGTGTTGTCAGCTGAGAAGAAGAATAAGACAAAGAAGATTATATCACTACTTCTAGTGTCATTATTAAAGGTACATGTGACAAATTCATCTGAACCTGATGAGATTAACAAAATCAGCATATGATATTAAGAAATACTGTAATCTATTACTCATTTAATAAAAGCTGTCTTCATCCAGTATAGTGGAAACCAGTATAAAATCCAGAGCATATAAGCAATCTAGCACTCCAGAGTATCACATTTTGTAACTGCTAAAATTATTCTGAAATATAACTTACGTAAACTAAAAAGCTACAAAGTAGGTAACTCTTAACAGAAAGCCACTACCATGGTTAAATTTAACATTCTTTTGGGAGAGAAAAGTTTCTAGGGTGTTAGTCATGCTAGTATAAATCATAAGGCAAATGCTTCCTTAATTAGGCACATATCCTAAAACAGGGATACACAGAGATTTTATATAATTGAGCTATTGAGTAGTTCTGCCTTTCAGTCTGAAACAGATACTCATTTTAGCTTGGGTCAGCAATTGTCTGTCAAACCTTTCAACACTTCTCTGCAGGAAAGGTCTGTATCTTTCTAATTCTGGGAAGATTCAATTTGGTTATTGGCAGAAGTTTTCAGTATTACTTGAAATTCATCCAATTAAATGAATTCCACATTTCTGGGTGTGAATGCAGACAGCCAAGAGCAGTGCCAACATTAATTTACCATTATATATGAGCATAATGTCACAGAAGGCCAATTTACTCAGTCTGTCTCCCAGACAGCACACAGTTGTTACTGTATTTCTGGCAGGATCTTTTCCTGGTCTAGTGTGAGATTATATTCTACTTTATGTGAGTATGTGATAGGAAGGGGAAGGAATGGCAGGTGCATATCTAAGAGTTTCCTTAATTTGCTTTATTTTGAATCAGCAACCACATAGCAGGTTAATTGCTGCTTGATTTGCATAGAACTTCTTTGTTACTGCAGAAGTGACTGAATGTAAATCCCAGATTTGAAAGGAAACTTGGCAAAACTGTGCCCTACAAATAGTTCAGAAGAAAATGTCTGAACTAAAAATCCTTGTTTGCCATCATTGCTCCTATGCTCTTGAGGTCTTATCAACACTCTCTCAGAGAACAAAATAGACAATTTAAGAGTTCTAAAGAGCAAGCCAAAACAACTCAATATGTTCAGCCTGTAACAGCATTAAATGGATTTTTTTTTTTTCCCTTTCCTAATTTTTTATTCTTCTTTCACTGAGGTCCCTTAGGTTGCTTGGAACACTCCAAATTACACTGTTTGGATTTTTTTCCTAAATGAATGGGTTTTTATATTTAACCCATTTTTCACTGCCTGTCATATCTTAGTCAGACTGCATATATCCTTTCTAAAATTAATTTGCTGTTTACTAGAATATGAAGTTACATAGTCTTAGAAATACAAATACCTAAGTAATTTCAAGAAACAAGTACAAATACCATAGTAATTGCAAGATTTTCATTATAAGTAGCCCTTAAAGGGCTATCAGCAAAACCTTTAAATTACTATGAAAAGTCACCTACTCCCAGTAAACACCTCAATGAGAAATTATGCATTCAGCTAGTTATTTTTATTTAAGTGGATAAAACAGGAAGATGTACCACATTAAATACATGAATAGATAAACAAATGTGAATTCAAGTGCCTATTAAAATTATCTATTATTAAATAAAGGTTTAGTATTTTCATATGGAATCAAGTTGGAAATATTTTGTTGTTAACATTAGATTTTAAAGATAATTATGGTGTTGTTAAGTAATAGTTTAATAATATGGTTTTAGCACTGCATATGTATGTTGCCCTCTTATTTTCCAGTTGAGATTAAAAACATCCTGGTGAAGCTTCCAGTCATCAGTAATACAGGACAGCCTTTTTGTACTTTGTTAGTGTAAAGAGTGCTAAGATAACATAACTGAACATTGTTTTATATCGTATTAAGAAAGCTACCTGAGATGCCAAAATATCAAATGTGACAAAAGTGTATTAGACAAGCATAAAGCCTCATGTGTTCCCACTTAAAAGGGCAGGAAACGATACCGTGATAACGCAGTTGTTGTAAGTGCAGGCTGATATTGAAGATGCTGCGTGTCAGTACTGTCACTGTGAGCCTTATGTTGGGCTTTCTGTTCCTCTCCTGCTCTCCCAGGGTCCTGCCTTTCTTCCCTTGCTGCTTGCATCTCCTCCCATTCCCCTCCCTCTTCCTGTACTCACTTTGGAAGAGTTGGAGTGGTGTTACTGGTGTGGCTTCTCAGCTCAGGAGGAAAGACATGCTGAGCACCTTTATTCTCTGTCCACACATTGCTGTGCTCCCCTTGCTTTGCAAAGTGCAGAATAAGCTGCTCACATATTAAGTGAGAAGGTGTGGGTGTCAGCTCCTAATTACAGCATGTCAACTACCATATCTGCGAATGAGGATCTGGGCTGTTCCCACTACTGTCAGTAGCAATCCACAGTCCACGGAGGTTGGAATGCTGTGGCTAGGACTTCCCTAAAGGACATCCTTGCTTGCTGCTGAGAAACATTGACCAATACTGAGTTCTGGACTCCATTGGTTGCACTGTCTATATCACCATTGCCTGTACTGACCACAGCTTCCTTGACAAGTACAGGAAATCAGATATGCTTAAATGAGTAAATCTCTCTCTAACAGCTTTTGTTCCCAGAACAGTGGTTAAGGAATAATAAGGAAGGAGGCGAAGTGCAAGGGTTTTGATAACAAAAGACTGAGAAATACAGCAGAGATGCCAGAACTTTCTATTGCCTCTCCCATGAGCTATTGCCTCTTCCATGCAATGTTTCCTAAGAGAGATCCCATCAAAGCAGCTGCATTAGATTGGGTTAGTATTTGGGAGATTCACAGATACTCCCAGACACTTCCCCTGTCATTTAGGAAATTGTAATGATTCTTTCAAAAAGTGTTAAGAATAGTAAGCATGCAATACTATCTGTTGGGAGGAAAGGGTCAAAGCTGGAAGATTTGGTAAGGAGGGAATAGTTCTGCTCAAAGTGACTTTGAAGCTGAGAATACCAAGATTATCAGTGTGGGTAACTCCATTTATTATGCCTAGTTTACTCATCCTCTGCCTGTTTTGAGAAGTAGAATTTCTGTGTAGGGATAACACACTTGCACAGACATGCTTGAGCCTCCTGTTGGGAGAGAGAGAGAGAGACCATAAAGGCTCAGCCTCCACCTGTCTGCCACCCAGAATTGTTAGCAAGCTAACTAAAAAAAGCTGCTCTTTGCATTTCAGCTGTGGTTTGGTGTTTGGCCTGGTAGTCTGGCCAATATGTGTCAATTCACACAGTATCACCACTTGTTCTCTGTGACATTGTGGGGAAAGGAGCATGGTGGATTCAAAGAATGCACCTTGCAAACTGTTCAACAATTCCATGAGTGAACCACATGGCTGGGGAGTATGACACAGGGGATTTAATTTAAACCAGTGCTTCATAGGTTTGCTTGGTTATCATAGAGGCTGGAAAGGATCTCTGGAAATACCACCTTAATCAGAACAAAACAAGCGTAAAAGAAAAAATTGATCTGTAAACTGTAAACAGCAAACCTGGGCTTACAGGGTCATATTTCCTGTCTTTAGCCCAAGCTAACTGAAGTTGTACTGCTTGCAGACAGTTAAAAGCAAAGTCAGGAGCAGTACAGTACTAACTGTGTGTCTTCAACAACTTCTTGCTGAGTTCCTTTGAGAAATTCTGCAAGGAAGCAGATATCTGGCTGTTAGAAGAATTCCCAATTTGCTTTGCACTTGCGTCCCGGGGCTATAAGTTTCTGTTATGAAACAAGTGTAGTACTCTTGTGCTTTAAAAAAAAAAATTAACAGGCTCTGATTTATATAACTTATATTGTTTCCAGAGGAAAAATATAAGTGCTCAAAACAATGATGGTAAAAAGTAAGGTGTATATGTTTGTATATACATACCACATATATGTGAAATAAATTAAGAGCTGATTATTTATCATAATAGCTATTACAATGTTCTTAGAATTTTTTCACAAAATTAATGTATAAATGCATTTTGAAGGAAAATAGTATTTCAAAGTTCTAGATGAGAAAAATGGTAAACATTTCCCCCCTTTATTTTTGCCATTGTATATTTTGGTGTTGTAATACAGAAAATTTTATGTCCTATATCCTGTCTTTCCTCCAGCTCTGTCATTCATTTACTATTCCATACCATTTTAAATAATAAATTTGGTAATAATCTCAAAGAGGTGTATATATAAGTCTAAATCTTGGATTCATTTTGTAATAAATATAGAGAAGCAATAGCAATCTTATCTATATTATTCTAAGACAGCCCACATTACAAAGCTTTAATATTTTGGAAGAAATTTTGACTTCTTAATTTCTGTAGCCAAAGAATCAAAAATCTTTTTTTTCAACCTACCAAAAACTACTCACGTTTGCTGTGCAATTAGTCTAATTCACTGAAATTTGGCAATTATTACAAGCATTATTTGACATCATGAAATATCCGTTATGTTGCTTTGTTCCTACAGTTTCATATCACTCTGCAATATAATCTTCATTTTTATAGTGTTGTCAGTTTTGATCAGTTTCAGCAAATATTTTTGAGTACTTTTCTAAGAAGTAAACCTTGACTGCTTTATCAACCACTTCATGTAATCTCTCAATTAAAACTCCATTGAGTCTTCTTTCACTGCACATAATGCTTTTATATCCTCTATAATCTAGTATATGCTGTTTTGCTAGGCTGGAAAATTGTTTAAAGTTGCATGTCTTTTTCAGTCATTAATTTGTTGACCTTTTCAATTTGTTTAAAAATATGCTCAGTCTTTTGTTGCGTTATTCTCTCAGTACAAACAGAATAACTTAATTGCAGGCTCTTGACCTAAAGCAGTTGAGAGGAAACTAGTCACACAGTCCTGTGCCTAAATGTCTAGAGCTATCATTTTCATGTTTTAAGAACTCTCCTTTCCTTCTAATGAGCTATTCCAGGACATTACATACTGCCACATTATTAAGACATGCAGCTTGCCATGGGGATCTGGATACCACATTGTATCTGGAACCCGTGATTTTGAATAGCTTTGTTAATCTGTTCTCCCATAAAGAGTAGTAGTTGGAATTTCTAAAATATGTATTAATCCCATCCTGCCCACAGTAATCAAAAGCAAAAAAAAAAAAAAATATAAAAACAGACAAACAAAAACAAAACTAAAAACCCTCCCCCCACCTCCAATCCACAAGACAAAACCCAAACCAACCAAAGGAAAACACCTCAGCATAACAACCAACTCCAAGGTTCAATTAATTCTGGCTTGAAACATTCTGATGCAGACAGGGGCATCCCAGTTAATTGATCATGTACAAGTTTCTGTTCTCTAAGATATTCTTCCTTAGTAGATTTCTATTGAGTTTATTCAGCTGTCATGCGTATATATCTTAGGATCCTGGAAAACTTACTTCATTACTGATGGAACAATTACATTTTTAGTTGTGAAGAGGGAGTAAAGTTTGCAAAGCAGAGTTCCCAATACTTTGCTGGTCATGAAGGTGTTGCTAAGAAACAAGGGGGATTTAACTTTCATGAATGTATTTTTCATGAAGTCTGAGCAAGAAGCCTAATAACTTTGGATTTATCTAATGTTTTTGAACTGATTTGAAAATGTCATTCCTTCATGGTGGTGTTCTACTCACTTCAGAACCATAATGAATTAAAAAATAAATATTATTTCACTGAAATGGTATTCCTACTTTCCATAGGGGGCAATTGGATACAATGAAAGCCTCAAAAATTGATGGGGACAAAGAAAACCCAACAGGAAGTAAATATATTGTATGCATATATCTTTAATTAAATGGTATTCTATTTTTTATTACCGTCAATCTCAATTAGAAACCAATTGATAAGTCCTTTCACTTATTCTTCTTATTCTTCTTGTTGTTCTTGTTATTCTTCTTGTATAGAAGACCTCTGAAATAGCTAATCTCTCCTTTGTTTTATTGCTCTTGAAAGTCAAATTTCCCTTGATAATAATCTGTTTTGTCAAGTTACAGAAAAAATAATTAAAGGTGCTCATAGCTAACTCATCCCTCTGCCAACAAACTAAACAGATAAATTGTTTAGGAATGCAAACAAAAACTAGCCTTTATGAATAATGGAAAACTGGTCTTATAATATTTATGCTGGTAGACCTAGCAGTGGTAGGATTGATTTCCACACAATCAAATTATAATGATTGGAATTGTAGCTGTCGCTCTATTGAATACTGATAAAAGCATAAATTTAGCCATCAGTGTTACAAGACTGCACCATAATCCTGAGACTGCTCTGAAAGTAAAGAATTTACTGGACTGAAAGTGAGGAATTAATTCAGGCAGTCATAAGGTACGCTGATCTTGGAAAAAGCCTGCTTGTGGACCTTATTTTTTGAAAAGCAAAGGAGTACCAGTTTCTTTCTTGTGAAAAGAAGAGCTGGATATTGTGACCCTCTAAAGGACACTGAGGTCAATACACATTTCTTCATTCCTCTGTATGGATGTACAAAGCTAAGATAACAAACCTTAATCATTGGCCCAGCCTCTCTTTTGAATATTACTGTGTTTCAGAGATGATACTTAGAAAAAATTATTATGATTATTATTTCCTAATATCATTAGGGAATTCAAAACAGTCTAAATAAAATTAAAAGCTTAGTCATTCTCCAGACTGGATGAGAACAAATATGTTAAAGGAAGAATGCTCTTTTATATTTTAAAGTACACACTGTTAGTAGAAATATTTTAGATTTGCAACCATCATAGCAAACAGAACTTTTGAGTGTCTTAAATATTTGCATTATACACATTATGAAAAAAAAGAGATAAATGTACATCCTAAAATCTTGACATGTACCGATGTAGTTGTACTTACCATGTTAGCAGAAGCTGGAGTTTGCATAAATTACTTTTCTCAAAACTCTCAAAATATTTCCTCAAAAATTCAATGGAATTTGGCAGACCTATTTTTTTCCTACAATGCTACGAGAATCTCTATGTTTACAGAACAAAACATACCTTCAATTTGTTGGTTTCCAAAACCAGTCCCAAATGTATCAGTGAACACTTGTTGTTCTTTATCGAAATTGATTTACTTGTCCTTACCAAATGTTCATTTGATTTTTGTTTTGCCCTCAGCAAGTTTATTTTCCTAGGACTAATTTCTGCCTGAACTCACTGACATTATCTAGATGTGCAGTTACATATCCATATATGATATATGCATACACACACATGCACATACATAGGGGGCGTGGCCACCGGGGTGGAATAGATGTACTCCGAGCTGGTTAAGCAAATCAAGTAAAATGTTCTCTTGCCCCAAAATCTGAAGGAAGATGACAAAACATAACTAAAAAGAAGAAAGAAGAGGAGTGGGAAAAAATATTTTCTTAGTAACTGTTATACCTATTACAAGCTTTTTATACCCACTACAACCTACTAACCTAGCTTTAAATCTGCTGGAAGGTAAGGGCTTGAGGACAGCTGAATAGTCACATGAAGGTGTTAATTGCACTTTATGTCTTACTAAAGCCATATATATTTTTGGAGAATCTTCTGTGCAATCAGTTTTGAAGTATGTGTTGCACAACTATATAGTAATAAACAAAATAAATTAAATGAGAGAACCTCTGCCAGAGCACCACATTTTATAGGAGATTAGATGTAGGGCAATGCTTAGTGCCCTTTGTGTGAAGACAGATTGTATATTAGAATACAAGAAGAAACTGACAGGGAAACTTTGAAAGAAAATGATGTAGTAAGAAAATAAGGTGTTCTTTATTTTCCCCTTTATTCTTGCTCCTCTTTCTTCAATTTCAAACTTCAGCGAAGTTAATGTCAAAGCTCTGGAATACAACAGGGGGTAAATAATTTTTTTTCATATTTCTTGAGTGCTTTATTATTAAGACTATAGAAAGTTCATGTAAAAGAGAAGAAATGCTGAAAAAGATAAAAGTACAAAGTGTTACATCGAAGATCTGCCTTGACTGCAGAAGTTCATTATACCATTCTCTTAAAAAAAAAAAAAATTAAAAAAACAGCACAGACTTTTTGCAGGGTTTTCAATTTTCCTTATTCTTCTAACTCTCAACTTGCTGCTTCAGTTTTTTTTCCAGACTTAACTTCCCCCTCCCTGGCAAGTCAGCACTATGGTTGACTGACCTCAGTGGCTCTGAAGCTCTTCACACCTTCTGCTGATGGTTTCTGACACCGGTTTAAAAGCACCCAAATTGGATTAATGTCTCCCACATGCAGGTGCTACCTATCTCAGGAAAGACTCCTTCATGCAAAGAATATTTTGGAAGACAGTGTTTTTTATTAAAAGAATTGTAGTATATTTCACAAAAAAGTAGCAGGTCACAGATGAAGCCATTTTATACCAAAAAATTGTCTGACAGAACAGCTCATGTGGGTAAAGTAGATCTCACTTAGGGAAAGCTCTAGACAAATACCTCTTTATTAAAAAAAAAAAAAATTAGAACTTCTGAAACTTTTCCCAACAGATATATCAGATTCATAATTTAAAACCCAGACCAAACCTAAACAAAGAAATTTTTTAACAGGCAATGGCAGGTGTCAAAAGGAAATCATATCAGAGTCCTGTGTTTGCCACACAATCTAGGGCCTCTCCACAGAATAAATTAGGGTTTTTAATAAATACTGTATTTTTTAGAATGTTAAATATTATGCAAGGGTGTAGTTTATCCTATATCATTTTTTCCATCCCCCTACTAATATATTCTAGCATATTTCATTACCTCTGGTGTAATCTGAAGTCAAACTTAATAATTTACTGCAACAACACTGAAACAAAGAAGCTGTCTTTTCCTACTTCTCTTTTGAAAAAGTGAAGGTGTTATTAATGTAATACAACAAATGTAGACATCGGTTTCTGCTGAAACTAAGAAGATTTAATTCCTTTACTGGGCAGAAAATTCTGCTTTCTCAGATTTCTCAGACTGCTCCAAATTTTTTCTTGAAAGTCTTGTCTCATATTACTGTGCTGTGTAATATTTCTTCAGCAAGTTTGGTGTGATAAATCAAGGATCAGCAAAGTTCTGGTATTCTGATGGATTAATGTCACAGAAAAAAGATAAAAGGACCTCTGGTGGTATTATTTTTCAGTATTTGTTGAAAAAAAAAAGAAATACAAAATGTATCAAGCGGGAGAGGGTTAAAAGCATAGGACAGAAGTGGAACTGAATAGAATTTTAAATTATGAAAAAAATTACTGCAATTCAGCAATGGGAAGTGCAATTCACATAGGATTATGGCAATTAAATTTCTAGTACAAAAAAGGCTTAAAGAAATAAGGTTATTCAGTCTACAAGTTTTTGTTTAAGAATAAGGGAGGAGCAAATAATGCCCCAACGAAAGTCATCTAAAGATGATGGATGGATGGATGGATGGATGGATGGATGGATGGATGGATGGATGGATGGATGGATGGATGGATGGATGGATGGATGGATGGATGGATGGATGGATGGATGGATGGATGGATGGATGGATGGATGGGTGGATGGTTAGATAGATAGATAGATAGATAGATAGACAGACAGACAGACAGACAGACAGACAGACAGATATTTTCTCTGCCCTTTGTGGCAAAGTTCAGTAAGGACAGGTTAGCCACTTAGATAATCCACACAGGAAGGTTGGTAAGTCTAGAAATAGACTGAGTGGGTATATTGTCAACCTAGTTGCTGAAGCTGCCTAAAAAGAAGTTTATAAAACAAAGTAGAAGATAAATTGCTATAGATGCATGCAGTTGTTTATATTTGACAGATTCCTTTTAAAAGACACATTGTGGGGTGGATAGATTTACTCTGTGGCAAGTTTGTAACCAATTTTGTTTTCATGTTTGACCCTTCCTATTGTTGGTTTGAGTTTGTCTGCTGCTAATGCTGAAGTATTGCAGTACACATAATACAAATGCTCTGACCTTCCAGTGACCTACAGAATGTTCCAACAAGGTGTGGTTTTTACCACTGTGTAAGTAGGAAAGAAATTGCCCTACAGTCAGTAGAGCAGACTAAAAATCAGTTTTATGTAGTGCCCAAGGCCTTAGCCTTTGACAATATATCTTGGAAAAAATTTTGTCTGATTCTTTTCTTTTGTTTCCTAACAGAGGGAAAAAAATTTTTTTTAGTGGAACACAAGGAAAATAATATCAGCTGGCAATACCCAACTTTTTCACCTTTCTTCCTCTACATAATGTTGAAGTCTCAAAAAGAAAGAAGGCAAAGCTCTTGAAATTTTATTTCTTTGGTCTATTGAAAGAGTATGTTATTCACAGCAGCAGGTCAAATGATATAAGAGTTTGAACATTGCAGCTAGAGATGTTGGGCTGTACCCACTGTCATGTTATTTATGAATAGTTTGTAATTTAAACATAGCTGGAGATGTTTACTGGAACAAAACGCACATAAAACCAACAAATTTTTATAGAGTTCTTTCTTCTCTCTCTGCCATCAGTCCAACTGGTCCTTACCTACTGACAGTTTTATAAGGAAAGGGACAGGAACTTTCCTGAAGGAAGTATTGGTATCCAAATAATTAGATCTTCATGCTGTTCAATAAACTAATGTAAAACTTTTCAAGAACAAACCTCGAAATCATTTTTCTCTCCCTTCCCTCTCCGCCCCAACTGCCATAACACCATCAACGCACCTTGGCATAGTACTGCTCTCTGTTGGTTCTTGAAGTCCACTTGGTCTTTGTATGCAACCATTTATTTCATTGACATGTAGAGAAGATTTTTATCATCTAAGGGAATAAATTATTCTGCATGATGCACAAAAATGCATAGAAAAAATTCTTTTCTGTTTTTTTCAAATAGAATTATCGAGACTTCATGGAGGTCACCATGGATACTTCTCAATTTCATATATATTATGAATAATTTATGATCAAACAGTGAAATAGTTGACTACATATTAAGACAAACCCCAATCACTGAGTTTTATTTCAGTTTTGCCTGATGTGTCTTTCAGAAAATGGAACTTAAATTCTTAGCACTTCAATATTCAATGAGAAATACAGCTTTTATTGTTCTGGTTTTAGAGGACATGCATTATCTATTTATCCTGTAGACTCTTCATCATTATGTAGAAAGGTAACTTTGGCATTATCTAACATTTTCTTTTGAAGTCAATCCATATGTGGTCTCTAACTGTGACAGATTCAGTCAATTCATCAGTTATACTGGACTAGCTTTTCAAGACTAGAAAATTAGCCAGTCTACCATTCGCCTGATATGGCTATGAACAGAAGGTGAATTTCTCTCAGTAAGTATTGATATTAGGCTTAGTGAAATCTGCTTTGAGAACCCAATTATATATCCTGGCTTTCTTGGAGCTGCACTCTACAAGATTGATCAAATTAATGAGTGGTGTGAATCACAAAATATGCTACCTACATTATAGGATAATTATTTTTTTCATTCCCTTTATCTTAGCTAATCCTCTGTGCTCCTTGTGGGAACAGCTTCCACTGCTTCCTATATTAGAGGAAACTTCTGTGGACAGCAGGGGAGAGGTTTTTACAAATCCTACCAAGAACTAAGATGTGCAGCACAGAGGTCCCTGAGGCTTGTGTAAGAAAACTTTGTGTTTCAGCTTGATTCAAGATTTTGAGATACATACTTGTTTAAGGCCTCCTGGAGACTGACAGCATCATGTCTGTAATTAAGAGGTATTGAGAAGATTCAGAAATTTGAATAGATATTAGAATCTCCTATTAAGATGTCACATCGTTTTATGCTAGAAAGAGTAACTTCCAAAAGAAGAAATTTCTTGATTTTTGTTATTAGCCTGTGAGTAAGTCCAATGTTCAAGGCCAGAGGAGACTGAATAGCATTTTCTGAAGCCTAAAATTTCAGCCTTGTTCTCAGGTTAAATTATATATATATATATATATATATATGTTTATTTGTTTTGTTTGGTAGGTTGTCATAAACACGGGAATGCAAAATTCATGTATCCGCATTTTTTGTTTTTTTCAGCCTTGTCAAAATGTAGGTTACTGCTTTGGTTCAGTTCAACTCAAATAATTTCAGTTACAACTTCCTTTAAATCAAAGGAACATTTTTAGGAACTGGGAAACTGGGAGGGAAGGGGCATCAAGTATATTAATTATTTAAACTAGTTGTGGGTGTGTTGATCCAGTCTCTTTATTTATTTACTTATTTATTATTTATTTATGGAAAAGAGTCAGCTTTTTCTCCTTCATGAGACAACCTTGCTGTTTGGTTTCTGTTTCATTGTGGGGGTGGGTAGGTTATTGTTAGTCTGCACAAATGTGCAATAACTTTTTATGGTGATCAGTACTTATTCATGAGGGAAAGGGCTGAGAGACAGCACCCTCAAAATATTTGTCATCAGCTCTTTCCAGGAGATAATTTTGGTTGAGGTTATCAGGCATACCTGTCAGTCAGGGCCTGGGTAGCAAGGCTGCAGGTGGCAAAGCCTGCTCTGAAATGAAGCCTTGAAGGTGACATGCCAAGTCAGAGACACCCTGGGACACTGCAAGTGATGTCAGTCAGGGCAAGAACCATGGAGCAGTAGATAAAATACAGCAACAAGGATGATGGAAAAGCAGAAAGAAGCTGATCCGCCGGGAGCTCTGACCTCCTGCACTACCCCTCCCCTCCTTGGGGAGACTGAGACAGCTGGAATGTGACCACAGCAAAAACAGTGCTTTTGGGGAGTAGGGAAGAGGGAGATGATTCTTTTGTAGGATGCAGGACATCATGTGGTTTTTCCTGTGACAATGGGTAAAGAAGTTTTTATTTCACTTCCGCATACCTTGCTGAGACATCCGTGTGACATCCATCTCATTTTTCACCTCATCTTGTTTCCTTATGCAGATCCTTATTTGAATCCATACAGCTGCAAGTTTTCCCTAGGTGTGTTTTTACAAAAGGTTTTTCTTTATTCAAATGGTGTATGTAAAATAGTCGGTGTGCACTTTGATTTGCTGCTTCTTATGTGACAATGAACCATCAAACCAGCATTTTTATGATTAAAATTATAATGCAAAAAATACATTTAAATTGTGGTAGCTTATCAGTTTGAGAATATTTTACCTGAAGATGTTGTTTATATAGAAAAAGATATTGTTCTTAAGCTAAGTGTTTTAAATGTACTTAAAGTAGCAAATCTGACAGTTGTTTTCTAAACTTAGTTGAATTTTTTTCTCAGCCAGTTCTAATAATGGATTATGCTACTAAAATGCAAACATTCCAGTTAAGCTAGAAATCTCACAAGAATTTTCACAATTCTGTTTTATAATACTATACTATAGCAGATAAACAAAGATTGAAGTATTTTAAGTACTGAGAAATTTCATATTTTTGATCTATAATTCCCCTCATTTTGGAAACTTACAAGGGAAAAAATTTGCTTCTGTTATTGTCACTAGTAATAGCATTCTTATAATTTCTGTTTGCTCATCTTTGTTTGGTTCTCCACTCATTTTCTATTTCAATAGAAGAAGCACACACTTACAATATCATTCTATAGGACCCTATCTTGAGGATTTGATTTTAATTATTATTGTAGCATATTCTGTTCTTGAAAATATGTTTGAGCTTTTTAGCTGCGCACTGCTTTTCAGAACTTCCTTTGCCATTCATTTCAAATAACTTTTCTAGCTTATAAGCTTTGTTTGTGGTTGACTTTTAATATTTGATTATACCCTGAGCAAAGTTGGAACATTTCTTACCTAAGTAAGGAGTCAGGCTGATATGTTTCATGAGGAGTATAAGTGCATCTGAGTTGCAAAAAATAGCTAATTGTTTGTGCCCTAAAATTTAGTACTCAGGTGCTATTCATATAAACTACAAGTGGAAAGCCATGCTGTTTTGATGTCAGTGCCAATGCTATCTAGAACAGCTAGAAGCATCTTTTTGCTAGAACTGCTTATTTTAAAAGAAACCTTTACAGATTAAGTAGAGTTGGCAGGAAAACTAATAGACACTGGGAAAACTGAGATGGGAGGATGTAAATTTATTGGTTCTATGTTAGTAAAATAGCTGTGAGGAGGGCTTTATGTTGATATACCTATAGCCTACCACTATATAACCAGCACCTTGGGCAAGCTTCCCTTCATTCTAAACTTCAGTGCATTTTATGAGGAAGTTCTTGTGAGCTTGCTCCCCTACCTCACTGTCAGGAGGGAGCATTGCTGCCAGTAGGCAAGCCAAGCTGGGGCAGTGCTACCAGCCACATCACCAAGACAATTAACTCTCAGGGGTGACACATCTCCACTGTGCAACAGCTGCCATGAGTTTACAACTTCTCCCTAGCACAGAAGTTCCTGATTTTACTCCTTTTATCCACACCTCTGCATTAAAGTCAGGAAAATTAACATCCATCCTTACTCAAACATTCACTCTCAAATGTCTGAAAACATTGGAGAGTAAGTGCTATTTCTGGAGCAGATCATTGTCATTGGATATTTACCATATGAGTCTTTGAGACAGCCTTATAATTGCTATATATGCAGGATGAATTGGTTTAAAAATTGAATGTGCTAGAGCAAGTAGTGAAACCGAATCACAAGAGAGACATGGCATAATCTCTTAGATTACAGCACAAACATATGAGTTGGAGTGTGTCTGAGGTGGTTAAACTAACCATGCTTGCCAAAGCACCGAATGCTGATTGAGGATATGAGTAGCTTGAATAGGAATATTTTCTTTATTATTAGTGCAGGACATACAGAAGTGTGCCTTGGTACTACTGTTACAGTCAGTGGTGGAAACTGATGACATCCCCTTAGGAAGAACACTAAGTGTTCTTCTTACTTAAGTAAGACATGTCAGCATAATCTAGGCTAAAATAAATACGTACAAAACTATTTTCTTTTAAATACATGGTATGTAGCTTTCATGAACAAATTCCCTCTTTTCCCTCTAATTCTCTGATTCCTGATGCTTGAATGATCTGGCAAGCAAGATCTCACTAGCAGTGCCTTTCTTCCTCAAACACAGCCATTCATCCCAGCTCATTTGACAGTAACTTTCTTTTCCAGTAGTTTAATTCCAATCCACTATCAACAAACTGTATATTGTACTCTCATGGTTGTTCATAATGCTACCATTTTCCCTCATAATCTTTGTTTTATCAGTTAAAATTGAGTACTGCAGGATTATTCTTCACAGACTGTTATTTCTGGTACTAGAATCCTTCCAGTTAGTTACTACATAAAATAAAGACCAATTTTTCTAGACCTGAGGAAGAAGTTGTTACTGTATGTTGCCTTACTAGAGAAGACAATTATCATCATCATCCAACATGTGCTAGATCCAGGTATGCGCTAGACTTTCTTAAAATATAAAAATAGCATAATTTAAAGTCTGCTCATAAGGAAATAGGAATTTCTCATGGCACACAATCTGCTCCTGTGATTTCTCTGACTTTTGACGGAGCTTCTATAGTCTTCAGGGGATGTAATCTGCAGCAAGGAAGCTTTAATTCACAGATATTATAATCCAGATCATTTTAATTACAGGAGCTTTCTGTTCATCTTGAACTTTTAATTTTATGGGGTTTTTTAAGGTGTCTTCTCCTTGGCCATTTATCCATCAACAGCTGGATACTTTTTTTTTCCCAGTAAAAACCCTCAAATTTAATTCTTCCCCTGGAGAAGTAAGCCTGCATCAACCCTCATAATCAAGTCCAGATTCATTAGACATTTTCAATAAGTGTTTTCTGTGGGATCCTTTGCATACCAGTGGTTGCTGTGACAACCATAGTTTACTCATACAGGTTATTTTCCCAAAGCACATAACAAAATTATCTTTTGCCTCCAAAATTCCACAATATGTTCAGCTCTGAAAGCTGGTATATCTCCCTAATCTTAGACTATTTTCTTTCTCTTTACTCTATTTTACCTCTGATATCCTACCAACTTGCCAGACATGGCAGGTCTAACACATATTTAATACAGTTCTACAGCTCTGGTTGATAGTCAATTCACCACAGGTAGCCCTTGCTAAGAAAGTTTCCTTTCCTAATTTTGGATGTCAATAGATTTGCCAGTTCCAGTAGAGCAGAAACACCCTAACTTCCTGGAAAACATGCTTGTTTCTTTGTTCCATTATTTCTTTACAAAGAAGTGGAATTCAATTTCCTTATTTCTCCCTCTGAAATTCATAAACTATTTCAGCATCAGTTGAATTGTCTCCTAATAGGTCTGGTACTTCATGCTTAAATTGATTTGATAGTTTTCATTCAAACATGAGAATTGTACCACTGTATCATAATAGGCAGCTTTCCAGGAAAGTGTAAGTTTTGGCATATTTCTCTGAATTGTTTTTCACATTTCAAATATGCTTAAATAAGACATGTCAGCATAATCTAGGCTAAAACAAATGTGTACAAAACTGTTTTCTTTTAAATACAGGGTATGTAGCTTTCATGAACCAAGCTTCTAATAAAACGCAAAATGTCAATACCCAGTTTTCCACTCTGCTGAACCTAAAAATAATGTCAGTCTAGATTATTCAAGTTTATGACCTTCTGAATTTCCCTTCCCCCCAACCCCAACCCCACCTCCAAATGAACACCAACATTTCAAAAGCTCAGGGTTTTATAGTTTTCCTCTTCAGAATAACTTAATATAAATCACCTATACCCACTTGTCTTTCACTAGTAGGGAATACAACCTGAATTATGCAGGGCTATCAATGTCTGAGGGGGTCAAGTACATCCTTTGCTTTTGACCATGCAATGAATGCACTTGCTATTTCAAGTTTTATCAAATCTCTTCTAATCTGCCTTGCCATTAAATGTCTATTCTTTTAAAAGCCCCTAGTGGTGTCCAAGATTCCTCTAAACTCTTTGAACAGAGCTGGTGCAAGATGACAGCTCTCTCTGTGTTTGCCCCCTCCAGTGGCACACCACTGCACAGAGCTTGTCTCTCAGCACCTCCGGCTTGCTGTCCCTGCAGCTGCCCTTCCCTTGGACCTACATGTGCAGTGTGCCCGTGGCAGCTGTTTGCTTTAATCTGCACTGGCACAGGTTTAATACAGCAGTGTCCCATAAGTCTAGTGCAGGAGTGGCATTGTTACCAGGGGGCTGGAGGAGTCAGATCTGAGATAAACTAACAGATGTTACTGAAAGCAGAACCCTTTCACACAAAGTGCCCATCTTTGCACAGCTGTACAGAGGGAGCCTTGCATAAAACACTTCCACTTCCCACATTGTTTTTATTCTTGCCTTGGAGCAATTCAGAGGCATGTCATGCAGAAGCTTTTTTTTTTTAATGTTGCATGATAAATAGCATAACTTGGATGCTTCCAGATGATATGAATTTTTTTTAAATGCTTGCTTTACAAAATAACATCAAATGATTATGAACCTTCTGATCATGCCCTGTGTTTAGTTTTCAACAGGAAGAATATTCTAAATATTTTACCACCTTTGTGTGTATAAAATCAACCCTTTCTGTTGGCACTAAAATACACTGTTTTTCCTATGAATGTAACTCAGAGCTTCTGCCATGAAACATCTCTTCTATTCATCTCTATACATGTTCTATAAATGCAGTGTTTTTATTTGGGATTGGACTAGATGGTCTTTAAAGATCCGTTCTAACCCCAAACCTTCAATGATAATTTTTATATCATTTCTTTTCATGTTAGCTAAGATGCTAAGAGTTTCTTTTATATTTTAATATCATCTTTCTATCCTGGAATATCTTCATCATAATTAGAAAGTTATTTTGCATTCTTCCCCCACCTAGCACCTCATAATAGCATAATACTTCATTTTTGTTCTGATTAGTAAAAATCTGCTGTTAACTAGGACAGCATGCATCTTACTTCTCTGCTCTAATACACAGAAAACCTTTCATGTGAAATGTAACTTTTTCTTGTCTGTATTTATTCTAACAAGGTTCATTTTTTATCTTTATGAATTATGACATATTAACACATATTTTCTCACTGAATTAGTGTTATTATACTGCAGAGCTCCCAGTCTGAAAATCATTACAGATTCTACATCAAATCCCACCAGTTACTATGGCTGTAATACTACCACCATGTATTTCTTGCTGTTACCAGGTATTTGGGGAAAAGCTCTACAAGTTTTATTCATGGTTGTTACCAAATTAATCAAACATACTCTTCAAATGCACCATTGCATACGGATACCTGTGTTTTATGTATTATAGCTCACTTGTGCTCTTCACTGTCTAATTTAAATCCATGTTGTATATTGCACATTGTACTCATGGGGGGTGCAGTCTCAGTTATGCTGTACCACACTGCAACAGAAGACTGAAAAAGTCAGCTGAAAAACAGCTATTCACTAATTGCTGCAGAGTTAAACTACAAAGAGCTGGAGCCCCTTGTTAAAATTACTTTTAAAGTGATCATTCTGCTAGTTTAAAACCTCAAATGAACAACCACAGGCAGATGAGTTCTTCCCAACTGGATTCCCAGATAATAAGAGGTAATTGCGTTTTCCTGACCCAGCAATTTACTTTCTATTTCTTTTTTCTCACTGCTATTGGCAAATAAGTTGGAAGGACTCCAAGAATGTTTTGATCTTTTGGATTTTCCAGTTAGTAATGTTTGCCATATATTTTTAAATGATAATGTATAATTCATTTTTTGCTTACTTTTTTCTGGCATGCTTCTCAACAAATGAGGAGCTTTGCAAAGAGAACATATGAAACAACTTTCTTCAAAAAAGTTGAGGTCTTAAAACACAAGATATGAGCAAATAATGTATGTAAATTCTAAATGGAAGATTTAATATAGGATGTAGTTACTCCTGGGATGTGTTGTCTGCATTCTCATGCAATAGTGTGTCTAATGCTTATTGATTGCAGGCTATCTCTTCACTTCAGAACCCAAGACAAAATGGAGAGATTAATAGATAACTGAGGGTACATACATGTAGTATGAGAAGTCTCTGGAATCTCAAATTTCAGTCCTAGTAAAAAAAAGAAGTGGCTGAACCTGTGGCTTTTGTAACCCACTGGACCCTCTGAAGTGAGAATGGGTAAGTGAATTCAACATTACTAGTGCTGCAATGAGCTTGATTGGACTGGCTTAAGGCTACACTCCTTCAGATTCCCTGCCTAGAATATTATTTTATCCTAATATCCTGCTACTGTGCATTTCCATTAGGATGTCTGATTAGCCTGCTTAGTACTCAACTATCAGTTTAAAACTATCATTACAAAAATGGCTCTCCACAGAATTGTTATATAACTATCAAACATTTTAAATTAGCCTACTAGTACCAGTGCAAACACCACAATTTGTTGTTAAATAGATTTTCAACATTATACAGAAAAATGTCAAGAGTAATAATTAAAAAAATAAATATAGTGTATTTTTTGACTATCATTAGTATTCTTTCAGTTTGGAAAGCCCGAGTTTTAGTTCCATTTCCAATCAAATTACCAATTACCCAGAAGATATATGGCAGTACAAACAGTTTCACAGAGGAGGAATTTCTCCACTGTTTCCAGGAGTCATGGGATCAAGAGTGGCAAGTGTATTTTTCTGATGGAAGTTTGCTAAACTTTCTCATAAATTCTCACCTCTTTTCCACTGAGTAATTTTTTACATATTCTATTGAATTATTTTGCTTATTGCCTAAACAGCCTGACTGAACATGATCACATTACCTTCACATTTTTAACTCCTTTTTATAGTTTTGAAATATTAAATTGTTTAAAACATTTTGAATTACAGGAGGTACTCCACTGACTAGATTTATCAGGAACTAAAAGTCTAGCATGAAATAGCAATGTAATTTGACAGGAAAGACAGGTGAAGGATCTCCTCTGAGATTTGTGCCACTACATAAGCCAGCCTTGCTGAAATGTGCAAAGGAAAAAAAAACAAACAAACTTGCTTTAAGATTATTAAATCTTTCAGAAATTCGGTGGGTTGGTTTGAAATTGTTAAATTGCAACCTTTTTTTCAGTTTATGTCATCTCACTCTATTCCTCTTCATTTTCCTTGTCAGTTTTAATGCAGAGGAAAATAAATCCAGCCAAAACAAGTGTTTTCAATGTTCTCAGAGTGAAATCTGGAATCTATGAATAGAACTAGAGGTTAAAAGTCACCATCATGATGTTCTTTGTGCCTTCTGTTAACAATTTCAATTCCTTAATTATATTTATTCTTTATTTAAAGATTTCTAAAGATATAAAGCTACTATATGCCTAAGTATTTTTCTTTACATAATACCACACCTTTAAAAATATTTATTCCTTTAAATTAGTTTGGCTTGGCTTGCAATGTGCACTCTTGCAATTATAAGTTGAAATTCCAATTAATCTCTTTTATACTGCCCATAAAATCCCTGAAAGAAAGAAGTAAAATCCTTTTTAGCTTTCCTCTCAGTAAACTGATTTTATTGTTTCAGTCCTTCATTTTTTTTCCTTGACTTTTCCTGTTATTTTAGTTTGTGGTAGAAAACAGAGGTCAGAAAAAAATCATTAAAACTACTCAGAAAGAAAGTGATTCTGAAAACCTGACTTAGTTTCTGGATTTTCTTCACTAACATGGGCTTCTAATGAGTGTGTTTAATATGCTTAAAGCTGATGCTGTCACTGTTTCCAGCATCTTTCCACCGGCAATCTGAGATGCAGTCTGAAACAAAATCAAACATTATAGACAAGACTTCTTGGAATTTCTTAGGGTATTATCAAAATGGAAAGAATCCTGGAAGCTTTCAAGGTTGGAAAAAACAGTGATTCTGGATAAGTCTCTTACTAAGTTTTACAGAAACCACATATTTAAAGGAGCAAATATAAAAAAAACAAGCAAACAAACAAATGAAAAGCTGCAACCTCTGGAGACACACAAGTGGGCAAAAAGATTGTGTTAAGAGTTTTTAGCTGCTGTAGAGCAAAGAAATTAGAGAAGCCAGACAACCTGAAGGAGAATGGGTAGTTCACATTCTCCCTTGAGGATTTTGCAGCAGTGGAGTTGCTGTAAATAATGATCTGTGCTTTGTGGAGGCCTGATCTTTGTGGGATGTTGCTTGGGGAATTAATTAAATATTTGATTTCTATTCTGCTGCTCAGATTCCCCTTCCTTTATAGCCAAATAAGTTAACCTTTGCTGTGGTGCTGAACCTCTCATGAGGAGATAGCTAGGGGAAGAATTGTGGCTGATTTTTCTTGCCAGTTTAGATGACAGGTATGAGCAGGCATGGAACATGGCCAAGGTCCAGAACCAAATTCAATGTACTGATTTAACTTCATTTACCAGTTAAAAAATGAAATATAATTTAGCATCTTGAAAGCTGGGAAGAATATCTCTTCATGATAGGTTACTGGAATATATCTTGATGATAGGTTACCAAATTGTTTTCCCATTGTATTTTGACAGAGAGCTAGCCTTGCTGAACTTCACAAGGTTCCTCTGCATGCCATCCTTTCCCTCCAGGGTATCAATTGCACCACTCAGTTTGGTGTCACCAGTGAATTTGCTGAGAGAGAGAGCTCAGTCCCACTGTCCATGTTGCCAACACAGATATTTAACACTGCTGGTCCCAGTACCGACCCCTGAGGAGCACCACGTGTCACTGAACTCCACTTGGACCTTGAGCCACTGACCACAACTCTTTGAGTGTCACCATCCAACCAATTCTTTGTTTAGGGAGTGGTTCCCATCACATTCATGTCCCTCCAGTTTAGAGACAAGGAAGTCAAAGGGATTTCAAACAACTCTTGCATTTGAAAGCACAATGACTCTTGAACCAGTCTCACTGATTGCTTCAGAGTTGAGTTTTTCCTCTGAGGATAAAAAAATTAAGGTATGGTTCAGTGTGCAGTACATGAGCTGTAACCATCTCACAGACTTCCTCAGGGCAAAGTTACCTACACAATGCAGGTAAAAGGCTGGGATTTTTAACTGCTAATTCTTAGAACTTTTCAATTTAACAGAGAGAGGGGAAAAAGAACTCTGCCACTCAACTGTATATGTGCCACCTGGGAATAACTTCAATGCATAGCTATATTACCTTCTCCCTCAAACTAAAATGCATTTTGACTTCATTTGCATTTTCATTTAAACCCAGAAAAAAAAAATCCCAGGCTTTTCTCTACCAATGTATATTTCTTTACATAAAATTACAATTTTTATCTAAGAATAGAAAAATATTTGTATGTACAACTAATATAAAACTCCGAATAGCACAAAATTTTCCTGTTGAGAAAATCTTTCTTTTTCTCTTTTTCTCTGTCTCTCAAGTATGATCTGGAAATTTCATTTTCATAAAATGTATATTTCATGTCCCAGGTATTGTTAGAGCTGAATTTATTTTTCTTCCAGAAAGAACCCCCCCCCCCCCAAAAAAAAAAAAAAAAAAAAAAAAAAAATCCCCAAAAATTCAAAAACCAAGAGGTATGGTAATAAGAGGTAACCAAGAGATAAATGGTACCACAAGGGGGGAAAAGCACAAAATAGGTCTATAGCAATAGTTTCTGTCTGTTATCAGACTGCACTTGAACAGTCTGCTAACAAGCTGGAAAATGAAGAAGGGGTGTAGAGGTCACATCCAGCTTCAGCTTTTTACTCACCAGTGAAGGGTCCTGTGGGAACCCATTGGATCTCAAAAGACAGCGGACAGCTCAAGGTGTCAGGGTAAAAATGACTACAAATATGAAGGCTGGACAAAAGCTCTGAGACCCTGCAAGAGTTGTTTGTAGGTGCACAGACATGACACAGAAAATAAAAGATAAATCTTCAAGCCTCCAAACAAAAAGCAGATCTTAAACCACACACAACTGCAGAAATTCAATGTAGACACTAATTTTACCTGTAACAATGATGTTTTTCTTCCAGAGGAATATATTTTATACTATGAAATTGTACTTTGTACAGTAACTTCTCCAGTGCAAGGCTGCAGACTCAATAGGATAAATTAGATAGATATATAGATATTTTTTTGATGAGTGACTCAAGCTAGACATTTCTAGGACTGCCCTGTGGCTGGAATGCTGGTGAAGGCAAGAGAAGCTGTATGAAATTAATTCACTGATCTCTAATTAAAATGGGTAGATAAGGTAACAAAAAATACTGCTGAATGCTGAATGCTTTGTTCTGTATGGAGATGGTCTCTAAGCATCTATGCAGCTGACTGATATTGCTTCCAAATACACTCTCCAGCAAATCAAAATTTTGTTGTTTTACATATCATGGAAAGTGATGCACATGACATATTCAACAGACCCCAGTAAAATAATTATTATGATCCTTTCTTTTTCTGTATGCAAGCAGTTTTCAAAAATTATGCTTAAATAAATGAAAATACAGTTCCAATTATTTTGAAAGCAGTTACTCTAAATATCTTATTTAGTCTAAGCAATAAAAATCTGTTTTGGTGGGGTTTTTTTAATGGTTTTTGGAAGGCCTTTGATCCTCACAGAGAATACTTTAATCAGATTGCAACAAGATAGTTGTGATAGGCAGACTTATTTACTTAATGTCAGTAAAGCATGGTGATCTCTGTTCAGCCCCTCAGGTAACATTATAAAGCAAAGACACACTGTAAAGCCAGGGCAAGCAGAACAACCATGCAATCCTAACAGCTGCTTGCTTTCCTAAAATGTTACCTTTTTGGAAGTTGAGAATTAATCTCAAACTACAGTGACTGAACAGAAATTCAAGACAACTCTTTTCTTTATGAAATGTAGCTGATTTCAAAGCTAATGGTTTCTTGATATCTGTCAAACAGGAGAAACTTATGCCAAAGTCATTTAGGGCACACCTAAAAAAACCCAGACTGAAGATACTGGTGCTGTTCAGTTGAACATTTTAATTAACATTCTTTCTAGAGGTCACTAGCCATATATTTCCATTTATGTCAATGGAAAATGTTGAAAAGAAAATCAATTAAATGCAATGGGTTATTTGATTGCATTCTACTCTGTTGTTAATGTTAGGGTTAGGGTTAGGGTTAGGGTTTAGGGTTAGGGTTTAGGGTTAGGGGTTAGGGTTAGGGTTAGGGTTAGGTTTAGGGTTAGGGTTAGAGATAATATTATTCATAAATTATAAGCCAACAAAAATACATTTTTTTTTACAAACTTTTTTTCTGAAATTCATTGAGTGTGTTTTCTCCAGACATGCAGTTTGAGAATTGCATGAAACATTGATGTAAATGACATTCGCATGTGTTCACCCGCCAGTGCTCTCTAGTAATTACATGAAGGATTATTTTAATAAATTATGTTTTTTAGTCAAGCTTCCAAGAGCAGAACATTGATAATAATGTCATTTGTACTCAGGAATACCACTGTGGATGCTGGTGATATGAATTTTTGAATAGCTAATATTTCCTTGCTGTTCTTTCATGACTAAAACTCAGAATACTATCTGACCTTCTGCTCTATGACTTAGTGTCATTGCAGACACACTACTTTTATTTGGCCAGTGCAGTGTTGTGTGCATTTAGCAGTTGTCAGTGGAAACCAGGCAATGAAAGAATTCAATGTCAGACTTCTGAGAACTACAAGAAAGATTTTCTTCCTGCAGGTCAGAGACTAGAATAAGGTGTCAATCTGGCTTAAAGCTTCTTACAAGACAAAAAAAAAAAAACAAACCAAACCTACAGAAAATCTATTTTAATACTAAAGGTTGTAAGGAAAGAAAGATTTCATATAGTTTAAAATATGGTTTTCAATGAGTATGCAGAAACTTTACAAAAGTATATTTATCAGGAACTCTTTATTTAATAAATCACAGCTTATTTAAAAACTGCAGAAGTTGAAGAATTTGGGGTGACATCAGCCTGATCAATGAAAAGTAAAAAAAGATAAAGGTAGTCTCATATTTTCAAAGAAAAACTTTGTATATTTGACTTGCAAACATTGATGGGGAGTAAAACCCCTGCCACTCTGCTATATTCTGGGGAGATTCGATATTGAAGCACAGCACAAGGTTGAATTGCTCATGTAACATAAGCTGCAGTTGAGTTGGAAAGCTGATCTGTTATTATGCAGTGAGGCTGTTGGGAAATTTTCTTGCTCATAATGTGTCACCAACCAACTGAGGTAGGTATGCAAAACCATGAGTCAGGATTAAGGAGGTGGGAGGTGTAAACAGCAATTTATCAGCACGGGCAGAAAATAAACATGGTTTGTGGTTTCCCAAAGCTCAGATGCACTGAGGCAGTCTGGGACTAATTCATCACTGGAAAAGCAAAAACAGTTCTGAGATCACTGAAGGTGCACTTATTTCTTCAGAAATTTCAGTACCTGTTACTGTTTTCTGAAGCTTCAAGTATCCCCGTGTCTAAATTAGCTCAGTTTCTAAAACATCATTAAACATCTCAGCTAAACAGACATTCCATGAATTGCTCATAAAATGTTTAGTATTTAATTCAGATTACTGCATTAAATCTTTATCTACAATATCATAATGATTTTCACTCCTTATAAAGATACACAAGCTCTGTAGTATGATCTTAAAAGCTCAGTAGTTGTTTCATCAAATAAAAAATTTAACAAGACCATATCTTTAAAACCGTCAAAGTAATTGATGTTTCTAAAATATGCATTAAAATCTACACTGTGAGTACCAGTAATTTTCAGAGTAATACAATTCAAGTTATCTTGTAGGACTTGAGTATGATATATAGGATGTTTTTATAGCTCTTGCCGAACATACCGATATCATGCTGACCAGGTTAGAGTACAAAATTCTCCCTTTAATGTTATATGTTCTGTAGGAAAATATACACATGTATACCAGATCTTATTGCATTATTTTTACTTAGAAATGTGAAAAATTTTAAAATGAGAGGAATACTTGAAAAGGTGTTTCAACCAGTACTTGAATAATTGCATCCTTGTTTTACCTTCTCTTTTAATGAAAATCTAGCCCTCTTGTTAATAGCTTGGTCATCATTTTGAATGCAGCTAATCATCATTACCTGCATCTGAAAGAATACTCTAAAATGAGTTATAGCCCTATAAAGTCCTATACCCTATAGCCTATTCATCAAAATTGTGCTGGAGACTATAACTTAATTCCTTACCATCATTGCCAGTATTTCCAACAGAAGATGTTCAAAAGAAGTGTCCATAAACTAGACTCTTTAATGTAAAGTGGAAATTATTTTAAGGAATTATAAATTCTACTCTGAAGTGATGTCTCTCTTGATTGCTTGATGTCTAAAAGCTACTGCAGTTTGCTTGTTCACATACTGCACTCCCTGGAAGCTGGAAAATGGCAGTTCCAACACCAAGACAAATTACTTGTAAACCCACACTGATTAATTTTTTCCTTTCTTCCCAGAATTCATTCTCAAAAAAGACAAAGAAGGCAGGTGATTATAAGTCTCCATTTGTATTAGCAGGGCAGCAGACAAGAGTTTGGCATGACTCAGCAGGGTTGCCCAAAACATAAGGCTTACTCAATAATTGGTGATATGACAGTTCACCTACCTAAAGAAAAACACTGCAACCTACTTATTTTAAAAAGCAGACTCTCTGCAACTTAGTCAGTTCATAAGCCTAAATTATTCCAAAGAAAATAATTCCAGTCAAAAGTGTTTGATAAGTACTTTCACACTAGAATTTAAAAGTAAAGGATTCAACAAATAAAATTAGTGTTTGTGAAGCCAATAAAACACAGACATGGTGGTTGCTCTAGTGCCAGTAATACTGCCAGTATAGTTCAGTTAGAATTTGCTCTTCTTTAATTACTAGCTATAGTCCTTTGCTGTGTTGAAGTGGTAACTGTCTCTTGCTGTCATGCATCAATTATATAATATTTGGTGAGGAGAAAAGACCCTAAAATTTCACAAGATCTCTTGTTTTGAGAGGTTTTTTGTTTGCTTGGTTTTGGTTTTGTCTTGTGTGTCAAATTCCCTCAAGACTGTAAAATTTCAGGCATACTTCTGACTGCCCTATTCATGTCTGAATATTCCTAATTATCCCATATCACCAAAACAAATCCTTTTTTCTCTGCAAATCCTTGTGATGTAAGATCACAAACCAGGAATGCACAGCTTCTGCAGAAATTGCTGGAAATCCTGGGCACTTGATCAAGTTTTGCAGGTCTGCCTTAGCTTTGGATAGGGGAAATCTTACTGCTAGGCACTGTGAAGTTGTGCTTAGGTCAAGTCAGGTTAAAAATATCTATTGCCTTCAATTTGTGCAACAGCAGAATGAGACAGCCCAGTGACAAATCTTCAGATCTAAGAAACAAAGGAAACTGTGCTTACCTACTTTTCCCCAGAAGATGATCTATATTCATCTGACCTGCTGTGGACATTTGGATCATTCACTTCATCAGAATTTCTGATGTCTGAAAACACCTCATGTCAGGTTGTACTCACGAGGTAAACTCCCCTCCTGCCAAAATACACTAGCATTTGTAGAGAAACCATTTCCTGGAGTCCTGCAGGGTTCAGTTCAAATTGTTGTAGGTTTTTGGTTTTTTTTCATATTGTCCCTTATTAACAACTTACTTAGTAAATTACTCAAAAAATTCTCCTGTCAGAAATTTCTGTCTTTGAGAAGTGCAGGTTCTACCAGGCACTAACCTCTGGCAGCAGACAAAACCTGCCTAATAATTGACTTTCCTAGAAACAGCTCCTCTATTCAAGCAAAACACCTACTTCACTGTATTACCTGTGCCTTGGTGAGTTTGAAGTTCAGTCTCACTTCATATCATGCCTCATTTTGACAAAATGATTTGATATATTAAACTAAATGCAATTAAATTAAATAGATTAAAAAATTATTGCACTTATCTCTTTATCCAGCCAAGCCTTATTAAAAATCACACATAATATTTGAATGGATAACAAAATAAGTAGGCCAATAAACACTTAGCATCCTTTTCTCCTACAGTGTTTCTGTACCCTTGCTCTTTTCCTGGGTCCAGTGAGCAGTGTGATCCCTGTAAGATAGTTATGGAAACTGATATTCTGCTTGAAATGTTTACCCCCAGGTCTGGGGGATATCCCAGATGTATCACCCAGCCTTATTCATGTTCCCACTCAGCTTCAGCTCCCATAGCTAGAACTTCAGATGGATAATAACCTTCCCTCGTGTATCCCCTTTCTACGTCCTTCAGAAATAAGCCAAAATGCACATTAGTGCTCAATTACAGCTTTATAAAAGAGAGGTTGAGCCTGAGGTAAATTGGGATTAAATATTAGGCTGGGTTGGTTTTGTTTTTTGATTTGTTTTGGTTTGGGTTTTTTTTTTTTTTTTTGGGTGGGGGTTTTCTTTATTCAATTAAAAAAAAGAATTTTTGAGCATAGCATAGCTTCCATTTCTGCATAGTCATCTAAGGCTGTAAAAAAAGACTTTGCTTTTAAACAATTAAATCCAATAATGCTGGATTCTGAAGTGGTTCTCTCCTATGTTCCTAGGTTCTCTCAAAGTTAGTTACACTTATGAAAACTATTTATTGATTGCATAGATTTTGAATACAATTAATCTAAAATTTTAGAGACAGCTTCATAACATATACGCTTATTGCCATAAAATAAGCAACAAAACCCAAACTAAACCTAATTAAAAACAAACCAAAAACCAACAAAAAAAAACAACAACAAAGCACAAACCAACATAAACCAAACATCAAAACTTCCACAATATGAAGGGGTTTCCAGTGGATTTTCAATTATCCTGTCTGAAAGTCTAAATAATGTAATAAAGTTGTACTCCAAGGAAGGAATTAGATCTCAGCACAACAAACACCAGTGTGGTTATTATCAATATGAGTAGAAATTAGTGAACCTTAACAAGGTGGTATCTACTTGCAGCAGCACTGAACTTAGAAAATGGAACTTGATGACCTATGCTAAAACTTGAGTTTGTTACTTCTCAGCTTAATAATGAGGGACTGAGAAATTGCTGAAAGTAGAGTCAGTTTCATGTAGCTTTCAGAGAGTGGAGTTTCACCTAATTCTAAACCCTGGGAGTTCATTTTGTGAGCTACTTTGGAGAACTTTGATGAGAATGTGCCACAAAAGCCAGTGTGATTTTAATCATAAAGCTCTACATCACATGCAGTGAAAAATTTTAGAATAAATTCTGCCTTCATGAAGGGAAGCACTATAATTTTTTTTTTAATAACAAATAACAGGAAAAGCCACATTAGAGGAACTGATGTATAATTATCATGAAAAGCAAATTTTATACATGACCATTGCTTTTTATTTGTGGAAATGGAAAGGGCATTTTAGTTTCAAATGGAAAACTTTAGTGACAAAATTTAATTTTATATAAGAACCTAAATTCATACTTTGAAATAAAGACAGATGGGAGGAAGGCAAGTGTTAGAAGTGGTGAAACCAAGAACATCTGTGCTATGCTAATGCATAAAGGGGAAAAATAGTAAGAATTCTTGATTTATTGGCTTTGTTCATAAGCTGGGTTTTTTTTCTGAAAGACTCTCTCTGGGGATCACTGGAAAAAAAACTTCAGTCATAAATATTTCATAGCATCTAACATTTATGTAAACCTGCATAAATTACTAAAACGTTAATGCATTAATTTTTCTGCCTGACTGTTTAGTGTTGAAATGGCAGTAAAATACATAGGTAAGCAACATGAAAGACTCTATGAAAGATGTCCCAAATGTGATCTTTTTTTCTATAAATGGAAAGTTCATAATGGACATTTATAGGAAAAGTCATAGTAGAAGAAAAGTAAAATGGTATTCTACAAAGAACTGTTTGAAGTTAGATAGATGACAGTCTGACAAAAGCTTGTTGTGAGAAGGATAGCTCCATAAATTGTTTTATTTCTTTTATCAGCATGATGTTCTAGCTGGTGACAGTTTGATTATTTGTAGTTGTGACCTTTCAAACTGAAGAATGTTGCTCTATGAGGCTCTGAGAAACAGATCTAAAATATGAGAAATATTATTTTCAGATTTTTTTAATAGTGCTTCAGTGTTTGGTAAATATTGTGGCAAATATTTTAAAATTTCTTTCTTCTGAAAATTGAATAATTAAATAATAATAATTATAAATTAAATTAAATAATAATTATTTAATTGAATAAATAAATAATTTCAATTTAAATACCATCTCTGTATTTAAAGCTTTGTGAAAAAAAGTAAATAACACAGGTACATACACTATGACTTAAATAAAGACATAAAAAATTATTTTTGGTGTGTAAGTGGGTCCCATCACAATAAAATATAAGCACTAGAAATTTACAACATCCTTTCAAATGATGTGATTTATTTAGGCCTTGCCATTTATTTTTTTGTAATGTTTCATTTCTTTGTTGTTGTCATGGCCAGTTTAGACAGTGCTGTAGCATTAAATGCTATAATTCTGACATTACCTGACCAAAATCCTTAATTGCTGCTATTTTGATAATAAGAAGTCTCTTTCTTTATCAGGAATAATATGGCTTTAGTTTGGGTTTTGGTAGGGTTTGGGGACTGGCTTTGGGGGGGGGGGGTTTGTGTTTTGGATTTTGGGGTTTTGACAGCTGTTAAATCTGTCTGTTAAGTCTTTTAACAGACAAAAGTTAGATAATAGTAGCTCAGAGGGCAAGACTGAGGCAATGACAATGTCAGTGACCAGCAAAACATTTTTCCTGCTGTAAGTAAGCAGTCAAGACATATTTTGCCACATTTGAAATTAATTCCAAAATGTGATGGGGTTTAAAAAAAATAAAGAAGGTGGCCATTTTGATGGTATTTACTGCTTTTTGACACACCAACAAAGCAATCTTTGTACAATGCAGAAGTTTCCATTTGAGTACAATGTCCTTCTACCTTTTTATATTTTTATTTATTGTTTTAGTACCTAAATATAAACTATAATAATTTAATATGAAAAATATGAAAGTATAAAATTTCATAATTTAATTTTCATAATATCTTTGCTGTTGTACTGTTTCTTCTTATAAATTGCAAATAAAAAAGTCTAAAAAAATTTTTTCTGGTACACTTCGTAAAAGGGAAAACTTATATTTAATTCAAATAGAAAATATTCAAAATGTAGGTTGAAAGACCTACCATCAAAAGAGACATACTCTTCTTTTTCTTGTGAACCAACAGTGTCATTAACACTTTGAATTTAGCTCTTTCCAATCCTGTAAAGTAACTGCTGTCATCTATATCACCAAAATTATTGAAGACAATATGATGTGATACACCAAGTCCACAAGAATAAGGAACTTCACAGAACCTTACATATCAGCTAGACTTTGCAATATCTATACATTTTTTAAATTTGCTTTGTATATAATCCTAATGAGTGATTACTTAATATCTATATATACTTGGATTTGTTTCTGAATAAGTAGGTATTGCAAATTTAAAAAAATAAATCTGGTTTTAGTACCAAGAAATTGAGAAGTAGAACAGACATTTCTGCAACTCAGGGATTGGATTCAGCTTTATGTGTCCCCAGAAAAATTGTTACCTTGGGGTTTTTTCCCCTTTTAAAATTACATAAATGAAGACCATTGGACAGTTAGTTTTTTTGGTTTGGGTCTTTTTCTTCCTGTAAGAAAATGTAATTTTTTGTAGATCTTGGTAAAATTTGATCCCATACCTTGGTTTAAGACATGGGATTGGATTAGATGTTATCAACTTTATGTTTGCCACCAAACCCCCTAAGAAGGGTAAGGTAATAGAAGATTGAATGAAGTTATAAAAAAAACACCCAAAAAAGTTCCCCCCCACCCAAAAAAAAAAAAAAAAAAGCCACCAAAAAAGTTCTCCAAGTACCAGGCATACAGGAATGAAGTACATTAGACCTGTTGCAAGCTATATGTAATAATCTTTTTTTGTTCTCTTACCATTTTTGAGGCTTCTGCTACCATACTGTGTACTGGACACTGCTCTACTAATGCAGGAATGAACCAGCTGGAGAAGGTTTAGAAGAAGGTGAGACTAACCAAAGTTCTTGGGCTTTAGGCTGCCTGAGAAAAGACTGGAATGTAAATTCTAAAAATCTACATAAAATAATAATGAAGAGGAAGAATCTAAGTCTCAAAATAGATCAAAAGTATGTTAGCACTTCTGAACTTGGTCTCTATACTCTGTACAGGTGTTTTGTGTCAATACGCTTTAGTAAAAAGATACAAAAGAAGAAAAGAAATATGCTCTCATGTTCTAGAAACTATGTTTAAATCTATGAAAAAGCAGATAAAAGTTGGTGTGTTAAGATAGTAGGGGAAGAAATGAGCAGGTTATTTTGTAGTGATGTGGATTTATTGTGAGCAATATCTGTAGTGTACATATCTTTCAGATATGCCAGAGATATGCTGCACACATTTTGAAACTTCATCTGCACTGTGCAAAGCCCTATTGATTTCTAATTTTCTGCCACTTAATTTTCTGTCTAACAGCACCATATATACTTTTAGGATTTGTGTCCACAAACACTCTCATAACTGGATCTCTGTAAAATACCATTATTTTTTCCTTCTTGTTTATGATCAGCTCCCTTTAACTATTTTGCATCCCAGCCTTGATCCTATGTGTGACATACAGTCGTATTCAAAAACAGCTTCATCCAGAGCAAAACCACTAAAAATTGTATTGCTGACCAATATAAAATTTGAGAATTAGAAGATTAGTCTAGCAGTATAAATAAGTTTTTTCTTCTACATCTGACAGCTGAGGCTCTCTGAGGAGGCAGGCATAGTTTATACGTCCACCTTCATTTTCAGCAGAGCATGCAAAAACCTATTACCTTCAAAGTTTACTTCGTCATTCCCTCCATCCAATTTAAATTAGTGCTGTGTTCTGATCATCAGTCCATCATCAAGGTCATAAAGGGGAGAGAGTAGACATTTAAAAAGATTAGGAGTCAGACTACTTATGGTTCTAACATCTTTTAAATCTTCCTGAATAAATATGTGGGAAGTATAAACACCCAGGAGAAGCCGGATCACTGAGTGACATAGGCTCCTCATTGCATGTTGGTTTTATAGGAAAACTTTTGTCTACAAATTTGTTTCACATCACTGATATTCAACATCTATTTCAGTACATAAATTTTAAGATATTGATACTAAGATGCATAATATGATATAATAAACAATTATTGTCTGTCAGAATATTTGAATTGAATACTGTCAAAATTCCATCTTCCAGAGATCTTCTATGAGCCTTGTGATGAAAAAATTGAAAGAACTCTCACCTGTGTCCTCTTTCTCTACACAGAAGCCACTTTAAATTTTAATTCATGGCAGAAATTCAGAAATTTAACTGATTGGCATCATTAATATTAATTTTAGATTAATACCATGGGTTTGTTTTATTTGCTAAAGTACATGCTGTCAGGAAAAATACTTGAACAGTGATCGGTTGGTAAAGATAAATGGGATGGTTACAGGAAAAATTTATTGGGCCAATGTGAGTAAAATAATTGCCAGCAAATTTTTGGATTGCAATTTTAACTACATTATAGTTAAAAAGTAATAAAAAAATATAGTATAAAAAATATAGTATAACTTATAGAACTATGGTTTCTCCCAGATAAATATCTTCAAAGCAGTCTCAACAAAAACACTGGTATTCCACATAAGAATTTGACTCAGTTCTTCTCATACCTGCATCAGTTTACTAACATTTTCAAAAGAGCCATGAATGACACTTGAATATGCATGTTGTCAGTGTGGCAGCCTTACCAGCATTTCAGGTCCACTGGCAGCCAAGCCTTTGGCCAACTTCTGACACGCTATTTATTCACTGTCCTTCATTGCCATACTCACAGACAGGGAGCTATGCAAAAGGAGAGGTCATTTGTTTCCCTCTTGAGGATGAATCTTTGTGCATATCAACAGAGCTGCCTCAGATGAGGGAATTCGTGAAGGGGAAATCACGCATGATCAACATGAGAGCATTTTATGTTGAGAAGACTGCTCTGGTGAATGCTGTGGAAACTTTTTGAAAACCAATAAATACTCTGATTCAAGATGAAATATTGAAATGGGAAAAACTTCACTGATTAGGAATTAATGAAATTGAAACCAAGTCAGTAAGAATTTTCTGTGTGACTATTCAATGATCTGTAAGTATATGCCATGTCTGATGGAGCTGTGTTATGTCTGGGGTTATCAGCCCCAAAGAAGAGTGGGATTGCAGACCTTGAATCTTATTTTTCCCAGAATATGTCAAATTCTTTTACAGAGATTTTGCTGTTGAATTTACCTTGAAAAAAACAGAGGATTAAAATATTTTAATTAAATTTAGTTTAGCTAAAATAATTCCAATCTGATTGCTATGAAGTATATAGTTATATTTTCCTGACGGTAGTTTTATAAATTACTGCAAAATTGTCAAGTCCATCTGAAATTTCCAGCCACAGAAAATTCACTGGGGAGAAAAGTACTTGAGAAGACACTTCAGACACAATAAAATATTACATAAACCTACAATGTGTTTAACTTTTGATACATTCTTCTGAATAGAGGTTTCAAAGAATAAAGATAAGATATTTAAAAGTATTTATGTAACCATTTAAAAAAAGTATAAAAGGTTACTATGATCCAGTTAGTCTAAAATATAAACAAAAAGGAAAATAATATTCTATGCTACCTGCAAAACCAAAAAGGTCTGATGATTTCTGTGGGTTCTGGCTACCATTTTATTGTTGATTGCTCTATTGTGAGGTAGAAATATTTCACATAATCCTTGTTGTGAGGTGTGAATATTCCAGTTCTGAATGTCATGTAACTTGGCATTGTTACCAAGCCTTGGCTTTTCTGTACCAAATTTATCCCATTTTGTCTCTTTTTTTTTGTTATAAAGATATTACAATAGGCCACCTCTCATCAAATGTAAATTACTGTTTGGGTACATAAACTTCTTTTTTCATAGTTATGGAAATTCCTGTGAAAAGTTAGAGGTAGCTAGAAAATATACTCATTTATGGACTGAACTGTAGCTATCAGGTAGAAACATACACCATTGGTGCTGTGTCAACAGAAAAAATGATTTCTAGAAGAAAAATGAAACTACTGTGCCCATTAGAGTTTATAGAGCTTTTAAAGAAAGCTAAGGAAATTTAAGTACTTTTATCCTTTCTTGTCAGATAAAAGACCAAGAATTTTGCATTGATTCTGTGGAAAACAGAAAAAGAAAATCTCCATTGACTGTAAATATTATCAATAAGTTATGGTGTTCATGTGGAATATAGCAAAGCTCAAATGAAGTTTTCCTCTACCTAGTTTAGACAAGAGTCTGTAATTTATGCCTCCATTTCCCAATGGAGATTTGTGTTCCCAGGTTAGCAGCTGAAGGACTTCAGATAGTTCTTTTGAAGTTCCAACTTCAACTGTATTTAAATAAATTACTCATCTTAGTCACACTGTTGAAAAGAAACTTTGTACCAGCTCAAAATTCTCAGTCTGAAGAAATGAATTTCATGGAAATCAATGTGTAAAGCTTTGGTGCAAATATGTTTCTTGAAGGAGCATGGTACAAAAAAATATCGTAATAGACTTTAATGCGTAACCGATACCCTAAAAGTAGAAAATTGGAGCAAAATTTCAAAGAAGCTAAAAAATGTATGGAAGGAAAGAAGAGGATAGGAATATTTTATTCCTGAAAGCTATCAAAAGGCATTGCTAGAATTTCTTTGTCAGCTAATGCTGAACTTCCCTTAAGGTTTGGTCAATTTTTATTGGCAAAAAAATCCCAAAAAACCTCCCAACAAAACACAAACCATGACATCTAAAAACAAAGTAAAAATAACTCCAAAGCAACAAACTAGATGGAAAATGGAATGTAATTTTTATTTATATATGTATCTCAAGCTAAATAATGTGGTGTGCAAACACATTGGAAGGGGAAAGGAAAAGTGTATAATTAAAAATGAACCAGCTCTAAAGAAATAAATAAGGCTCATATCTATCCATTTTACCTTCTCTAATTATTAGCTCCTCACTTTCTGTGAATCTATGATAGACATTTTATTCATAATGATTTTTTTTTTTCACATGACTTATTACTGAAAATTTTATAGTTAGTTTCCTTTACTAGTAAATATCGTACATGGAGTAGGTGAAAGACTGAAAGTCTTAATTTTAAAACTGTGAATGCCTCTGTCTGGAAGGTAGGTAGCACATCCTTATTCATGGGGCTGATTAGAAGTATCACTAGAGTTTTATGCTATTTGAAATCAAGCATCTTTGATAGTAAGAAACTGAATTGTGTGATAATGCCAGTCCATGAGATTTAAAATTCATATATTAATATCAAAGGGAAAAAGGAAAATGGAACTAGGATTGCTGAGGGATTAGCTAAAGTCTGTCTATATAACAGCTTCCACTTGTACTCCTGAGTTACAGGAGACAAAATTTTCCATTAGCTGTGGGAAAGTTCAGATGCAGCCTCTACAAAAAGCATCTCTGTGTTTACATCCCTCCTTCCTTCTACCAGGTGTACAAATGGCCTTAGAAAGTCTTGTTCTTTCATATTATTGCCTTCTTGAATGCTGTTCTCAGTTGGAAAAAAGGTTATGTCTCTACTGAAGGCAATTTCAAAAAAAAAGAAGTTGACATGATGTAAGTGTACCTTGTGATCCCATACTGAGGTGGTTTTGTTCTAGTGCTCTAGTTCCCCAAGTGTAAACTCTGTGTTGGTGTGAGGAAAAACAAAAACATACAATGTAGACTTCAGGCTTTGAATAAAAGCACATGCAATCACAGGCTTAATCATTTATAGTGAAATGTTTCCCTTTCTTACATGAAAAAGATATTACACTGTTTGCAATATTTTATTCAATGTATTACCAAACAACTCTTTTCCAAACATCAGGTGTACAATTACTACAGAATACACACACGCACACAAAAAAAAAAATCTAACAACATAGTAAATCACTTTGTGATTGCTTCCATAGTGGTAATGAAGCAATTTGTACAACAGCTTGAGGCAGATGCTTAATAAAGTACTTATTTCAGAGTATATAACTGTTAACTGGAGTTTACTGACACTGGGGAGAAAAATTTACTCTAGTGGTGTTTTATCCTTTTGCAAGAGGAAAATATATTCTAAACCTAGTAGCAACAGAATTCACACAATATTTTGTTTAATGCAATGATTTTACCCCAAACTAATACACTACTAGCACAATTAGAAAGAATTGGCTGAAAAGGTTTTGTGCTAATTGAGATCATGTTTTTCAAGTGTGGCACTTGAGTTGGTCTGCTTTCAAGTCCAGGACAGTATAAAGCTTGGAATAACAATAAAATGAAACATGGGTAGTACAAGTTAGGTCTGCTGGCTGGGAGTGCAAGAATTGTGACTTTTCATTGTGTATTACTTGTCTAAGGAAAGTATTAATATGTGGGATTATTCTTCCCCAGGTGCAAGAACCTGCACTTGCCTTTGTTACATATCAGACAGGTCTCTGCCCGTCTCTCCAGCCTGTCAAGGCCCTTCTGGAGGGCTGCACAGCATCCTGGGGCATTGGCTGCTCCTCCCAGCGTTGTGTCATCACCAAACTTGCTGAGGAGGCATCTGCCCCTTCATCCAAGTCATTGAGAAATAAGCTGAACAATGCTGGACCCATATTGAGCCTTGGGGGACACCCCCAGTGACAGGCATTTAATGAGATACTGGTCTAGCCCCTGCCTTATTTCATTTCCAGCACTGCATAACTAATCTTTCTTCATATAGCTCTAGTGTGAAATCGTGGTTTTTGTAGATGGATGTCAGGTATCACACAATTATACATATACATGGTTTTTTCCACCCTGTCTTGTCATGCTTATGCACTAGCAGTCCCTGCTGAGCTAAACTTTATGTACCAATTGCTGCAGCAGCATTCAGACATATTCATAGTTGAATATACTGTAGGATTTGGAGTTTTTCTCAAGGAAAGCAAATTAAAGTCCAAAGCTCTCAAGCTTTTGTTAATAAAGATTATTTTCCTACAGTTGTGTTATTACAGCCATAGTAATATTTTATCACTTACCTTCAAACACTGTGTTCTACTAAAGATGACACCATGGTGTATTTATAAGCACCAAGGAACTGCAGATTCTAAAATGTAGCACCTACTCTGACTGGAAATAATAGAATGTGTTGATGGCCATTTCTGTTTTCTTTTTCTAGTAGGAATTGCAGAGTGTTGTTCTGTGTAATTCTTCCAGCAGTGACAGAGCCAATTTATTTTGTTACCTATAGCACAGTAATTGCATATCATGAATATAATGCTTCACATGTAGATTACCTTGAGATTTGAATGGTAATAACTTGAAAAAATACCAAACACCAGGACAGTGAAAAGGAAGTTGTATTTTTATTTTCAAAGCAAATAATGCTGAATTAAATTCTTGCATTCAGTACTCAATGTAACAACAAGTGCCATATATGAGAATTTTCTAGTCCTGCGCACCTGGCTGCATAGTTCTTGCTTAATTGGTGATGGACTGGATAACCTGCCACAGGTGCCAGAATTTCTTTGCAGTGAAGTAGATAAGTTGATGTTTATTTTTGAGATTACTGAAGCACTGTGGTATCTGCAAGGGCATAGAGAAATGGAAAACAGCGATTACAGTAATTTACAGTATTTGCATTGTTTTTCTTATCTCAAAAAACAACTGTACATTTTATATGTTTCAAATATGTCTGATATCTGAAATCATTATGTACTAATACTGAATTTAAAGCACCCGTGTGCTTTTCAGAAAACCATTGTAAATCCCAGAAATAACCAAAGCACTCTAATTTACTGATGGCTGGTGTTGACAATTGCCCAACAGGTAGATCAACAATATGGTTTTACTGCTACCTCCTAGCATGGGATATGACCAATAACTTCTGTACCCAGGGTGGGAAAAGCCTCCATGCCACCCACTTCGGGCATTCTCTTGGAAAGAAGAATTCCTGGACCTGGTAGGTTCAGTGTTTTCCCAGTGGACAATTTGCCTTTTCACTTGTTCAATTCTGCCCCAGGCCGACATTCTGGCCAACATTCCTTTATGCCAGGTGGGGAGACTGCTCACCTAAGAGACCTCTTTTCTAGAGGGCAGATGCTCAAGTATCTTTACATTTCATTCTCTGAGGGGTCTTCTTCCTGCTTTTTCTGTCTTTTTCCTGACTCCTTTACCCAGCATGGTGTTGCAGCTGTCTTGGAAATAAGCTTAATTACTTTTTTAGGCCATAAAAAAATAAGATACAATGTGCAAAGTCAACATATCTATCATTAAGTTGAATGTTCTACTTTTCCTTTTTTTTTCAATCTTCTAATGTGATGATTCCTTCAATAAAACAAGGATAAGCTTAAACCCCCAACATAATTTCTTTTTCCTGCATGCAGCACAGAATTTCTTTTTAAGGAACAAATAAACATTTGATGTCTAGCAGCCTTAGATTGTTTTGCTGCATGTTTAAACAGACCTTGATTATAGATTATTTAAATGATCATTTCTGAGATGTAAATAATTACAGAATGATCATTTATGAATGCAGTAAATTACAGGGAAGCATTCTTTTTAAAGGAAATGGGGGGGAAAAATTTTGCTTATTTATTTTCTTCCTTGTCTCTTTGCTTCCACTAGCTTTTTCACTTTATTATTTTTTTGCCACTTGACTGCATCCAAGGTCAGAGTGAATGAGAGACAGATAAGAGATGACAGAGAAAGCATTCAAAACCAAATAATGCAATAATCTGATAGTGTCAGTAAAGGAGATGTTACCAAAGCAGAAAATATGCTGTAAGTAACAATTTTTCTCTGTAATTTCAACCTATACTAAATAACTAATAAATATTAAAAGGATATTACATGGGAGAAAATAAGAGAAAATAAGAATAGTTCTATGGTTCAACAAATTGTTTAAATTTAAATTATGCCCCATCTCATCAGTTAGGTCATGATTTAATTCACTGACTTTAAAATGCTGCATTATAAGGTTTATCACTAAATGGACTATTACAGTCATGGGCATATGTGCTTACTTTTAATTAAATTGCTGTACAGACCAGTATGTAAACCTAAGTAAAATAATTTTTTTTTTTCCTGAAATTTTGATTGGAAAAATACTGAACTTTCTTGATACAACTCAATTTTCCCATCCAATAAAATCTTAAAAAACAATTTTTAAAAACCCAAACAAACAAACCCCAACAAAAAGAAAATGCTGCAATGTTGTTGCATTATTTCAACATGGTTTCATTTACATGGGCATTTTAGTCCAGTGCAAGAGACACATAAAAATCAGAACTGCAGTGCAAATGGGTGTAATAATACTGTTGCATTCTAATTTATAAATGTTTGCCTTCACTGCCTTATGTTCCCTTTATTTTGACTAATTAGCCAATACTTTAGAGTTAGCAAGGCATGAGTGCAGACTAAGCATAACATCTCTCTGATGGTGAAAACCCTTCTTAAAACTGCAGATAGGTGGGACAAGGTCACCCTCTAGATATTCCTTCCCAGGAGATCCACACTACTTTGGCCTCAGAGAGAGCCACATTTATTTTGGATGTAAAATAGGATCTAATTAGCCCTACTGGAATAACTTTGGAAATCAGAGCTGGGTAAAGCATGGAGCTAATACTTCTACATTGCTTCAAGTTTTGCAGGCTACCTGCATAACTGTAGTGGACTCTGCTATGCAGCCATTGTGTTAAACAGCTGTGATAGTAGGTCCTGTGGAGCCTTTTATTTTATTTTTTTATTATAAATTCTCACTTATAATTGTCATACAATAAACTCACCTATTCATTCCCCCAGGGCTCCTGACCTTACCAGCAGTAATACCCAAGGTATTTTTTTTACAGGCAGAGGTTTAACTTAAGAATTTTCAAATTAACAAAGGAAAGGACAGAACAAACATGCCCTCTATTTTTTTTAAATCAGTTATATTGTTTTTTTAACTCTTGCTGATTCTTATGACTAATAAATATATGATTAGTTTCCTGTTCAAGGACAAACACATGTAAGAATCTCACAACCTTATGTATTTGAAAGTAAAAGAGTAAGCAAACAGATAACCATTACATCCACTCAGCTTTTATGTTCTACAAATGTGCTGCATTGCAAAGTGCATTTTCTAGCCTTCTGGGAAGGAAACACTATGTATCCACTATTATTTATTTTAGTTATTCAGTAATAAACCACAAAAGACTATGCCTGTCAACATATTGAGTGAAGGTTAAAGTCTCATCTGTGTGAGTACTGTGAGCCAGGTTTCACTTCTGTCTTTCTTGATTTAGTAATTATAACAATTGAAAATAAAAGCAGTGGGGTTGCATGGGCATAATAAAAGTATAAGATAGCAAAAATAGTCTTTAAAGCATTAGATATTCCCATAAAGCTTTTTAACAGGTGTCCTAGTGCTGCTTTTGAAAAGATTCTTGATTAAATCTACTAAACACCATTATTTATAACATTTAAGTACAGTTGGATAGTCCCCTCAGGGATGCATTTTGACTACTGAAGTGCAACAATATAGGTTGCAGGCCTGACAGCTTGACAATAAAACAAGTACAATATTTAAGTGTTTCATATTCCAGAGGGACAGAATGAGCTGCTTTCAAAACTCAGTATTCGTGTTCCATTGCAAAATATGTACATGCATTCATGCATAAGCAAAGGCAAACGATAAGTACTCAGTCTCAACTGAGCACTGTTATCCTCAGAATTTTTCTCTTTCAAACTTCTCTTTCTCTTCCAGACAGAGTAAAGCCCTTTGCAGAGGCTTAGATCGATCCCCTTGCAGCTTGCATTGTATCTGCAAGGTCTTTGAAGACTGACCCACACTTGCTGCTTGGACTTTGCAGTAAGTAGCAGAATGTCAGCTCTGATGCAAGGGCACCATGCCCCAGATAAGTGCCATGATCTCTGCTGGACCACAGCAGGTGTGACTTGGAGCTGGTGGGCACCTAGCCAGAGGCAGAGAAACATGGAACAAGAGCAGGACTGTCTGCCACATGCAGTGGTGAAAAATCTGGCTGCTAAAAATGTCTGAGTGTATCCAGACCCCAAAATTAGGGCTGTGGCCCCCATTCAAGTAATATTTAAGTGGAAATTTTGATCTGCCACCAGCCAGGAACTCAGACATTTTACAGACCAATTTTAGGCAAGAGGACTCAACAATTTAGTCAGTTCTATCTGGGGGAGATTACATTTTCAAATCTAAGTTGTTCTGATTTTTTTACACATCCCCAGAAGAGAAAACAGTTTTACTATGGTATTTCTATTTGCAGATTCATAGAATCATGGAATGGTTTGGGGTGGGAATGGACTCCAAAGATCTCATCCCAACCCCCTTGCAACTGGCAGGGATGCCATCCACTAGATCAGATTTCCCAGGGCCACATCCAACATAAGTGTATTAAACACTTTCTCATCACCCTCACAGGGAAGAATTTCTTCCCAATATCTAATCCTAATCTAATCCTAATCTATGTCTAAAGAAATTCCCTCTTTTCTGGTCATTACATGTCCTTGCAAAAAGTCCCTCTCTGGCTGTCTTGTCTTCCCCCTTTATTTGCTGTAAGGTGCTCTAATGGCTCTCTGTTCATCCTTTTTCCCCCAGGATGAACAGAGAGCCCTTAAATGTCCCTATTACCAAGATCTTGCCTTTAAAGGGAAAGGGATAAATGAAAAAAAGAAAAATGTAATAAAATATTCAAGCGAGGATGAAAAAACTGTTTTCTTACAATCAAAAATAGATCAAGATTCAAGAATATATTTTTATTTGAGGTCATCTTGCCTATTAGTATTCAGATTATGGCATAAAATATATTAACTTTTGGCAGTATAATGTCAGTGCTATATCTCATGGTAAATTTAAATGACATACTACTCTAAGGCTTAAGAGCATGAATTTGAGTAATTTGAATATAAATCAGAAAAACATGTTAAAGTTATCATATTTTTATTTACAAAATACCAATCTAGACTGCATATTCTGTACAAAAAGGACTTCCTAATTCCATTTCTCATTTCAAATATATATAAGATGAAAAATTTAGATATTTTTCCTGCTTTGCTCTAAAACAAGACACAGAGCAGAAAGCAACATTCTGATTTCCATTTTATAGGAGTAATTATATCAAGAAATAAGCTTCAAATAAGGAGGTATGAGCTTGTGACAGGACATAAAAGGTGATCTGGGTAGAAAGCACTCCTGGGCAAGATGTCTTGGGGGAGAGCAGTCCTATTCTGAGAGGTTCCACACAGACAGAGCACACAGTTTTAGCCTTGTCACATTAAAAATGCTGACATACATTTAAAACAGAAGTTCAGACAGGGATAAAATAGAAGTTCTATCATGAAAAATCTGCAGATCTGAATATTCCCTAGTCATTTGAGCAGCTTTTACCACTTCTGTGGGTATTGTACTTACAGAGCTGGAGTCCCAAAGGAAATGTAACAGAGGTTTAGCAGCAGATATGACAGGCTGCAACTAAAAGGAAAAATAGAGTGATTTAAAATTATATTGCACAATGGTGGTATCTACATATTTAAAGGCAAGGACATGCTGGGTGACTCTGTGAGATTTTGGAAATGATTAGTCCAGTCTTCTGAAGAGATGAGAAGTCATTGCTTCATACCATCTGCATGTGGAAGCTCTTGTTAGTCAGTCCAAAAGTAAAACGGATATCCAAAAATTCTATGGAAATAAATAAATTCAAATTAAAATTTAATTCATATAATGTTTTTCAATAATCAAACCTTAAATCTTAAAATAAAATTGGGAGGTCTCTTTTATCTGTAAAGACTTGTAAGAGGGAACAAGAGTAAGCATTGATCATCTGTCTTTCTGAAGAACTGTATCAGGCAAGGGTTTATTACTGATACTTCATCTCACAGCCAAACTCAGGTGGAGTGCCATATAACCACTGATAACAAATAAGACAGTTAAAAGGTTCCATTTTCTTTCAAGTTATGTTAATTATTCAAATAGCTGACATATCAGCCAACAATTAAACCAGATGTCTTGAATAAAGAGAACACCTAATGACCAAGATAACTACATTTTAACAGCCATAGAAAATTACAAGACTTGAGTATAAGTATCCATAATCCATCTGCAAACCAAAAATTTGTAAGCAGTCTGTGTTTGCACATAGAGCAACTAAGTCCATTTAATGATTTATTCTTTACAGTGGATTGTCTGTATTGCAGAGATACTTTAGTCTGTAGAATTATTTCCCCTTTACAAAGATTATAATTGCTGCACTGCAATATTCAGAACAAAATATTAAAAATACCCTTAGGTATTGCTGTGTATCAAGGAGTGCACACTTGCAAGGTTCCATGACTAATCACATCAAAACAGGCTTTTGTATTTCCACAGGACATCTGTGACACATTCTGCACATCTGGGAGTGCCTTCCAAGAACTTTTACATTTCAATGTAAGCTTTGCATCCTTCTGCTGTCCTGCAGTATGCGGCAGGTCATCTGTACTGAGAGATGGAATTTTTTGGAATACACAAGAGGATAAAGGTCAGTGCAATCTCATTGTGTGGGGCCTTCCTCTTATTCTTTTATTTCCATTCTGCTATACCATATGGATAAGACAATCTGGTTTCCATTGAAGGATCAATTCCTCAGTAAACATGTAGCATGCTAAGCATAGTCCAAGATAAAACAATATCTGATATTAAGTGTAACCACTGAGAAATACAGCTTTATAAAAATTATAGATTACAAGGAGTTACAGACTGTCTAACCTCAGGTACAGTCCACAAAAAACTTGCTATGGGGATTAAATGATCAATATGAAAATAGATTTTATGGTACGTAAAAAGGTTCAAAGAATTTCTTTGAAATTCTCTTATGCAGGGAGAGTTGAAAAAGAGTGTGGACAGGGCAAAAAGTAATTCTGAAAACCATTCTACAGCAAATATTTGGTCAAACCAATATATGACCAAAATAAATATATTTTAAAGTAAAAATTATTGTGATTCACTTAGTCATGTGAAAAAAAAATCTCATGTATAAAATGATAATAAGGGGACCATAATGTTTATGCATGCTAAAAATCTTCTGAAATTTCTGGCAATGTTATGACGAAAAGTATATCTGTATGAAAGAGAATATAAAACTAAAAATCAGTTTGAAAGGTTTTCAGTAATAACAAGAGTGATTAAACATGATTAAACAGGATAGAAAGAAGGAGTCATGACTCAAACTCTGACTGGGTGCTATCAGAGAACCTAGTATCACATATTAGAAAACTTAGGTATACCTGAAAATTAATTAATACCTTAAAACACGTTGTGCTTTGTATACCTGTTTTGGCTCAGGTATACAAAGCACAACGTGTTTTAATATTTTCCTTTCACTTTGTTTTCTATTCTCAAAAGTTTGGTTCAACCTACTTTTCATTTTCCAGTAAATTTTTATCTCTGTTTTTGTTGTCTTTATTTTAAATCTTCAGATCTTCAAAATCAAGGCATTTATGTTTCAGTAACTGATTTTGGACACTTCAGGACAAAATCCAGGCTGCAGTGTTTGCAAAAGCAGAGTTGTAAGATAATATCACTTTATTGTTTCTTAACTTGAATGAGTTAGGGCAGTACTTAATTCATTATAAACATCATTCTGATTCCATGAACCTTTTTAGATACTGCAGAACAGATCTATGATATTTAACCCTAGACTATAGAGACCATTATGGCAAAAGGAAATCTTTTGTCTGACATTGCTGCACTGGAGCTTTTTCTGGAGGTGCTTTTTCAGAGAATTGCAAAGCCATTAATGATGTTGCACAGCTAACCTTTTTTTGAGAGACAGCCACCAAGGAGAGCACGTGAAAAACGTGAAGAATCAGGGAAAAACCCCACAGTGAACTGAGTGAGCAGGAGCCCGTGGGACCCACACCTCTTGGTTTTCAACACCAAATGTAGAAATAGAAGGAAGTATAAATTATCCATCTATGATTTAACAAATGAGTAATTGTGGCCTACCTCAGAATACATTGCATGTCAAAGTTAAACACCACTCTGACAAAGTGAACAGGAGAGTTTTTATGTAATTGTTCTCTGAAGGCACTATTAAATTTCTATTCCAGTATGGATAAAAACTTTCACAGAGGAAAACTCTGGTGGGGATTATAACAACCACACAGCTGTAAATTGGCAGATAGATAAAGGTCACTCAGAAAAGGTAAGTAATCCCCCTGCTCCAGAGAAGAACTAAATCACAGAAGTATCATGTTGTTTCCTGATAGAAAAACATGGGGTTTATTAGGTATAGTACCATGAGAGCACTTCACTTACTGGAAGTCACAAGTAAAACACATGCAGATGTTTTATAAACTAAATTTGAAGACTGAGGTACCATTGCCCAAAATAAATTTCTATTAATTAATTAATTAATTAATTAATTAATTCATTCATTCATTCATTCATTCATTCATTCATTCATTGTTGCTCTTTTCTGTGTTTTTTTTCCTGCTCCTCTAGATTTTTTAATCATCTTTGAACTGATAATATAATAAAGAAATGACTATTTGGTGCAAGGAATAATGAATTTTCCAAAGCAGGATGTTTCAAAACAGAGGTGTGGATCAAAAAAAAAAAAAAGGAAACAGGAGGTTGGAGAACATTTACAAAATTAGAGAGTCTTAAATTTAGAAGGCCTGTTGGATTCTTTTGATAATCCCAAGGAAACTAGTTAAAACTGTTTAGCTGTGCTTAAGACATTTTACTCTTAGACAGACAAGAAGAAAGGGAAGGGGCAGATAAATACAACAGGTCTCTCGAAAGACCAGTAAGGGTAAGAAAAGGATGGTCTGAACAAATCTGCTCCAGCCAGCCCACTTTCATTTTTGAAAGACATGAGATCATAAACTAACTCATTGGTAAGTACCTAACATATAGTGAGACGTTAAATAGATGGTGTGGATCTGTCAAGAACAAATCATGTCAAAGAACTCTAATTTCTTTCTTTGACAAGGCAGCTGACCTAGCGGATAAAAGAAACACTGAAATTGTTACACCTTGACATCAATAATGCTTTTGACACTGTTCCACATGACATGTTCATAAGATTAGTGTTAACAACCTGGATGACAGAATGGAGAGTACTCTTGTAAAATTTAATGCTGATACTAAGCTGGGTGCATTTGTGAGCTCTTCAGAGAAAAGAATAAGAAATCAAAATTATCTTGGCTAAGTGAATAAATGGTATAAATGGCAAAGATAAAAAGCAGTATCAGGAAGAGCAATTCTCTCAAATTACTCTGGGTTTAGAAGTAAGGAGAGCCCTGTGAAAGGACATAGGGTGTCATGACTTTCAATACAAAAAATTACTCCAATGATTTCTAATATGGTAAAAAATATAAGAATTGTGGTTTTTTTGCTCCTAAGTGGTGATTACCAGTCAGGGGAGAAAAGCTTATTTTAGAGGAAAGCACATGGTAAATTATTATTTAGATTTTTATGGAAAGCTTTTCAAGTGCAATAGTCATTTTCCTCTGATGTGAGATTCTCTTTAGGGGTACTTTTAAGAAGTATGGTAGATAAATATTCGCTGGGGATAATGTAAGTACAGTTTATCCTGCACCAAAGAATGAGTATGGACTGGATATTCTTGAGATCCCTCCTGGGTTTTTTTATCATTTTTACTGTAATATATGAACTTAAGTATTTTGCTAGGTGAGAGAACTACTAAAATGAGCCTGAATAGAAAAAAAAATTAATACCTCTATCACATTTTGTAATTTTTAAGGTGAGAATAGGATGACAGCACCTTTTGGTAGCAATTTTTTTCCCAATTGTACTTCAGACCAGAATTTCTGAATGCAGAAAAGAACAGTTTAAAACACAGGAGGTTGAAATATGTATTTGACTATTTTGAAACTCACAGAGTTTGCCATTGGTTTCCTGTTAGTTCAGTTTTAATTTGCTCTTTTCAGCCCTACTTGTTTCTAGTGAGAACAACTTCTCATTTAAATAGATTCTCTGATGTCCTCCATAATATACCCTATTAGAGAAGACGTTATTTCACTGAAGAACTAAGACTTCAGGAGTTGTGTCTGGGAATGCATCCAGGTAGTTTGAGGAGGATTTTCCAGCACATTATTAAGCTGTCTACATGTTTCCGTTTTATTCTTCCTCATTTTTGTCAGGAACGGGGATGTGAGACATGGGAAGAATTAAGCTAGAATTTGCAAAAATATTTCAGATGAGTTTAAAAAAAAATTATTGTGGTCACTTTATTCACAGAATAAATACAGTTAGATACCAGGGACTTTTAAATGAGCAGACTTTCTGATTTCATCACAATTGTTTTGTAAAACAAAGCAAGTCCCCCAAACAGGAAATCTAGGAGTAAAGCTAGCAAGAGCAATATGATTTTCTAAAGAAAATAGTGCAAGGTTTTCCTATGGACCAAGTTTATATGTTGCCTTGACAACACTTCAGTTAATGTAATAAAAATATTTATATAAATGATACACAGAAGTAAGCCCTTCTATGATGGTATTACAGTAACTATTATGGTATGGTATTACAATAACTATGGTTCTTGTATTATGGATATTAGTATTACAATAACTATTTCCAATAGTTCTGCAGTTGAAGTCCTTTTCCATCTGAAAAAGACTGAAATACATTTCAAAAGATTGTAACAAAAATTATGAGTTTTCACAAATGCCAGTATGAAATGCACATTCAAAATTCATTAGCACTCATAAATAATATTTATAACTTACTTGTCACTGAGAAACAAGGGCCTTTGCCAAATATAAACCTCTGCCTAAACTGCAAAATGAAATCAAGTCCCCCACAGTTTACACAACCACCTCACTAATAGATTCCCAACATGTTTAAGGCCAGGTGAGAGGGTTAACCAATGGCCCTGTGCTAACACAGTCATTGTGATTTTAAAATCTGGGGTAGTGTTTTATTCATGGCACAAGGCACAGACAGGACTTTGGATACACGTGAGTTTTACAGGCACTAGTTCACTATTGTCTGTACTGGACTGCTCTGGGTGATTTAATCTTTCCTTAACAAAAGATAATGGGAAAATAGTGACTGTCATAAAATACAGTGGGAACTGCAGAAGATATTTTGGGTCTTTTTACAAATAACAAAAATTCAGAGATGAGGGTTACCCAGTCTCAAGTGGGAAGTCATTTCTCTGTGATCAAATAGAGTAGACATAATGGTTTCAGGATGATTTCTTTATTAAGAAATCATTAAAAAAATATTGAAATAACTCTTAAGTTAATGCAGCATTTTATAAAGACTTTGCTAGCTCTTGGAGAGATGCGAAGTTGCACCAACCAAAGAGGTTTAGCTCCAGAGACTGATATTGTTAAGTCAGTTCAACATTATGGTGCTTGCCCACTTAAATCCATGAACTAAAAGAGGTGGATATATCACACATAATCATGCAGGTGTGAGTGTGTGAAAAGAAAACTAAATAAAAGTCCATTTAGTTTCTTCAAAAACGTGAAGTTTTTCCCCCCATATTTTTGCACTAGGGCAAAGTAGTTCCTAATTTAGGTTTATCTAGAGGAATCCTATTTCTATATAGTATTTGGATTAGAAAAAAAAAATATCTTCTACTCTCTTCAAGAGTCTACTCACAAGAGATGTAATTGACTTTTAACTTTAAGAAAAACTTGAATCATGTGAATGATTCAATATTGAAATAAGCAAAATATACAGGCAAAATATTCAGCATTCCTCATTTGTCATTTCTCTTAGACAACATGCAGCTTGTAAGACTTTTGTAAGTGAGAAAACCTCCTATACTTCTGATTTTTTTTTAAAGCAGGTAATTCAATATTTACTTTACAACTCTACTTTCAACAACTGCTTGGACCTTACTTACTAAATTTTTTTTAACTTCTTGCACTTTAGATGGATGCTGTTGTTGTCATACTAATACTTCTGTCATATCCATCTATGACACTTTTCCCTTACACTCTTTCTCATCTCTTGTGTGATTAATATACAAATGTAACCATATCCATTGCTGTGAACCTGGTTCTTGCCAAAGACATAGGGCTCAGTTGGCTTCTTGGGGGTTGTGACCTCCCAGCAATTTGAAAAATTAGTTCATTTATTTACAACAATCATAATTTTTAAAAGTCTGTATTTACTAAAAAATAGTGTCAACAATAGTAAGGATTTCTTTCCTTATAGACAAAAACCCCCCAAAAAAACCCCAAACCCATAGGAAAAATCAACATTTGATTGTAATGTGATGCTTTATGTCAAAATACTTCCCAGATTTTGAAATTAATTACAATCTCTTTTATATTATTTTTTTTTTTTTCCCAAAGGAGGTCTTGGAGAGTTTCAGTGCCCTAAATCATAGAAAAATATCTAATTTGCTGCTCAGAGGGAAAAAATAAAACCTGATTCAACTGTATTACAGAAAATTGCACGCTGTGAATCTTCACAGGTACTGAAAGGCAAGCTCATTAATAGAGCTCATGGGACTTTGAATTATTTCAATTAGTTGAAGAGTATCAAAATATTTTGATACTTCTCAGTTGTAAAGGTGAGATGTTATGCTGATAAATAGTAGGATCCCAAATTACTTGAAGATCAGGAGGAAATTTTTAAAATACGCTTCTTTCAAAGGTGTAGCTAGATTCTTCCATTTTTATGACTACACAGGTACGGTAGTCTGCTCAGGAACTTTTGTCTTATACTCTAGAGCTGTCAAATATCAAATTTAAAAAGACAGTAAAAATATTTAGAAATAAATATTAAATGATTCTTGGCAAATAAGTAAAAGAGTAATATTAAAATTTGCATATTTAAATCATTATTACTTGCTAACACAAGCCTCATTCTTTTTTTGTGTCTGTTTTAGATTTTTTAAGTCATTTGAGCCATCTTAAAGTATTCATGCAAGAAAGCCTTATGTCTCATCAGGAGAGGACAGAGTTCACATTCCTTTTCCTTTGCCCTTATGTATTGCTCTTACTGTGTTGCCTTAAGACCTTGAGACATTTTAAATGACAGTAGCAAAATCAGGGAGTAGTATGCAAAGCTGAGTGAATCAGATAGCAATTGTTGTGGCATGCATTCCTATGTGAGATCAGGTAAACCTCCCCCATCTACAAAAGCACCTTCTCAATAAGTCAGGCTTGTGTGTTGTTTATAATATAAGCACAAAGATTCAGCAAAACTGCAGTGACCAAAAGTCCTCGAGTCTTTGTAAAATAATTTCATTCTAAAAGATAAACAGTTAAACCAACTTGTCTTTCAAAATACAAAATTCTGATTTTACATGCCCAACCTGAGCTGCCTGTCTAAAAGATCCATGGGCTGTAGTGCACAGAGCTGGAAGTCATTCACACTAAACAAACTGGAGAACCACAACCACAAGTGTCTTTCAGCAGCTTCCTTTAGTCCTATTTAATTCTGAGTTTGATTAATTATATTAAATCTAGAAATTAGAATTAGTGTTGCTTGCAACACTAGCAACTAGCTTTTTCCACTCTTGCAACTGTTACTAAGAAAAATAATTCCATTTTGCTTTAAATAATAATGTTCTTGAAGAAGTAAAATGGGAGTAAAGATTTGAGTATGAATATGCACCTGGGAAGCTCCATGGAATTTACAGCTGCAGAGAGTGACAACAGGCACTAAATATAATACACTCTGCAGCTAAAGAGTGGCATTCACACCCTGATAAACCAACACCATCTATCTGGAGGGCCAACAGTCTCCTAAAGAAATCAAGTAGAATTTTGCAATCAGAGCCTACTCAAGCAAATGGGCTCTATACTCATCAAATATACCCAGGTCATACCCTAGCATAACAGGCTGTTATTTAAGTTATCTTTTGACTCAGTCTACCCCTGAGTGCCAGTGCCCTGCCTAGCAGGCTGAAGATGGAGCATGGACAAGCACAAGAAGCAGTGAAAGCCACTTTTTGTCCAGACCAGAAAGCATTATTTCCAGAGTGGGTTGGAATTTCTGCTCCTGCACAATTGCATGGAATATCTTCTCTATCCCTTGACAGCAGCTCTTTAAGTGGTATGCTTAACTGGGCAATCAGTATCATGTTGGGGGGGGGCAAATTTCAGCCCTTAGATAACAGAGTGATTTTGTCTTGACCACCAAAAAAAGAACTTTTGTCTTGTAATGGATTTACCAAATATATATTTTTTGGCATTGATTGTCTAACTACAGAACTGAATAACCATTTTACTTACAAAATACTGAATAATTTACTGAATCACCAGTTTATGTCATCAGTATAGGATAATTCCACTGATTATTTTTTATAGTAAGGGCCAAACAGATATTAGTCATTGTACTACAGGTTGTACTGTGAAAAACATCTTCCCTTAGACTGGAACTGCTATTAGTGCTCATTCTGTATCTGTATAAGAATATTTTCACATGTCTTAGAAAAATCTTTTCAACAGTACTTATATAAATATTGCTTTCAGAGATATTTTTAAGATTATGTTTTTAATTATGTTAGTATTTTAAAATTATTTTAGGGTTTTAGAAAAGTAGGCAGTATGTATGCTTGTGTCTGATCTACATGATCAATCACAAGTTGGGAAATATTATTTTGAACTTATAAGCCTTTCTCAGGGGAAATAACAGTTATCAGATATTACAGCTCTTCTGATAGTACAAAAATATTAAACTGCCCTAGGTTAAAGTGCAATTTTGTCACCTAAAACGAAGGGAAGCTGGAATTTCTTGTATGAAGCAATTGTAAATCGTTTTAAGATTCAGAACAAAAAGGAATGACAGTAATCATGTGAAAATTGCCTCTTAACTCACTGCTGGCTTATTTCTGCATCATCTGTGCACTGAAGTGGGCTAATTTCAGCATATTTTAGAGTTGGCTGCCACCTGCTGGGAGTCTGGCCTTGTTTTATTTGGTTAAGGAAGTTTGGAGGAACTAGAGAAGGTTGGGTTTGTGCTGAAACATTAATAAAATGGATAACTGTGAGTGCCTAAATATAAGAATTTAGGCATAACTGATTTGAAAACAGAAAGTACGCATCCCTGCCTGGTGAAATACATTTAAACAAAAGGAGAAGGCATCTCTTGGCTGTCTGTCATTCATAGGGATATTATTCCCTACATCAGAAAAAAAATAATAAAAAATGTTGAATCAACTGAATAACTTTCCCTTAAAGCATTGTAAACCAGCCCGACTCCGTTCCTTTTACCAGCGTGAATAAACTATACATAAAATCATCTTTTATTCAATACAATATAACATTTACAAAAGCTCTGCAGTATAATGACACTGCAAGAATCTCACCCAAGAGATTCTGCCAGCAGCTAATGAAGACAGGCTAAGCCATGTATTATAAAGATCTATAGCTTTTTGGACATTGATATCCAAAGCACCAGGGAAACTGCCACATGCTTGGCCCCTTGCAGAGTCATGGCCATAATCACTAAGAATTTTTTTTTATTTTTTTTACTGCTTGACACCAATTGCCAAATATCCAAATATCCTTGCAGTATGCAAGGTAATGTGAGATCAAAAATGCCCAAATACTATGGGATGCCTTTTCCACTCTGCTGTACTGTAAGGAGTCCAGAAATCTTAAACTATTTCCAAACCTAGGTAATGCTAATGCTAAACCCAGTTATCCCAGGCAGCCAGATCTGTCCCAGCATTGGCTGCTTCCAGGCTTCACTGCCACTATCTCTGCCAGGAAAGGTTCACTTTGTTTATTAAAGTTAGTTGCAGTCAAATGTTTTACTCAGCCTGTTCGAATAACCCTTCACAGGATGACATAGCAACATCCTCAAGAGAAAGGTGAAAATCTTGGAATGTAGCCTTGGAATAACCCCAGGGCATAGGGAAAGCTCTTATTAGGCGAAGACAGCCCTCAAAACTAAAATAAATCCCAGATTAAGTAATTAACTATCTGCTCAGTGAACAGAAAGGCAGAACTTGAGAACTTTCTGCTGATTAATCAAAACTCCTCCAGATCACAAAGTCCAAAAGTTCTTTGTACTCTTAAAGAGAAGTAGAAATCTGGTTTCCAAGGGCCCAGATTATCTAAACTAGAATTCCAAGTACAGAGCTTCACCTCAGCAGCAGCCTGGAGACACTGTAAGGGAAGATCTATCTCTATAGCAGCATCATTTAATTCTACTTTTCTATGGTGCAGTGGGTTGACTCTGGCTAGATGTCATGTACTCATTGAGCTACTCCACTCCTCAGCTGGACATGAGGAGAAAAAAAGTGATGAGAAGCTTATGGATCAAGATAAGGACAGGGAGATCATTCAGCAAATACAATCAAAAGCACACCAGGCCCTAGTTGAAGAATTTGATTTCTTACCTGCCAAATCAGAGTAGTTTATTAAGAAAATAAAAACTAAATCTTAAAACACCTTTCTCCCTTCCTCTCTTCCTCCCAAAAACAACCACACTCCTTTTGTTCTCTACCTCCTGCTCCTCTATCCACCCTCATCAGCACAGGGGAATTGGGAGTGGGGGCTGTGGTCAGTTCATCAAAGGCTGTCTACACAGCTTCTTCCTCCTCAGGGCTAGGACTCCTACTCTCCTACTGTTCCAGAATGGGATCCCTCAGTCATCCATGAACATCTCCAATGTGAATCCTTCCCAGAGCTATCTCTGCTCTGGCACCTGAAGTATCTCCTCCCACTCCCTCTGCACAGACATTGATTTTCCTGACCATTTTTTCCCTGCCTTCTAAAGTACATTATGCCAGAGGCACTACTGCCGTCAGTATTGGGCTCAGCCTTGGCCAGTGGTGGGTCTGCCTTGGAGCCCACTGGCATTGGCTCTGTCAGACATGGCAAGCTTCTGGCAGTGTTCCCTAGAAATCAACCCTGTAGCCTCCCTGCTACCACAACCTTGCCATGCAAACCCAATACACACAATCTGCCTGGGCATGGCAATATGTCCAAGATGAAGGTTTGGCTACCTAGAGGAACTCTTCAGTTTAGAATTGTTTTGCATGAGATTTAGTATGCACAGTTGTTCTTCTAAAGTAATGCTGATAGTTAAAACATAAATAGTAATTAGTGTGCAACTATTATATACCTCCTTTACTAGATTTGCATATAGAGTGAGAAGATATTTCTCCATTTTTAGAAGCAGAAGTTATCTGATTATGATTGATTTGTAAGAAAGATGAGATTTGATGTTCTCAAACATTATTTTGGCTTATATGTATCAAGGTTCCATAAGATTCTGATGTCTTGAATTACCAGGAACTGTGACACAGCTTCTTAGAACCATGATATTCTAAGAGATATTCAGGAAATATATTCAGAGATATTCTGTATTTGTGCCAGTGAAATTTAGGAAATTATTTTAGCTAATTGATTTTGTGTTTAAGCTTTATATTTCCACTACAGTCCATGACTATACAATATCTTCTGATAATGGAAACAAATGCAATAACTGTTGAAATAGGTTAGTCTAATTAGTCTTTGTGACATTAAAAAACAAAAGTTAAAAAAAAATCCAAATTCCTTACATTACTATTAAACTACAACATTTCAGTTCAGAATTAAGGAAAGTGAGCATTAGTCTGCTCATGCTGGAGCAAAACCTAGAATTGAACACTGTAATTGCCCCTCCTACTGTTCAGCTCTATGTCTAACAGGTCTCAAGCTGTTAGTACATACTTCGTGAACAGATGAACACATCATTCTGTGTCCTACCCCATGGACCAACAGAGTGCATTATCATGTTTAACTGAGGAGGTGTTTTGTGAGTGTCACTGGCATGTCTTGCCGCTGACACTGCAGGCAGTGACCAGGCAGAAATCTCCTCCCTGGCACTGCACTGCTGTGGTCTGGACAGAAAGCAGGAGAGCTGTCTTGTCAGGGCATGGGCTGTGAAACAAAGCTGTCCTGCAGGAAAAGAAAACAAAACCAAAACCAAAACACCTATTCCTGCACTGCACAATGCAGATATGCCAGGTTACTGAGCCCATGTCTTCCCCATCCTGCTAAGGGAAAAATAAGTATTCTTTTCCTGCTTTGTAGTTTCAGTTCTTCCTGTCCTTGTTTTCCCTTTTATCATCTTCCTCCATCCATCTTCTATCCCAAAGTTCACTTCAGAAACAATAGTCCTGGGAGCAAGGTGAACATTCTTGACTTCAGTCATCAGTCTTTGCAGTATGTTACTAGGACTACCCTTCCAAGGGTGCTATAACACAGCATCAGCTCCCTTCAGCAGCCTTCCATTGCAGCCTTTGCCATGTGTCCTGAGATACATTTTCATCTGCTATACAAAGATGGCATACATTAACCACATCTCCCTAGTGCAATGTCACATAACACTGTTTTATTATGCTGCCAAGCAATTCTTAAAAGAAAAAAAATTAAAAAGGAAAGAAAAAAGGAAAAAAGAATAAAGGTAGCCATAAGAGTTGTCTGCTTAGTAGTTGTAATAGCTTTGTTTGGCACTCAGAGGGTATAGATGCAGCTTTAGTCCAAAAAAGAGATAATTTTTCATCACATGTCATCTTAATATTGAATTTACAACTGCAATACTGTTTAAGCAAGTGTCCTTTCTTGCATCCTGATTTATTTTTTGTTCTCTCTTTTGTCAAATATATCTATGCTTACATATTCCTTATATAAGGAATGCTTAATCTATAAGATTTTCTGACTTTTTAAAACCAGATTGTTACTCATATGTAAAATAGCACCAACAGTATCATTAGAACTTCCATTATTTATATACTTCACTCTGTAGGTGATTTATATGTTAAATTTATATTAAAAAGACTATTTTTTTCAATATTTTTTTGCAAGTAGTCTTTTCTATACTAAAGGCATGTCAACATTGCAGTTTAGAGCAGAAATTCCAACACTAGTTTCTGAAAGCCTAGCAGCAGTATCACAAGAGTAACTCCTAAGATAGTCTACCTTTCAGACTATTACTAAAATAACATCATATTTTAGTTATATTTAAAAGCCTGCTACAGAGACACATGCCTTCTGAGTTGTGTTTGTAGTCACATCCAGGACATAACAGGGCTTGCTAAAAATTAAAACAGCAATCTAGGATTGTAAACAAGTTTAATTCAATAAATTCTTATGTTATTTCTTTTCTTTTAAATTTTAGGAAACATCATCTGAAATTATCATAGATCTCCTCTTCCAGTGTGATTTTGTGGCTCTTCTCTGCTTACCTTTTGTGTGCACAGCAAATTCTCTTGTAGTCAGCCAGCAAACCCGTCTGAGAAATGAGGATATTTTTAGTAGAAGTAGGCAGAAGGTAATTGATTATTTTCACCTCTGCAGTCTTTGATTAAAGAAGATGTGCTTAGGGGGGAGAGTCAACAATCATTCCTAAACATATACAAGCATTTAATTGTAGTAATTAATTTATCTATACAACTCAGTGTACTTTTAAAAAGCTTCTTGAATGAGAATGAATGCCTCATCAGTCTTAAATATAACAGCCTGAAAGAACAAGTGAAGCCAGTAGAATAACAAATAGTACTGCAGAAACCTCAGGCACTTTCAGGAAACAAAGAGACATTTCCAACTCTGTGCAGAGCAAAATTATGAAGAATTTGAAAAATAAAGGCTGCAGAAGAAACATAAATTGATAGAGCCACAAAAATTAAGTACATCCTTGTACACATTGCCAGGTAAAAGAAATGAAAAGAGAAGCATTGAGATTACAGTATTACAGAAACAATTTTGTAGGAGAGTTTGAAGAATTCAGTAGTTATAGATCCCATTTTTATAAATGTCATGTTCCCCATCAGTTTATCTGTTCACTACAAACAGGAATTGCTGTCAGAATGTGAGTCAAAGGCAGCAGCTAATGAAAAACAAACATCCAGAGAAAGGCAGCCAAGACAGATGAGCAACAAAGACAGATAAACAGCTTCAGAAGAATCAATGGAAAAATGGCTGTGCCATTTGTTGGGCAGGGTAGACAAGGCTTTGCTCTCTCCAAGCTTGACAGGTTTACTCTTCCCTTCAGCCTAAATGCTGAAGGTAAGCAAAGTTAAAATAGTCTAGTCTCAGGAAACAGGAAAAGTGATCAGGTTATAGATCATTACCAGGTGACCCCAAGTGGAAATATCACATAGAGAAAACATTCTCAGCAAAAAGGTTTATGTTTTACCATTGGATGTGGTACAAAAGTGAGGTATTGAGCAGGCAGAGCTCTTGGAAAAACTCTTCTAGATGGACAGGTAACAAAAAGGATTATCTTGAGCAGAAAAATGTTTCTGCCCATCAGAAAGAGGTCATTCCTGACTGATTTTTAATCAGCAGCTCAGACCTAAAGATACTCTCTCACAAACAACTCCATTTTAGCAGGGTTTACTGCATGCCTTACATCTCTTCTTTTTCCTCACAGGAAGAAGAGACAATTATGGAGAACAAAAAGACAATGGAAATAAAAAATGGAGATAAAAAATACAAAATTAGTGGTTTAACTACCTGGTTTCCTGCTTCCTTCAACTCCTCAATACCACTAAACTCCTTGATACTCCCTTTTAGTCAAGTGTGACAGGTAATATTCCTGACATTAGTCAGATAAGTGCACCACAATTCTTGACATTCAGAAATGCAGTGATATAGAGCCAATGCATTAGGGATCATAACTTAGATGTCAATCACATTTGTGATGTAGTCATTTTTATATTTTATGGTTGTATGAAGTTGCATGCATTTCTGAGAGAGACAATAGAATTCAAGTTCATCTAGAACAGACTTCTGGATTCTTCAGGGTTTTTTTTCAAAAGTTAAATCTAAAATAATAGAATTATAAAGTCATTAAGGTTGCAAAAGACCTCCAACATCAACCAAACACCACTGTGCCAGCTAAACTTAGCACTAAATTCCAAATCCACTCATGTCTTAAATACTTCCACACATGGGGACTCCACCACTTCCCTGGGCAGTTCCATTGCCTGACCATTCTTCACTGACATTTTCAGTGAAGAAATTCTTTCTGATATCCACCCTGGAACTCCTCTGGCATAGCTTGAGGCTATTTCCTCTTGTTCTGTCACTTGTTACCTGAGAGAAAAGGCCAACACCCACCTGGCTACCAACATATTTCATGTCATTGTAGAGAGTGAAAAGAGTGGAGCATTCTTTTCTCCAGGCTAAACAGGAAGAGATAATAAGACCTTCAAACAGTTTTTTTACTTTTTTTTTTCCCCTTTCCATATATAAGAATTTCAGCAAAGTGAATGGTAGGATATTTTCTTAAATTATTTTTGTAAGAAAGACAATGCTTGAGTGATTTTAGTTTGCATTGCTGTAGACATTAATGCCTTTGCAGTCTTCTTTTTCTTTCTATTGATATAGGAATTGTTAATATTTATAAATCAGTTATAAATATCCAGAAAACTCTTCGGATTCTCCGAGGAGAAAGAGAAAAAGAAGCTTTCCACGAGAGGCTGAGCTGCTGCTGTGAACAATTCACTGGCCTCATCTCCACAGGCTCCTGAAAAGCAGCCAGTCCCAAGGTGGATCCTATCACCTGATCCAAATGACATAGTTCCAGCCTGAGCAGATTACTCCACTTTTCCTTAAAACAATGTAGAAATTCAAAATCCTGAATGTACAGTCTAGACTTTAATAATAATTCTATGAATAACTCAGTTGTATTTTTTTTTGTCCTATAATCTTTCCTAGTAAAATGAAAAGATTAATACATTGAAGTTTTCATTATTTTATGTCATCAAAGTTTAAATATAGACCTAATGGCCCCTGTGATTGCTGGCTACATTTGCTGAAACAGTATGTCAGAAGTTAATAAATGTGCTTGGCAATAACAAGGAAGGTCTTCCTAGTGCAGAAATTCACTTTCACATGAAGCTGGACAGCTAACACAGTTGATGGTGGAGCTCAGAAAGCAATGATGTAGGTGAGGCACATTGACCTATGTGAAGAGAAGTGTTAGAGCTCTGAATGTATCTTGGAAGAGAATTGAGAGTTTTTAGGCTCATATAACTCAGATGGGGTGCAGCAGGAATTTTATCTGGTTTTGCTATACACAACTGGAGGAAAAATGCTGCAGTTAGGATAAAAAAAAGAGTCAATGCAAAAGATAGCAGTTTTATTTGTGGCATTTCATGTGGGCTAATGGATGTTGATGAATGACAGAACAGATTAAATGTTTTCCATTATTTCACTGTACCTAGAGGCAGGTGCCTAGGGCTTTTTTTTATTTGCTCTACTGGGTTGTATATAAACCATTGTACTAATGCTGATAGTGAAGCAAATACCAATTAATGAAATCATTAGCCATGGCTAAATAAATAGAAATAACTATTTAGATTGGCTTTGTACCAAAGTTTCACATAATTATTGTATTAATAATGTAATACTGAAATTCAGCAATGAATATATAAAATATACAAAAATGAGCAATAAAAGAATAAACATTCTCTCTCATATCAGGAAAGATGCAGATGCACCACTTATTAAATCGCTAATAAGAAAACCAACTTTGGACAGATGTTTGTCCTTTTTTGAAAATGAGAATAGATATTTGATCTAATGGGCTGAGAACTAGAAAATAGCAAAAGACACAAGCAAAACAGAGTGAAAGAAAAGAGTACAATTCTTTAAAATTGGGCAAAACAAAATAACAAAATTTATACTTACGTTTATATTTATATACAAAATTCTGCAGTATAAAACAGGTTGTAAAGAAGTTGTTATCCTTTAACCAGAGCAAAGGCAACAAATATCAACACAGCAACATGTTTCATGTAAATAATTAGGAATTTTAAAGTACCTTTAAAATTATGAGTTTATTCTTGGGAAAGTTTTCATAATTTGAAATGTTTTTCATATATATTATTTATATATTATTTCATAAAGTTTTTTTATTATTTGCATGTTTGGGATTTTAATTCATGCTTGATTTTTTGGAACAAAAATCTGTAGACTAAAAACCAGTTTTTTCTGTGTTTGTTTGTTTTTTAACACAGTTAAAATTACAACACTGGGGATTTCCCCTCCAACCACATTATATTCTGAAAAAATATTTGGTCCTTAAATTATACTGTAAAAAGGTTGCAAATATATTCTTAGCACAAAATTTTCCTCTATGCAGGTTGAAAGCAACACAAGTGAACTTGCCATAAAGCTTTGGGAAAGGAGGTTACATTCCTGATCTTGGAAGAATTATCCAGACCACAAAACAAATAACTAAGGACATCCTCGGACACGGAGAGCTGCCAGCTCCAATTAAGATGGGTCCCAGCCATGAATAGTCACCAATAAAATGATTTGGGAGTAAGAAAAGCTCTGGGTCCCCTTAGAGGATAGGAATGCTGAGAAAGTTGAGCATGTTTTATATTTATATCTCCTGTTGTTATTAGGAGTAATCTTACAGTAGGTTATAGGAATGACAATAGTTTTTCTGCTAACAATAAGGTTTTATAGAGGGGAATTTCTGAGCAGAGGTACTGCCTGGATATCCTTCAGAGAAACTACAAGACCCATGGGGGATGAATTTTGCCTGAAAGAAGAACTGAGTTTGAACACCAGCATGGATTTTTCCTGTATTAAATACCAGGAAAATTATATAAAATTCTTTTTGAGGGCTCTGAGGAGAGTTAAATGGGGTTATCAAACTATGAGTCCAAGGCTGAGTAGCTAGTGTGAAACTCTAGAGTTTCTGCTTGTGGGAAAAACCACAGTCCCATAAGTCAGCTATGGCTCAATTGGCTTCAGATGAGGAAAACTACCTGCTGTGGGAAGTGCTTGGTTTTCTGGTGCACAGCTTTAGTTAGATGCACCTTATGGGGAGCTTCTTTCTGCAAATCTAGGTGTTAAAATTATAACTCATCTGTTGGTTTCTTTAACATTACAAGAATTATATTGAACTCTGCTGAGACACTCACTCTGTAAATGTGCAGATGGTGAAATGATGAACCCAAGCTGTGATCTTGTGCCTTCAGAGAAGTTTGCTTGTTTCAGTATATTTTCCATACTTTAAGCAATAAGACTAGAAGTTCTGCTCTGTAGATGCTTCCTTTCATGGCACTCCTTAGCTTCTGTATTTCTGAGCAATGCTAAGATCAAACTACAGCTGGACTCCCATCTTTATGGGTAAGGCAGCAACCACCTGATTCCACTGCCTGCCAAAAAGTGTGGAATGCACGCATTTATTCCTGAAAACTAGTGAAATTATCAACCAGAAAAGAATTTGAGTGATTGTAAATATTTTACATGGTGAGATTGGGAGGAGGAATAGAAATTTAAATTTCCATCGCTTTCACTCTCAAACTGCCACTGAACTAAAGAGTAGGCAGTAAATACTTGGCTAAAGCAGCACCCAGTTTTTGGCAGCTGTGAAGGAGATGAAACCAGAAGAGAAGGGCTGCTCCTGAAGTGAAAAGCAGCAGCTGATAACATAAATTACTGCCATGATATTTGGATATGAGTAATCTGAGTAGACAGAATCAGCTCTTGTTGGAAAGCTCTAATCCCAAAAAGAAGGATGCAGTTCACCAAAAAATGTGCGACAAGTGTCTGAAAGACTAGAAATAGGCTCATGTTATACAATTTTTTTTTATTCTATAGTCTGTTAGTATTTTTTAACCTAGCAAAAATATTAATAAAATAAAAAACCTAACTACTTACTGGAGATTTTGTTGGTTTGTTTTTATTTTATTTTATTTGCAAGATCACTCTTTCTATGAGTGATGGCATGGCATATTGTTCTTTATGCAAAGAAACAATTTTTTTTAAATATTGCTTCAGGTATTCCATATATGAAATAGACTTCTTTTTGCACACCACTTTACTAAAAATTAATTGTGTTTCTCAAAATAGAATCTCACTGCCTGTAGTTTGGGGATGAATTTTGCTTGAGCTTTAAATTTTGCCACAGTAAAATAGTTCTGAAGTATAACTTTCTGCCTCTCTATACCACTTCTGAATGTTATAAGAATCAAGAGAAATATCTCAATAAACACAGTTCTAAATAAAGATATCAGTACCTTTTAAGTACCTCTGCTGCTACCTGACTGTAAAAGGTTCTCCCTTCCTGAGGATGAGATACCAGCTTTATATTGATGACTGCCCGTGATGCAAGTTCTGGTGCTATAGTTTTGAAAGTTCTCCAAAAATGATGCCGGCTTGTGTAAAGCAAAAAATCAGCTTGAGAATATCAGAAAAGTCATGGGAAATCTGTAAGGGGCTGGAAGGTCAAATGTAATTCTGCCTGCTTCCAGCTGGCTTCCCACTGCGTAGGCTACTGTGAGAAAAGTTCCAGGAAGGATGGAGTTTGGGACAAAATAGAGCACTGTATGTGTAGTACGCACAAGTCTGGCCATGCATATTCAAGGCTTCAGACTGGAACACAGACATGAAACAGCTGGCCATCTGGAGCAACCAACATTTGGTATCCGACTTGCAAAACTAAAAATGTCAGTGTAAAGTCATTGTCCTGTGCACAAATATTGTGATGCTGAGTTCTTCATAACAAAATACTACATTTTTTTACATTTGGGAAATGTATTTCTATTTGGGAAATGAATTAATTGTACCTTGTCCTGGGTTTGCCCCCTGCCAGGACATACCTTTAGACCCCAAAACTCCTAAGAAGAAATATAAAACTCCAAAATGGTTTAGTTTTGTGAACTGTTATCTCTGAAATGTTATCCTTGTTATTTGAAAACGCTTCTATAAAAAAGGTTAAAAAAGGTCTTCAGTGTTATTTTCATCTTTTTTTTTTTTTTTGAAGACCTAATTTGCTAAATATTTTGTAAATATACAAAAGGCTGCTCAAACTTCTTGCATTGGAGCATGTCTGGCTCATTTTATATTGTAACTTGTTGGAATTGCTAGCTCCTTTAATATTATATCTGAAATACTGTGCAACACAAAGTTTAACCAATGTTTTGAAAATGTTATTACTTACACAAGCATCTAGTATACATTTTCAAGCAGACCTTAATTTGAAACCCAAGGGTTTGTATGCTAAATGTATTATTTCGTAAAAGATAAATAAATCTTGAGTTGAGAAACAGTAAATATTCCTTTACCAAGTTCATTTTAGCGTCAAGTTGTTAAAACACATTTTATTCTTAGGAACTGTACTAATTTCTAACAAGAGTATTTTCCTTTCTGTGTGTGGTATCTGGTTAGGCAGCTCCCTAGCATGATAAGATGGCATAACAAGAAAAACTAAATATAGACTGTTTTTCAAAATTGGTTTCATTTTTCTTCTGAAAGATTCTTGTGGCACAGAAACTTTGGATAAGCAGGATGAAGTCAAGGTTATTTTTACTGTCTGTCTTCTGATTAATTGGACAGAAAAATTAGGAAATTAAATTAAACTTGTGCTTGTTGAAGTCCTTCTAGCTCAACAGCGAGCTAAGGGAAGGAAGTACTAACTAGCACTTCCATAGAATTTGTAATGATGTGAGAAATGGGTGACTCTGCAAGAAATGATTTTCTGATTCTTAGGAGAAAATAACACTGTAAAAAAAAAAGAAATAACTCTTTCATATATATATATACACAGAATATCAATGGTTGGAACACATTATTATTTTGTTTGTTTCATGTTTTAAAGGCTATAAGGGATTTTTTTTTCCTTGGATTATTCTGACAAATGTATAGCATCCCATAATGCAACTAGTGAAATAACTTTCTACCATGAAGCCAAAGACATGCCATATGTCTTCTAATGCTGCATACTCATGAATCTATTTCAACTTTCACTTTTTCTCCTCTATGCCATTTGCTGTTCAGATGGGTATAAGTGAAGTATTCCTTTTTGGTTTTTTTTGAAGCCCGTTTTTTGCTCTTACCTAAACATGGTCTGTGTACATATCCTTCAAGTTGAATTTTAGGGTTTGAAGTTACAAAGTGTGGTGATACAGAAGAGAGAATATACTCCTCACTAGCAAATATGGTTTTCTCAGCACTCGAAATCCAGCTGTGCACATGCTGTGAACTACCCAGAAAACATCATGCCCAGGACCTGGGAACTTAATGAATAATACTCTTGCATCTCCTGTGTTGTCAAATAATAAGAGTCCCCACTGCATTATGAGTCCTTGGGCACAGTATGATGCTGCAGCCCTAGAAAATAGAAACCATTTTTCTTCTGTCACTAACTACCCCCCTGGGTATTATCTGAGCATTATGATGACCTAGGAGATTCCAAGCCATAAAAATGGCTCCTGCCACACTGGCTGCATATCTGACAGAAGACTAGCAGCAGCTAAATTTTCTTTGGGAGAAAACAACCAAACAAACTAAAAGTACTAAACCTTTGTCTCATTTTATAGACAAAGATATTGAAAGATCAGAACAGTATTTGAAAAATAGAACAGTGTGCATATGTCTTTTAAGACCCAGCTTGCAGCGAAACACAATTCAGAAATTTAGGAGTTCAAGTAATTCTGATATCTGTCACTCAAAGGCGACACTTCCAGGACGGAAAGGGAGAGGCACTTAATTAGAATAATTAAAATCTCCTTGACTTCAACTTATTTTTAACTGTCCAGTAAAAAAGGAGGATTTGGTAGAGGGCTCACATGTACAGTTTTAACTCTGCTCAAGGCTTTTTTCAACATCAGAAGTGTTATCATGTGTTCAGAGTAGAAGGCTTTATAATTCAAAAACCTGGCTAGGTTCTAGTGCTGGTCGACCTAAAGTTATTGGTTAATTCTGTTCTAGTGTGAATTGTGGTTATATGGGGTTTTTTCTCTTCTTTTTCTTTCTCTTCTTTTTCTTGTCTTTCTTTCGTTGTCTGTCTGTATGGCGGGAGGTCTGGCGTGCTGGGCTGGAGGGCTGGATGGCGGGCTGGCTTGGTTGCTGGGCAGGGGGGAGGGCGGGTTCTTTCTTTCTGTATGTAGTCTTGCGGCGGGAGTTAGTGCGGGCGGGTCGGCTGGTGTCGGTAGGTGCTGGGCTGTTGTGCTGGCGGTTGGTCGTTCATTCGGTCTTAGGCAGGGCTGGCGGTAGGGATGTGTTCGGGTGCGTGCTTGCTGGCTGGCGTGCGGGTAGTTACTGGCAGTTCGTAGTCGTTGGTTCTTTCGGCGGTCTGTCGTGTCGGGGTCTTCTTTTCTTTCTTTCTTCTTTCTTTCTTCTTGCTTTCTCGTTCTCTTTTTCTTCTTTCTTTTTCTTTATTTCTTTTCTTTCTTCTCTGTCTTTTTCTTTCTGCTCTTTCCTCTTTCATGTAACAATACTTTCCAATGAAATGTTGAAAGTTCAAGCCAAAATAAGACAGAAATTAGTGTTTCCACTCTGCATTAAATACTAAAAAGTTAGTGCTAAGAATTAAAAGATTTGCAGACCTTAAAAATGAGCTGCTGAACAAGGCATTAGCAGGGACTTTCAGGAGTGTATTGCTGGAATCTTGCCACTCGATGGCACTCTGTGTTCTACTGTTTGCTCGAGGCCAAGGCTGCCGTCCACTCAGCTCCGGAAACTCCTCCAAGCCAGCAACAAGGCACAAGCTGCTTTGAAGTGGTCTGCCAGATGTAAGGATGTGGGGAGAGGAGATGTGCTTGGGAGGGTCGGAAAGCCTTTCCTTTTTGCTCTTTCCCCTGCCCCCATGGGAAGAGTCGGGAGTTGTTACTGATTCATCCTGGGGAATGGAACTATTCTGCCGTTAGTCTGAACCAAAGAAAAAGTACAGGTCTCCCTTCTTGAGAGTCAAAATGTTTCTTTTGTTTTTGCTTATGGCTGCAGCCAGCCAGAGAAGGTGAGACTTGCACATGTTCTGCCGTCTCTTAGGTTTTACAGATTAGTTTAAGTGACTTTCCATCAGGGTACTACTAGAGCAAATGCTTAAGCATTAAAACAAACATGACGACGTATCTTAAGCATTTCTACTTCTGAAGGAATTTGAGCATCTATTTCTTAAATAACAGCCCCTATAAACAAATAAGCACTTGGATTTGGCCTACTTCATTAACCCAGTCTCCTCTAGAGATGAGAGCCGTGCAGGGAAACAGGAGGGGAAGGTGGGATGGAGGAGGATGGGCCACAATTGCACAGGATGGGACTAATAGCACCTAGGTGATAATTTTATTTTTATTTTTATTTTTATTCTAATTTTATTTTTTAGCTTTAACATTCACACTGCAATCTCATATCCAGTAATTCAATATAAACCTTGAGCCTTTATTAAGGAATCATTACCGAGAACTCTATAACTATTTTCTTTGGAACTAATACAATTTTTTTTTCTGGTTACCTTTATTTTCATGAATTACTATAACCTTGTCAGTCAAGAAATATTGACTCTTCTGATATTTTTCATTTTCCCAGGTCTTAGCTGAATATACCATCAGATCAGAATAACGTATGATATAAGTTGGTGGGACTTGCCAAACTAAATGTGGTTATGTTGTTTTGCCTATTAAGCTTTTTAAGTCACTGACCAAATTGCTGTTTTTCAGGTAAATTAGTTTTGTGACCCTTCTCAATGAGTCTCAGCTGTAAGTTCTATGAATACTAATGTGCAGGACTATCTTGGACGTATTTGTTTCCTCCTAATACAGTTGAGTTATGTGTTAGTTACTGCTGAAAGTGATGCTGAAACACGAGTCATTAGAAATAAGCCTTTTTATTGATCTTTTAGACTATATGTATCTAATTTACCAGCTGCCTTGTTCTAGGCATTTATTTATGTGTGAAATTTCCTAAGAGTAAGGTTTGTAGTTACACATGCAGACATTTCTCATTTGTAAAAACATGCCTGATAGATATTATAAAAAAATTTTAAAATTATAAATTTAAATAGTCACTGTGATAAAGAACTCTTTATGGCAGCTTGGATATGGTCATACAATCTTACAGGAGTGCACTAACAGAGCTTACTAAGTGACTACCAGGACTGTAATACCACTGAGGTGTGGAAATTCTCACTGGGTATTCTTAAGACCACCCAGCCTGCAAAATGTGACACATTAGCTCAGTGTCCTGCTGCTGTATTTAGCAGCAGGAGGTGGCAAAGAGCATGAATGTAGTAGCTACTGGAGCTTAGAAGGTTACCTTGTCACTACCCCTGTTTGTGCAACTTGAACTGAAAGGCATTCAACTGTGCACTCAGGTCTGAATCACAGAGAATTGTCTCATTCAATGGTTAAATCCAAGCCTTGAGACTCATGAGAATGACACAAACTGGTTTATTTGGGCCAACAAAAGATTATGAAGTCTGAAGTTTAACTTGAGGACAAGAGGGCAAGAAGAATGGTCATTTCTCATCTTGTCAGCATGCTGAGATGACAGTGATGACAGATGATTTCCAGACATTTCTGTACCATGTTCTGGTACAACTTCACAAGAATACCTTTTCAATACTATCTCTTTTTAACTACAGCCGAGGGAATATGGGTTCAAACATCACTTAAAATTCAGCTGAACCTTGAATGACAGAGCTGTTCTGGAAAAACTTTGGTGTAGCACCGTCCGTGCTTTGCCAGAAATGTAGTTCTAGAGTTCTTTGTGGAAGAAACAAAATCTGCATTTGGTAGATCACTTAACAGCACTCACCCCTCACTTTTTAAAGTCAATCTCAGAAGGATTTTAGAGTTTAGGATTTTAAGAATCAGATAATAATGGCAGAAACAGTCATCTGAGAGCACTGTTGGTCTCAGATTATAAAACTCAGGTAACTAATCTTGGAACTGAGAGCAATGGAAGTTTCATATAGGTATGAAAGGACTACTTTCACTTTGGACATTTAATTTCTGCTCAAACTGCTTTCTTTTTTTATTTTTCTTGATCTAGAGTACTCGATTTATAGCTTACTGGTTAGAAAAATAAATTCTTTTTTTTTCTTTCATTGTTGTTTTTATTTTCTTTTGTTGTTGTTTTTTGTTGGGTCTTTTGTTGTTGTTTTTATTTTCTAATCCAGTATCTAACATGAATGGGAATGCCTCAGGCTGTCACTGTGTAATGGATGATGTATAATAGGCATGTGCTCTGACACTTAAAAGGGAGTAAGCCTGCAAAGATTTGGGAGATTATAATTAGCCATTTAACAGGAGCAGATGACAAAAAAACCCTTCAGTTTCATTACAAACTTTATTTCCAGCTTTTCCTACTGAAAGACTAGGGGGAAAAAGCAATAAAACTGTGTTTCCATCTTCCCCACCTAAGTAAGTGCATGGTGATCAAAGCTCTAGGAAGAGACAAATGCAGCTTCAGTTTAAAAGTAATAAATCTTCATTCATGAAGGTGTGTTGCCATAACAGCCAACTTCCTTTTGCATGGAGGAACTTTACTTGCTGATCCAGCAGAGATATTTTCACCTCCATATTATGAGATGATTCAATACATGATTAGAGTCTTGTATCATGACAACATTAGGGCTAACCAAAGTGCAAGTTAGTAATAATGTAGTTATGGGCTACACTGCATGTTAAATAATGTCTTACTTTCAAAAAGAAAAAAAAAAGTGTTCAGATTAACAGCAAAGCCATGGATTCAAGCAGTAAACAAACATGATTCTGTCACACCCTTTGGCAGCTGAGACAAAGTGATATCGTCAGCTCTGCCTTGCATGCCCCAAGTCACATGCTGTTTGTGACTCATTTAATTTCCACAACTGCCTCTATTGTTCTGCAGGGCACAACAGTATGAAGGGATGTCAACTGAGAAGCAAGAAACAACTATTGCATTGTTAGGTGGAAAAAAATAAATGTATAAGTTATTCATGCTTCTGTCTTTTGTGATCTCTCTCTAAAGACTATGAAGCTGTTCTTGGTAAGAAATACTTCTCTTGTTTCTGATGAAGATGGTAAATGAACCCTATATTTTTTATTTTAGTTATAACTATGGCTATTTTAACTTGTTTTCAGTTAGTGGTTATTGCAGGTAAAGCAGTTCACAGGGGAAGGGAGATGGACAGTGATTGCATCTGAATGACTGGCAGCTTGTGTCTTCCCTTGAAAGCATTGCTAATGCAATGAAATAATCAATTGACTTTCACATGAAAGAGGAGTTTCTCTCCTTGTACTTGTGGTACTGGAAAGGAAGAATCATATTACTGCTTTGCTTTCTTCTAGGTGCTCTACAGTTTTGCCCAAAACCAAGAAGCTTGCAGAGGTGAGGCAGAAAAGAATTTGGTTCAGAATTTATGAAAGACATATTTTTCTAAAGAATTTGCCAGAACAGTATCAATTGCTTGCTTACTTGTTATTTATCATTTTCAAAAATGCTGATTCTGGTTAAATGTAAATGGTGGTAGTTGACTGCCAAAACATGGTTAGGTTGCTGTTCAAACAAAAAATCTGTCTACTCAATATCTTAAGGAGAACAGTATCAGTATTGTCAAGGTTAGCGTATGAGAGATGCTTAGCTGTCATATCTTTTGCAATGGTGATTTTCTTGCAATAGCTGTAGGTAAATGCTTTAAAAAGGGAAGCTGTAAAAATTACCACCGAGTGATTAATAGTAATACTACTCAGACAAGACTTACAGCAGACAGAATCTGTTTCTGGCAGCTGGAGTGTCAGATACTGTCTAATATTTACTCCATTTATTGTCATTTGTCAGGTGTCAGTAGGTGTCTTAGAAATGGTCTCTGTGTCCTGACACAGTGAGCAGTGATTGCAGAGTGTTGGGTGTCAGTTTTGCTTTCCATTACACACAGGACTGGAGGATTTCAGCTCTCCTATGGAAATACAGATAAGGAGCCACAGTTGTGATGGGCATAAGGCTGAAGTCATCTTGGTTTAGTTCTTAAATCATGTTGTAACAATTTAAGAGGGCATTTCAATACCTCAGCATATCTGTAGGCTGTCCCAGTTGGCTTGATGATTTTTGTTAGTGCTTGTAGCAATATTTTTTTTCTTCCAATTTTCTTAAATAATTTTCCAAGGTGTTTAATAACCTTAGATTTAAGTGGTTAATATTCTTACTGCTGTCTCATAACTTTTTGGTAGATATGCATTTAAAGATGGAAAAAAAGTGTTACCCCACAGGAATTTAACAATTTTGAGTAAAACAACCACATCTTTCATGGCTGACACTTGAGAAGGAAGATAATTCAATGAAGGATGTACTAACATAAAAATGAAGTATAAAAATATTTTGTGTGTGAATATTCTGTTTTGCTAAGACCTGAAGATCTAAGCACCGCTAAATTGCACTCCAATATGCATGTTTGACATATCCAATATAACTATTAATTTATATCTTTGAATTGCTAATGAAAGTTATGTATGATAGATATTTGGCATGATGTGTTATAAGGTTTAAAACTAATAATAAAAAAAAAGAAAAAATATCAACAGCTGAATTTTCTCAAAAATTATTTCTGGCTTTCTGCATTTCTCTTCTGAAGAAGCTCCTTTCCTACTCCAGGGTTTCATTTTTGCTGAAGCTGTAAGAACTCAGAATAGCTATCTTAAAATCTATTTGCCTTAAATCTTGCTGGCAAGGAAGCTGAACTCTAAGACTAACATCATTAATTCCCATTCTTCTAATCTGTGTTGACTTTTTTAAAGATTTGAAAATAAAGTGTCTTTCCGGACAGGTGGCAAGGTGTAAAATCTCAAAGGAAATGTCATATGTTTGATGATCTCTGGGGGATCACAGAGGTTATATCCTGATGAGACTGCTAGATCTTCTTGAGCAAGAGCAGATAGAACACAGTGATAAAGCATGTATTCAAAGTGGATTTTTGTGCTTGAAAACTGTGTAGTGACCTCATATTTCTCCTCTACTTCAGAATCCTGTCATGTGAACCCAACTGTGTGTGATTATATGTTTCCACTTTGTTTCTGACACTTGAAAACTGTTGTGGAAAAACTACTGAAAATCCAGGCAGGAGGTGGACTTGTAAATACTATCTGGTAGGAACAACTCCCTTGGGAATGTGAGGCTCTGTACAGAGTTATGTGAAAATAAATTTGGAATAAAAAGCAGAGCAAGTAACAATACGGCCAAATGGATAAAGTCCAGATGTTCATTTGCAACACAACTCACTGAGTAAGTTATAATTAGAATATGAAGGCCAAATACATGATAAATAAATCTTATAACAGTCCTTGTCACTAAATAAAAAAATATTTCCCCTCTAAACATCCACTTATGCTCTTCATCTTGCTTGTTTCATCTATTTTCTTGGTCTTGCAGTCTCTGAAGTTGCAAGTTGTTATGTTACCATGGAGTCCACCAGAGAGCACCTGAAGCTGTAGCTTTTAAAAGATAAATAGATAATAATTCTTCTGTGACCTTTTGTGACTCATTGAATTCTGAGGTCAATAAATAATAAAGGGGAGAGAGAGGGGAAGAGGGAGATGGAGGAAGTTCCAGACCTGCTACTTCTAGCTCCCAGCCTGGTTTCTTAGAATATGAAAGCAATCTAAGCTTTCTTTTGGTTTTCTTTCTCTGAGTTTCTCTTTATTTCACTATTACTAAGGACAGCTTAGTAAAAAACTGTTTAGCAAAAAACAAGTAGGCAGTTTTTGAAAATATGATGGAAGTTATGGATACAGCATCTTTCATGTAAGGTATGTAGCAAGGAGCAATGTTCAGTAGTATTCTTTAAATACAGGACTGTATTTAAGTTGCACTTTGTAGCTAACAAACAGATATTGTTTGCTAATAAATCAAGTGGTTAATCTGATTTTTTTCTTTTTTATACTTTTACAGTTATATTAGCAATGTGATGGGGGCAGGGAGGGCACTGTGTGGAACATATCCCCTTCAATGAAACCCTAAGCATTCCACGAGACATGGTTATGAAGCAGTTCTGAAGTCTTGGAAACATAGGAACAGTTAGGGTGGAAGTGACTTCTGGAGCTATCAGCTAAAGCTCCTTTTCAAAGAAAACCTAATTTTAAAGGTAGATCAGGATTTTTCACTTTTCTTGCAAGCCTTCAGATATGGAAAAGCCAAACTGCTCTGGACCCTTACTTTGGTGCTTAACTATTTTCATTATTTAGATAATTTTCTTTATATCCAATGTAATTTTCTTGTTGTTGCTCACTGCTGTCACCTTGACCTTTTGCTCTATTTGTCTGAGCAGCGTTCAGTTTCCTCTGTATCTCTCCTCACAGAATGCATCCAGTTTCTCCTTAGCCACCTCTTTTCTAGCCTCAGAAAGCTCCATTCCCTCAGCCACTCCTCACCAGTGCCAGGGGAATGGGGAATGATCCATTCCCTTAGTCCACTCCCAGTTCTCTCATTGCAGCCCAGTGAGAGCACAGCTGAACCCAGCTCACTTGCTCTGTGGTGTCTGGGGTAGTTTTTTGACTGCCTGTTTACATGTCACCTCTTAAAGAAAGTCCACTCTCTGTATTTAAAAAAATAAAAATGCAAAACAGGACAAAAAAGCTAAACCATTACAACCTCCAAACAAACATAAAAGAACCCCCCAAAAAACACACCATCTGTTACACATTTTTCAGTCTTTGTATTGTCTGTATGTTGTGGGAATTTTTATATTTTTTTTTCCTACTGCTACTTGGAATGATGCTAGAGTATATTAGAAAATTATTTCTTTGCTATTTAAAATTAGTTTTAATGCATTAATTATACAGAATATAAAATCTTAAAAGCAGCTAGTCTTCTACAGCTTAATGCAGTTAGTTCCTTCAGCCCCTAAAATGACTGTGAAATGAATGTGTTTCAGACTATGTATATTAAAATTTGCACTCGACCCAAAACTTATCACAATAAAAGCTGGGGGGATGACAACTTAAAGCAAGTAAACTAGGTCATAGCAGTCTGCAAATATCTGGAAAGCTTTATACAATGATGGTAAAACATAGGCTTCTAAGCAAGGCAAAAATAGCATCAGGATGTGAAGAAAAGAAGTAAGAAAATCCCAAATAAGAAAGGGAAGGGGAAAGGGAAGGCAAAGGAAATCAGAAGAACGGTCTCTAAGTATTGGTCTTAGTTCTGGTTTTGGCTACATTAATTTTCACAGAATCCAGGGGAGCAAAAAAATTCCCCTTCTCAAAGGTCACTAAGGAAGATTTGAGATGGAATTCATGGGAAACAGGAAACTCAGGGAATGTTTCAATATTTTGATATCATCATGAATACCAAAGTGAAAGTATTTATAATCTGTTTAGTTTTTCATGAGAAATGCAGAAACTTCTGTAGTATCAAGAGTTTTGAATACTTTCCAGTGTTTTGAAGCAAGACAGCGAAGCTGTTGTCCATTCCTACCTCTGCCACGTGGCCATGGGTTTAAAACTATTCTAGGAGATATTACTAAATTTACCTATGTCTCAGGGTTGTTTTTTTGTTAGAGTTGTTTTTTGGGGGTGTTCTTTTGTGTCTGCGGGTGGATGGGCATTGCTCGTGGGGTTTGGTGGGAATTTTTGGGTTTCTTTAGGAACAAGTACTCTGAAACAGGGCATGATGTCTGAAAACCTGGACCTGTTCAAATCAGTGATAGAGCCCTCAATACCACAGAGTCACAGTTTTATCCAATCATTAAAGTTCTTCATCCTTACTTAAACTGCCCATAAGTATATGAAAAACCAGAGCTTGATTTCAGGAAGATCGCCTTTCTTGAGTTTAATCTCAATCTGTGCATCTTTCCATAAAATTTCAGAACTCTCTTCTTCCGTCTGGCTGAGCTTTCACCTCAGCAGATGATTTGGACTGCAGTCTGTGTTCTGCAGAGTGATGTGTGGTTGAAAGCTTTGCCACTCCACACAGCTACCCAGTGATGGTCAACAACCAGTACTGTGATTGAATGCACTGCTTGAATTTGAGCCTTTGTCCAGCAGAGTCCTAAAGCTTCAAGGATGGAGCCTGCAGTGTCCTTGGGGAATTTGCTCCAGTGTTTCTGAAGGAACAAGATGGTTTTACATTTCAGCTTGAACCTTCCAGACTTCAATTTTTGGCTATGGCAGATCATTCTTATTGCTCTCAATTTCTCTTGCCTGTAAAAAATTCTTAAAACCTAACACTGATGAGGGACAAATGAGAAGCTTAGATTCTGATACCTGTACAAACTAGATTTTTGTGAACTGGATACTCCAATAATAAATGTTTTAATATCTAGACCCATATTCATTCTGAGATATTTTTTCCTTTCTAATTCTATTTCATGTAAAATGATTACATAATAATTTAATATGTTGACATTTTTTCTTCTTATCTGAGCCTGGCAGTTTTCAATGAGTTCTGGTTCATATATTAATGAATAAATGACTTGAAAACAAACAAAAAAAAATTGTTAGTATGAAATTAGGAATTACTCCATGTTTTTTTCATTTCTTACCTTACTTGTCAGCACATGCCACTTAGCAGAGCTTTGAGAATGGTAATTGTCCTCCACAGTGCCATGAGAAGTGAAGCAGTTCTCATCTTGAAATGTTAAGTTATATAATCAAAAGAAACTTTACCAGACAAACTGATTGTTCTGAATAAATAAAGACTTTTTCACTCTTCAGTATTCTTTTTTATTTGTTATTGCCCTGTGGTAGTTTAGAAATAGCAGTGTTTTCCTTATTTCTGCACCCGTCTGAAACCTCACAACCATCCTCTGGCTTGGTAAGAAAGAAAAATTTCCAATAAAAATGATACTTAAAAGAACAGAAGCTATCCTATTCATTTCAATAACTCTTGAACCATATTATACCTTTCAATTAAGTGTAAGAAAAGGTGGTCATAAGACAGGAGGTTAAACTCCTGTAGAAAGGAATCTCATTAAAGTGTATTGGGTTGCTCCCATTTCAATCCCTGGCTTTCAGAAGAGATGAGATAAATTATTCTTGCTTACAGTAAAACTAGGATGCTAGCACAATTCCCTGGGTTCTGGTAAGAACTGATGCTGCTGTTGAAATATTAGATATGATCCAAAGAGAGGAAGTGCTGCCCACGCATGAAGGGCAGGAAAGGTTAGATGTAGCTATTCAGTCAATGAAAAAACAGGGGATCCTCACAAAAAGGGTTTGAAAATTACTTCATCCACAAGCTGTAAACAAACTTATCCTAGCAACAGAATCCATTAAGAGTTGTATTGACATAAACACCATAATACTTGGGCTTAAGAACTGTGCTCTTAGTAAGAGTTTGGAAAGCAGTTTGTTCAATGTGGTAAGCAGTACATTAGTGCAGTGATGCATCTCCAGAAAAACTGCAGAAGGAAAAACATGTCTTTTTATTGAACTTTCTAAGAAACTTATGGTGGCATTATCTAAGCACCACATACCGAGTCAGTCATGAAGTCAACTGAAAAATGCAGAAGTTTTTGCTAGTCTTCTCTGCAGCACTTTATGAGACTTTTCTCATTGCAGTCTTTAATTTCATATACAGCAGCAGAGAAGTATGGTTAAAAAAATAATTTGAAGGACTGAAACCCCTTAATGGAGCAAATATGCACAGAGGTATTATAACTATTTCTCAGTGCAATACTGTTTGATGTATTCCAGTCTATTTGTAGCAGTTTGGTCCATCTTGTATTTTTTTTTCAGTATCTTCACTACAGTTATTTGACTTTCTAAAATTATTGTTTTGATGGGAAAAGTATGTTTATGGTAAATATGTTGGCCTAGTCTCCCCAGATGTCATTACTAAGGCTGTATTGCCAAACCTCTGCAACAAAAATATTTCTTCAAGGTATTTATGTTATGGTACAGGATGACATTTTTAAATAGACTGTCTCAAAAACCACCTTTAGGTACATTTCTGCAATCTCTAAAGAGTTAGATAAATCCAAAGTTAGATACACCAGGTGACTCCACAGAGGGCTGCCCCAGGTTCTCTTTTGAGAGCCCTTGCTACAAGGAAATGTGAAGTATGCTTCTGATGATATAATACCCCTGAGAGGCAACGAGAGCTCTGCTGTTTTCCTAATGACAAAAAGAACTGACTACACACAAAAGCCTTTATATCACCAGAGTAAAAAGTGATATTCAGCACACATTATCACTATCTTACTGAAATACAGAATCCATGTTAGCTCAGTGCCAGTTGAACACATGACCTGTACTTTAGCATGGAAGAGTAAAGGAAAACTGAGATTTTGTGTACTAGAGATGCAGATGGATCTTCTCTGACTGGAAGGGGTAAAGGGTAGAAAACACTTCTGTGAGAAGATGTCTTTGTGTTAAATGCTGTTGAGCCATGATTCTGCCCAGATATGTTTCTGTCTCTGTTTACTGCTTGCAGATGAAATGCAGTTTCCACTATCTAGAGTGTTTTGTGTCTTTCCTCAAAAAAATTAATTGGTTTGATGATGTGCAGGTATTGCTAAACACTGGTCACAGTTCCATAACACAATATCAGTAAATCCAATCACTGTTTGCAGAAAGATGGCATTTTATGGAATTTAGTTTCCTTTATGAAAGGACACTTTCTACTTAGAAAATATTGCAGTTTAAGTGATTAAAGAACAACTGTAAAGAAGAATTTTATTCAATACTGAATACAACTATCAAATAGAAGAAGTGTAACTGCAAGCCTGGAGGTCCAACAGTAGCAAAGGGGGCTGCATGCAATTTATTTATTTAAACAACAATATCTTGGCTGTCTGGAGTCACATTTCCATGAAGTAATCTGTAAAGTAGGTGAAAACAAGTAATTTAATACAAGCAATGCACAGGCCAGAAGTTGAAACAGACTTTCAACTGCATATTAGATCAATAAAAGAAGGACTTAGGTAAAGCCAGTCTGTGAGGTCAGAACAATTAAGTTCCAAGGTCTAGCAGGGTGCAACTACTTCATATAAAGAGCTGAATCACAGCATTTGAAGTGTAGTACACGTGACACATGGGTTTTGTTCTGTCAGTATGAAGTGCAGTCTTGCATGCTTCTCAGTTTTGCATCAAATTGAAAAAGGAAACTTTATTTTCAATAAAATCTTGCTTGTAATCTTTTATGTCTTTTTGGATGAAGGTAAAAGCTTTCCAATTAATGCATCAAGCATATATTTAAAATTTAATTGAAATGATCAAATAGTGTTATATTACTTTTAACTGTCTTAGTAGGTGGATGGTGTTCACACTTCTATTGACATAAATAATTCCTATCAAAATAATTATTTTTAATATTTTTACAAATTATAAAAGAATACTTGTGCTTGGATAAAACTATTTCTGACAGCAACATGCCGCACTTCTGACAACAACATGCCTCATTTCTGACTCCTGAATATTCTGAACTTGTACAGAAAAACTTGTGTAGACATGTTCAGATCACCTCTCAGCCAATGTAAAATTAACTCTCCCAAGATTATTTTTGATACTTTTTTTAACCTGTTCTTAAAGGCTTCCAAGAAATAAGAAGACTGAGGAGTCTCCCTGTTTACTGGTAGATCCAAGGATTAGGCATTGGAAAGGTTTTTCTCCTGCAATTTAAATTTCTTCCCTGTTATGCTATCTTCTATAAAGATGGGAAACATCTCTTGCTTTTGACATAGCTAAATATTATCATTCTTTTTCTTTGCTGTTCTTCCTTCACCTTCTGCCCTTTGAGTTGAGCAACTGTAAATTCTTTTCATTTCTCTGGAAACAAAATCCTCAGAATTCTACTTTAGATAAGGTTGTTATCTGCTATTCAGGTAATACTCACATTTTAACCTTCTTAGATGATGTTTATTCTTTTGGTTTGTCTTTTAAGTAACTCAGATTCTTGAGTGTGGCCTCCCTGTTGGGACAGTTTCAAAAAAAGGTGTTGCAAGCACACAGACCACTTCAAGACTTTCTGGTAAGGGCAGTTGCATGGAGTTGAGAAATGCAGGTTGCTTTTGAAGGGAAGGGAGTTGAATTTGTCTTTCACACCCTGAATGAAAGCTGGAATTTATACAGAAGAAATCTATGATTGTTTGTACCTCTTGTGAGTTAGCAAACAAGAAAGCTATAAAAGTAGTAGACAAGTGGAGTCACTGGGAGGGCTGGCCAACCTGATTGACTTTCTACGAGGAAACAACTACCTGGAAGGATGAGTGGAGGGCAGTGGGTATTGTCCACGTTGACACCATCTCTCACAACATCCTCACAGGCAAACTCAGGAAGTGTGGGCTGGAGGAGTGGACAGGGAACTGGTTTGATAACAGGCTGAATAGAAGATCCCAGAGAGTCATTATCAGTGACACGAGATCTAGCTGGAAGCCTGTCATGAGTAGTGTCCCCAAAGGTTCAATATTAGGTTTAGTATTGTTTAAATTATTCATCAGTGACTTGCTCAGAAGGTACTCTGCTCCTTCATCCAAGTTCACTGATCCATCAAAACTGGGAGGGTTGGCTGAGGGGTGGATGCTTACCCTTCAGAAAGACCTTGACAGGTTGGAGAGATGGACAGAGGGGAACCTTCTGAAATTCAATAAAGGCAAATGCTGGGTTCTGCATCTGGGTGTGTAATCCCAGACACCAGCATAAGCTGCAACTGACCTGCTGGAAAGCAGCTCTGCAGAGCTGGAAGTTGGTGAGTCTGCTTTGTTTTGCTTTTTATCTGTAAATGAGGAAATAAGGGAAGCGCTGGATGATTTAATAAAGGCTGATAGGCTCACTTAGTCCAGTAATCAGGTCGTATGACCATTATTCTTACTGAGGTGAAACTCCACTGAGGTGGTTGGCTGAATACTGGGACCCTCCACCAGTCATATTCACTGCCATAACCTTGCCAGATATATATCTCTTTCATCCAAAGTATCAATTTGTGCTTATATTTGTTGTCTAATATTTCAAGTGACCACACACACTCTCCAAGGTTTTTTTGCTCATACATCTAAATAATAATCACTATGAACATCACTGTTCTTTGTTGGAGAGCTCACAGGAAGCTATTTTTTATGTTATTGGGTTAACATGTTACAAAGCTTCTTCATTATGTCTGAGCTGCCACTCTACATGGGAAATTAGTGGTAGCCTGTAGGGTGGGTGTGTATCTGCTTTTTATGTAACTTATCATTTAGGACTATGACACTCTTATTTTTTTATTTTTTTTTTTAGGTAAGGATTAACATGCTTGACTTGGAGTTTCTCATTCTGAGATGAAATGATTAGAATTGCTAATAAACCCATGCTATTTTGCCACACACCTATAGACTAAATAAATAATTTCTTCATAAAGACCTTTTGTGACTCTCCTTTTTGCATGTATAAAGTGTATGCACATACACACTCACCTGTATTTATATATACACTTTCCTTGTAAAGCATGCTGCAGTTTTCATCCTCTCAAAGATTTAGCACACAGGAAATATTTGAATCTGCATCACTCCATGTGTGTACTTGTACTTACACCCTGTGTCTAAATCTAATCATCCAGAAGCTTGTGACAGTAAGTGTAGAGTGGTTTCCTTGTCTGCAGCAGCATTCTTTCAAAGGGAAGATTCCCTGGTGAATTCATTATTACACAGAAGTCCCACCCCCGTGAAACTGCTGTAGACACATAACAGGATTACTGTTCAAGAGTTTACTAGGATGCAAGTAAAATTGTTCCAGTCAGTCAGCAGCAAGCATCTTTGGCTAAGGCAGGAGAATGCTTTCTTTTCCACACCTCATGAAAATATAAGGAAGCATTTATATTTATTTTCTGTACATAAAACTTCTTTGCCTATTACACTATCGGTTCACTTTATATTAAAAAGATGGGGTTTTTTCAGCTTGTCTAAATCTGACTCTGTAAAAATAACTTGTTAAGGTTAGTGCATTCACAGTCAGTCAAACAATAGATGTGAAGATTGCTGTTTGGAGAGGATCTATAGTTCAAATATATTTTAAAATACTGAAGGGAGAGCTTCTGTACTTAATATATCATTAATGATTTTGACAGCTGATATTTGGAGGATTTTTTGTTGCTTAACATAATTTCCTTGTTTCTTGTAGTCTCATCACTGCAAGGAAATGAAAATTCTAGTTTTAAAATATTAGCTGTTGTATATTATATCTTTAAAAATTATACATATTTTGTCTCTGAATTGGAGTTTTGATAATGGTAGTTCTCAATACTTACAGAAAGGATATGAGACGAATCTTCTAACTTCATTAGCTAATGAATGTGTCAAATGTATTCATGTAATTCTCAGGAAAGAAATTAGCTGGACCTAATAACCTAATGGCTTAGAAGTGCTCTCAAAATGTAGAGCTGCCTAATCGATGGGGTGACAAACGAAATGATCTGTGGTCTGCAAGGTTAGGAGTTAATTGAATGAAGAGACAGTATTGACAGTATTTTATTTTTTTTAACAGCTGCTCATATATTCCTAATGGAAAGCTTGGTTTTATTCTTCCCTAAAGTAATTGCACATTCAACCTTAATTGAAACTCCCATGTTTTATCTAGCAAATTGCTTTTACTCAGAGTAAGGGTCTTTGACATTTATACTTTGGAGATTTAAGATGTCGATGTGATATATAGAGCTCCTACTTGTAACTATAAGCGGCTAAAAATCATTTTAACCTGCACTGAAAATTTTCCTCTACTCTCACATTCTAAAAGTTTATGTGAGTGCTGGGAAATATCTCAATTAATGTAATATATTTCATGTTTTAGATACTATTTGCTCTCCACATTACTGTATGAGGAAATATAACACTATTTCATTTTGTTGATTTTCATTAATTTGCATAACCAGCTACTATTATCATTAATTAATTCATTGATAGCTAGATTAAGAAGACTATTTAATGACATCCAGATGCTTAAAAGAGTCCTCATCCAAATTCCAGTAAGTCTTCTTACTAGGATTCAGACATCAGAAATGTCACAACAAGTAATGTTTAAATTTTATCCGGGTCTCAAATAAAAAAAAATATATATAGTAAAGCCAGCTGCTATTCCTTCACTTCCTACAACTGCTCCATCTTTGGGGAACCCAGTGATCAGAACTAACTTTTTTATTTTGCCACAAACTCTGCACACCCGCTTGCATTCAGTGAAAGCCTGTATCTGCCAGTTGGTTCTGGCAACTTGATGTATTTGAAGAAGTCCATGCTCTTTGCAGAGGGTTGGACTAGATGGCTTTTGGACATCCTTTCCAACCCAAACTATTCTATGATTTTTGTCCTTTCTTTGCTTATTCAGCAGCAGCTATCCCGAATATCTTGATTTTAACACCACCTAATACTGGGAAAAGGAGGGAAACAAAGATTCGGAAAAAATGTGGTTCAGCTGTAGAAACATAAATGGCATCATTAACTCATGTTTAAATAAAGACAGAGTGAAATGTAAAATTAAAACAAGCTGGATAGGAGTTTGGCATGAAGCAAAAGCATCACCCTATGCTTTACCACAGAGGTGGCTGATGAAGTGGCAACATAGGCAATGTCATGATCAGTAATAGGTATGAAGGTATGCCCAAACCCTGGGACGTAATTTTAATATGGAAATATCTGAAGATATCCAAGTTGTAGAAGGAGAGGATGTCTCAGTGATAACTATGTACCACAAAAATTACTGCCACTGAAGAGCCTGGCAGCCCTGGTTTCGCCCTTCAGACCTAGGACCTCTGGACTGACTTAAACATGCTGAGATTCACTGTGCAGGGGCACATGGACACGTGTCAAGTAGCCTGACAGGCAGATTGCTTTTGATGTTTGTGGTTTTGGGGAGTCAGTTATGCTAGGTCCAGAAAACAATAGCATTAATTAAGCATGTACTGAAATCTTGTTATACTATAGATATGTGATAAATAATTTTCTTCATCACTTAAAGCTTTAAACTTTAGCTTTAAACAGGGAAGGAAGTGTTGAAAATGAACTAGAAACTTTCTCAAATACCAAGTTCTTTTTAGGACATGAATTTTCAGCATGTTCTGGGATTGTATGAACTTTAGACTTGATTCTGCTATTGCAGGGTCTGGCTCTTACCTCCAGGGCTCTTGAGCAGGGGCTTATTAAGTTTCAACTATTTGGTTTCAGGGAGCTACTGTACAATGCAGCAATATGAAGGTGCTCTCCATTGATACTAACCTGATACTACCAAAGCTATCCTGTGTAAATAGCTCTTTTCTTTCTTGATTTATATAGAGTTTGGACATATTCAACACTAATCTGCTTGCTAGCCTTATCAGCCTTAATCTATAGTTATACTTTGGCTATTGCTGAAACATTTTTATTTTTACTACAGCATTTGGACCTCTGTTTTCCCCCACAAATCTCACTTGTTCTCCTGTGCTTAACATATATGAACTGAGCAGGTCCCCTCCATTCCTTCAGCTTGGGAACAAAAACAGCTTAGACAATGGTATCTCAGAACTGAGTAGTGGAATAAAGTCTGCATCCTTTGAAACTTGACAATGATTATCTGTCATTTTCTTCTCACATTTGAATGTCATCCACATTTAATCCGTGAAAAGTTTCTACACTTCTTGCTTTATCTGTTTTTGGTTTTTGTTTGTTTCCCACTGACCCTCTCTGAAACAAAGCTTAAAACATCCAGGTGCATAATTTGAACCTGGGATGGGTTCTCAGAATAAGGAATAGAAAGTGAAAGAAAATGGAGGAGGAGAAGAAAAGTGTCTAAAACTTGCATCCACAGAGTTATTACATATAATTCATGGTTTTACAGTTAGAAAAATACAAAGAAAAGTAACTCGCTCTGACCAAATAGCAATCTAACTGTATGGTGAGAACACAAATTCCACATCTTATAAATTTAGGAGGGATAAAAACCACAAACATATTGTATGAGGAGAGAGGGAAACAAAAATCCTTCCTTGCCTGGCAAAGAAAGAACCTGCTTTTCTTTACTGCAGAATGAACTGCTATACTGTCCTATTACACAAGTCCTACAGTAGGATAAAGTAACTTGGCCAAAAGTGATTTCAATACGAAATCGCCTTCAGCAATCTCTTTTCTTGCATTTTCAACACTATGTTATAATTAAAAACTAGAGGACACAATGAAGTGCAGTTTGGAAGGGAGAAAAGAGAGGGATTTTGGGACAGTTTTTTTTTTTTCCTGGTTTGGGGTTTTGTTCGGGTTTTTGTTTTTTAATCTGTAAGAGTTTTTTGCTTTTTGGCTTTTTGTTTTCTGTTTAAGTCCACAGTCCAGGAAGAAGCTGCTTCAGTCGTGTTGTTAGAAGGTAAGGGGAAAATTAATAACAGAAACATTAACACAGTGTTGCTAATGTTATGCTCCTAAGTACATCAACCATTTTTTCATTAGAGAAGCAGGTTTGAGCTCTTAAAAATCCATTCTTTCTGGGTTTCTGAACTAAGTCCATGCTGACTGCCATAACCTTGCCACAGAGACAAGGCTCGGAGCATGATGAGGTGATATTTTTTTCCTCCACTTCTTTCTCTGTTGAGAGCTGGTGAAAAGAGGGAAACATATTTACAGAATAGAGATTTTACTGATAATGTCATTCAGAGCCTTGAGGGCAAACAGTAATCATAGAATATATTGATAGCATCTTCCTAATAACTCCCATATATCTGCTCATACCAACCTGGCTAGTAGCTGGTAGCTAATAAGGCTGCCAATTTGCTGAGTCTGATAAATGCACCTCTGGAAGACAGGGGGAGTTCTCATGCTAATAGCTGGCTTTTTGAATGCTTATTGCAGACCACTGTAAAAAAAAAATCCCTTTGTTTTGCTGAATATTCTGATTTCAGTATATATTTACAGAATTACAGTATCATTCTTTCCCTTTTCCTTTGTCTTTTACTTTCCTAGGAGTGAATCATACAAAAATTAAGATGCCTAGTACAAAGAAACTTCTTTGGAACATCTCTTTGCTGCATCTTGTTTTTCCCATATTATTTCTCTTCTTCTCTTGATTTACCTTTAGGGAGAAAACAATGCAATTGCAAATGCCAGAGACAAAGTTGCTTCTTAATGAAGCAAATGGTCTGGAAATATGCAGCCATTCAGTAGCGTATGGCAAGTGGATGTGCACAAGCTACACCTAGTGTTATTTGACTAGTCTGGGTGTTTTTTCCTGTGCCCAGTTTCCTCCTAAGCATTTTAAAGAGTCAGTCTCTGAAAGACAATAGCTGTTCTCACAATGGAAACCACCTTATAACCCCAAAAGTTTAGTTGCTGTGCAGAAGAGCATGGAAGAATAGCATATGGCTAAAGAATATTTTGGGGAATCCTCTTTTGAATTAGAAATTTGCAATAAAATAGAAGTGAGATGTTCCTGTTGTTGAACACTGCACATAGAGCAAGAAAGGAGGTAGCAGTAGAAAGAAAACAATTGGCACTTGATCAAATTTCCTCCTTCAGTAACTACTGTCTATATAGCAGGGACCTCTCTCCCCTCTATTAGTCTTTGTGCTGACTTAAGCTACCTTCATATTGATTATTTTGAACTCACCACAATGAAGTATTTAGCTTTTAAGTAAATTTCTTTTGTGATAAAACCACTGATGATATAAAAATACAGAACTATGAATAAAGAGTCTGTATGAGCTACTTGAGGTCTTGTAATTACAAGACACTCTTGGCTTGATAAGGAAATCTTTTGTTTTCTGCTGTATATGGACTTATATCACCAAAAAATGAAATGAATAGGCAAGCTCACAAGCTTTCAATCATGTTTTCTTAACAAAAATCTGTAAGGTAATGTGGTACTTGCAACCTAAATTTTTCATGATTGTATATTATAAAGATGTACAAAACAGGTGTCAAATGTAGAAAAAAAATGTGTGCTATATAAAGATTTCTACTTTGTTTTTACAATGTGAACATGACCATAGAAAAGCATAAAGCTGCAAATTCAGATATGGATACATATATACAGTATATATATGAATAAATATAAGTATATATGCATAAATCTCCATGAAAAGTTCTGGAATTACCTTCTGGTTTATATATATATATATATATATATGTATGTATATGACAATTCTGATGTGTATGACACAAAGGTGAGACTCATTCTTGAGTCTTTTGAAATGCAAAAATATCTTTGAAATGCGATATTGTTCGTGAACCACTTTCTTAAGAAAGATGTACTTTTGAAAAGATTACTTGAGAGTGCATAACAATCTATCTTGATGCATAAGGAGCAACGAGGTAGCTATTATTTGTCTAGGTAATACTTCTTTTAATGTATTTGTAGTTTTGCCATGGTTTTATTTACTTGATTTCCCTGTAGTAAAGTCCTGTCAAAAGGCTTCTAACTGGTTTAGCACTCAGTTTTACATGTGGTCTGGATAATTCTTCTACAGTGTTAATTCTATTTAGATTCCACTAATGCTGCTGAAAGTTATCTAGCTTTATTTGACCTTATGTTCACTTAACTGAAAATGCTATTGACACAGCAAAAAACACAGCAAAAAACACAAGTGCTATTATGTATGTCTTTCTCAAAATTGGTGTCATGTAGGGTAATAATTTTTCAGCCAGCTCTCTGATCCTCAGAGTTTGTGCCTTGGCTTTATATCAGTAAAATACTAAGGGTATCCAGGGTGATCAGAAAGAACAAAAGTAATTTTCTAGAGAATTTCAGAGACCATTTGGCATCTAATAGATTAACAGAAGCCTAGGCGCAGGCTAGACAGGAATCTAGAATTTTATTATCCAGAGTTTTCCCATAAATTAACATATTTGCCAGCACAGATTCTTTGTTCATAAATTTAAATTGAGGTGAGTTTGTGCCTGAACCTCACCTTCCTATTTTAATTTGAGCTTTTAAAAGGAAAGCCTTCACAAATACCAGTAATGGAAACATGGCATACACACTCTCCATTCTCTCTGTAAGAGCCATTCACAAGAGAAGAGCCTTGAATGCTATAGGGAATATAACTATATATAAGATTAAAATTTGGTTGTTTTATCCTGCAATATTTTGAATTTCATGTTGGATTTCATACAGATGCCAGTCATGTTGAGTTCTATGAAACACACAGTTCATGGATTCCGTTTGATGGAGCTACAGCACAGTATGGGCTTACTCCTGGCAGTTCTTTACATTGACATGTCATTTTTCAAGTTTTCCCTCAAGTTATTCTGCTGGCTCCCCTTGGTTCTGGACTTTGATCAAGCTGAGCAGGTGAGCCTTTGAACAGGATGCTGTCAAAATGGTGAAGGCATTTCCCACCTTTATCTAGGAAATGCTCTAAGCAGATTGTCAGCTCTTGCCACTCCTGTTTTCCCCCTCTAATTCTCACTTGTTGAGGGGGATTTGGTCACTCTACCCAGGTTACCAGTCACAGGCCACAGACACACAAACTGTGATATGCAGTTGTGAACTGGGCTCCTGACTAGCGTGGCTCTATGCCTCTGCAGTTCATTGGGCTGGGGAAGGCATATGGCTATCAATTTTTAAAAAATAAAGTCATAAAACCACAAGAATCTACAAATCACAGGTTGATTCCAGACTTTGTGAGTAGAAGGACAACTGTATTATTTTAAACTAGGTCATTTAGACCATGTGCAAACATTGATCAAGATACTCTACTGCTAAATAGTTATTTTCTTAAATGCTATCTCATTCTAACAATCTCAGTCTTTGTCAAGGGTGTGAGAAGAGTAAGAAGAATTATTTTTATTCTTGAAATAAATGAGGAAGAAAATAATATACCATTAAGATATTGGGCGCATCTCTTCTTTATTTTTTTTGTTTGTTTGTTTGTTTGGATTTTTCCTTGATGTCAAGACACAGAACTGTTATTTTGGCATGAAAGAGAAGCATTTTCTTCCTTTCATATCCAAGAGTTGTCAAATAAATCTCTGTCAGGTGAATCTAATGTTTGCAGAAAAGCAGTTCCTGTAAGAAGCATCCAATTAGCCTACTTATGTCACTTAGTACTCTGTGCTTTAGTGTTCTCTGACTATAGATTAGTTTCTGTGCTCTAATTCCTGCCATTAATATTCACCCACCATAATCCTGCTTTGCTATGCATTATTTATCAAGTTTAAAAAGTGTTATAGCAAGTTTAACTAGGTAACAGGCAAAAACTGTTGTCCAAAAAGTGTTTTCAACCTGAACAGTTCACACACTGAGGAAGATGTGAAAAATATTATTTAAAATGAGAAAACTTTACAGATAGTGGGGACATGTTGTTTGTTCATGTTTTTTTCTGTCTGTACAACCATCTGTTTCTTCAAATGCTAAGAATGAAACTAAATTTCTATACAATTTAATTTTAAAAATATTTAAAAGTTGGAAATTTGGAAAAAAAAACAAAACATGTAAGTACTATAAGTATACCAAAGGAAATCTTTTGTAGCAGAGGGGGACTCAAGCTGCAAGCTATAAAAGGGGCTTCTACAGATACTTCTGTGGTCTGTTGGGCAGAAGTGCTCTTGCAGGTGCTTCTTTGAGAACTACTCTTTGCAGGGTAGTAAACTGGCTGGATGGCCATGGCCAGAGGGGGTGGTGAAGGGTGGCACATCCAGCTGGCAGCTGGTCACCAGTGGGCTTCTGGAAGGCTCGGTGTTGAGCCCAGGCCTGTTTAACAGCTTTGACAGGATTCTGGGTGAGATGGTCAAGGGCACAGTCAGTCAGTTTGCAGGTGACAGCGAGCTGGGTCATGGAGTTGATCTGCTGGAGGGCAGGAAGGCTCTGCAGATGGATCTGGACAGGCTGGATCAAGGGGCCAAGGCCATTTTTATGAGGTTTAACAAGGCCAAGTGTTGGGTCCTGCACTTTGGTCACAGCAACCCCATGCAGCACTACAGGCTGAAAGAGTGTCTGGAAAGTTGCCCAGCAGAAAAGGACCTGGAGGTGCTGGTGACTGCAGCTGAACATGAGCCAGCTGTGCCCAGGTGGCCAAGAAGCCAATGGCACCCTGGCTTGTATCAGCAATAGTGTGGCCAGCAGGAGCAGGGCAGTGACTGTCCCACTGTGCTCAGCACTGCTGAGGTTGCACCTCAAATCCTGTGTCCATTTCTGGGCCCCTCACTTCAAGAAATACATTGAGGTGCTGCAACATGTCCAGAGAAGCTGGTGAAGGCTCTGGAACAGAAGTCCTGTGAGGAGTGGCTAGGAAGCCATTTATACTGGAGAAAAGGAGGCTCAGTAGTACTTTTATCTCTCTGTAAAATTACTTGAATGGAGGTGTAGCAAGGTGTGGGTCAGTCCCTTCTCCCAGTTAACAGGCAATAGGACAAGAGGAAATGGCCTCATGTTGTACTAGGAAAGGTTTAGGTTGATTGCTGGGAAAATATTCTTCATGGAAAGGACTGTCAGGCATTGAAACAGGCTACCCAAGGAAGTGGTGGAGTCAGCAGCCCAGAATATATTTAAAAGCCGAGTAGACATGATTTGGTGTTGGATTTGGCAGGGTTGATGGTTTAACTCTATGATCTTAAGGAACTTTTACAAATCTATTAGTTACTCTATGGCATTTGATAAATAGTTTTGATAAGTGAAATGATTTTCATGAGAAGAAGAAATTTTAGAAGTTTGATTTTCAAGAAGGATATTTGGATTGGGTAAAAGAACAGAGTGCAAAATGCCAGTGGGGATTACAACCTTTTACAAGGGCAATGGATTAGGCAAACAATCCCTGCAAAATATGTTGAGAGTATTTTAGTGTGCATTTAATCTGAGACCTCAAATAATGATAATCATGAAAGACAAGGAAACAAGGACTTACACTCCTATGAATATAATGCAACTCTCCTGTGGAAAGGGGGACAGCTGCCTCTGAGAACAGGGTAGAAATCTGGGCCAGTCAGTTAAGTGAGAGTTTAAGATAAATACATTGCTGTTTTCAGGAATTTATAATTTTTCATGAGTTCCTTCATGAATTTTTAAATTTTAAAAGTTACGTATTTGAGTATTCAACTAAAAGTAAGCAAGATTGCCACTGTTGCATCAGTACCCATTACATATCAAGTGAAGAGTAAGCTAGCTTTGTAAACATGTCATAATTGTTATGTGGAAGAATAATTTGATTAAATACTTCTTCATATTTAATCGAGGGATATGGTTCTACATATGAATAAGTAGAGAAAAAATATGTAACCTGCATGTATTATATAGATACAGAAAGAGAGAGAGAGAGAGAGAGAGAGAGAAAGGAACTGTATAGTTTTCTTTCTTAAAGAATAATCTAATCATTAGAGCAGTAAAGTGGATAACTTTGGATACCTTTTCTGTTCTGTGTCTTATTTCAGGCAGAAGAATACTAAATATTTACAGCAGTTATAGCTGTAATACCCATCAGTATCTATATTTTTTCATAAGTTACATGGCTGGTGATTCCATTGATCAGAGACACTACTGAAGGTTTAACCTCAACACATATAATCTAAAAGTTCACATTTTCATCAAAAATGAAGGGATCTGAGCTGAAGGTACTGTGGGAAGCTGGAATCACAGTAGCACTCCTTTTATTGTACTTGCTTTGACTGGGAAAAAAATTCTAGTTTAGAATATCTGACATTTGAGGAAAAGCATATGATTTGGAGAAAGTGAATAAAGTTTTCTGGTCATTTGTTAAGCTTTAAACTCATATAGGAATATCTCAGAGCTGATGTAATGCATGAGTTGAGGGAAATTATAAATTGCTGGAGGATATTGTCATAGACTTATCCACATTTGTGGTTTAGGAATACATCTAATGTTGACTTTGTAAAGCCAGTTGGTTTCTCTGAGTCACTTTTAAGACCCTCCATATTCATATGACAGTGAATTTGATTTTTACTGATTCCTCTATTTTCTTCAGCAAGTAAGTTATTTATTACAGATTAAGTAATATATTGCCCCAAAAACATCAGTTTAAAATTATAAAATTAGAAACATTGAATTTTTGTATATGTGGTAGTCAAGTACTCTCCAAATGAAGTAAAACATAAACTTGTTATACAGTCACAACATTAAAACAGTTAAGGAGTTTAAAGATTTGTGTTGCTTCATTTATGAAGATGCAAACATGTTTTGTGCAGAAACGTTCCTTATTCTTTATCCTACTTCTGCTCTGAAACACTTGCTTTATGTCATATTTGTGCTTCAGTTGATCAAATTCAAAGTTTTTGAAGATTTAAGTATATAATCATGGAGCACAAATGAAAGCAAATCAGTGATGCCTGGAAATAAAAGGCTTTATTCTTCCCCTGTGACCTGCAATGAATCCTGTGAATCATTCATTTTCCAAGTATTAACCTATAATTATTTTTTTACTAAATATATCCTTTTAGTTCCTTTTTATCTGTTTTGAACTAAAATATCAAAACTCACACTTTGTTTTCTCTGCAGCATGGCCATAACTAATGCTAATACTAGAACTAAAATGGGAGGAGATTATCTGTGCCAGGACTGAATATATTTTACTTTTGAGGGATATCTATAACTCTTACCATAATCCCCAAGCCTATACAAGCCTGTAGGTGACTGTGATGCATGTGTGGGATTATAAAGGACCAAACTTGGCTTTTTCTTGTCAGCTCCATAGGACTCATACAGCAGGATGCTTCTGTCTCTGTTCATAACTGTCAGCCTTGAAACCCTGAAATTCTAATCTTGTTTTCATGGGACATCTAGATCACCCTGCAGTCCTAGTGATGAGGAAGTCTTATCTGGTTCAGCAATGGGGAGAATCCATTGCTTCACAAAGGATTGCATCTTCCTGCGCTATGTTCAGCAATGTTCTGGATGCAGAGGGGTTAAGAAGCATAGGGAGGTGGAAGTGTTGGTTTCAATGCTGTTTCCAATTAGGTTGGATAAAGAATTGTACACAAAAGCAACAGTCAAAGGCAATGGGGAGCTGCTTTAGAAGAGAAGAACAGATGCTGAAAGCAGGTTTATGTTCCAGGTGACTGGTATAATAAGCTTCTAGAAATAATGCGAGAGACAGCAGAGCATTTTAAACAATGTTCTCTGCATAATTTTTCTGTGTTTGTTATCCACGGGCTTCAGCATTCTGTGGAACATCTGGCATGCTGCAGTTCTGAATGTACCTGTACCCATCCTGGGAGAGAAGCTGTGGCTGAACTGAGACTTATCATTAGCATTTGATGTATGCTGAAATAAGGAATGCATTTCCTACCCTATTAGTACATTTCTATTTAGATGGAACTTGGAAATTACTTGAAAATCCAAGGAAATATTTTTTAAAGATATTTTGCATCTTGTATTTTTAATTTGTCTCAATCTAAATTCCCCTAAAAAAAGCATGAAGCATATTATACCAGAGTGATTTTATATGTGTTTCCCAAAACTTACAAGAACTACTGGTTGAGGGCCTACATCTGCCTGCCCTTGGTTTTGGGGATCTCTGTTGCCTGCTGCTGGTGTGCTGAAAGGTATCCCTGCCATGTGCCTCTGCTGTGCTGAAAGCCGTCAAACAGGGCAGGACTGGGCAGATACAGCAGGACAGTGGGGGTGATTTAATTAGCAACGAGCTAAAGGCTTTTTATTGGACAGTTATGTCTTTTTGCTATGTTTTTTGATTGTGTCCTCATGACATGTCCTCCAAATGAAGTGTTCAGCATCTTCTGAGCAATCTGGTGTTTCTTTTTGCTGTTGCAGGATGAGGTCTCTGGTATTGCTGCACTTTGGGATACATCATAAGAGAACATGACTGCAGCCTACAGCCTCTGCAGTCACTCTGTAAATTCCAAGGTTCCTCTCACCATCCCATTAGTCATTTTTCCATGAAAGCCC